>NC_079453.1:42023351-42183351 GCF_903798145.1 Danio aesculapii
CTTTCAGATCCCTGTTTAAACTCTCACAACCTAAAGCTGCTCTCACAGACACACATGGAGTCTTATTTTGGTGTCCAATAAAAAAAAAAAAACAAGCTGTAAATTACTGTACTTCATTATTTTTTCAAGGTTAATACATGAACTTTTTGAAGTATTAGCATCTATGTTGTCAAGATTTTTTTAAACACATTTCTAAACATAACAGTTTTAATAACTCATTTGTAATAACTGTAAACTGTTTTATATTATAATTGACAGTAAATAATATTTGACTAGATATTTTTCAAGACACTTCTATACAGCTTAAAGTGACATTTAAAGGCTTAACTAGGTTAATTAGATTAACTAGGCAGGATAGGGTAATTAGGCAAGTTTGACAAACAATGGTTTGTTCTGTTGACAGACTGTCTGAAATCTAGCTTAAAGGGGCTAATAATTTTGAGCTTAAAATGGTTTTTAAAAATTAAAAACTGCTTTTATTCCAGCCAAAATAAAACAAAGAAGACTTTCTCCAGAAGAAAAAACATTATCAGACATACTGTGAAAATTTCCTTGCTCTGTTAAACATTATTTGGGAAATATATATATATATATATATATATATATATATATATATATATATATATATATATATATATATATATATATATATATATATATATATATATATATATATATATATATATATATATTAGGGGTGTGAACCTACACTGGTCTCATGGTTCGGTTACGATTATCATGCCATCGATTCGGTTCAATTCCATATCTCAGTGCATCACGGTGCATTGACGATGCTTTCCACACATTAGATTTGTTCTTCACAGATTTTTTCTTTTCTTTGTCGGCCTTTTAATTTAATAAATGTGTATTTTTGGAGCTTTGGTGTTGCCGCCTTTGATGAATATTTCATTTGCACCTTTTGCGGTTTTTGGCTGAGCACCCAGTTAAGAGGGATGTGCGTACTTTTGTACAGTTTTTCATTCTTCACAACACAAGGAATTTTTTTTTTATTAAAATCTATAAATATGTTGGTGCCAATAGCCTAGTGGTACTGTGAGCCCACATATAGTACCGACGTGCTCACGGCGACCCGAGTTCGATTCTCTGCTCGAGGTCCTTTGCCGATCCTTCCCCTCTCTGCTCCCAATGGTTTCCTGTCCATAGTCTCCACTGTCCCATCATAATAAAGGTGAAAACCCCCTAAAAAAATAAAAAATCTATAAATATTTTAATATTTATATATTGTTGGCTTGTGAAAAGCTTGTGAAAACAAAAAAACATAGCAAAAGTTAATGCTTTTATAGTAGGTTATTTATTAAGAAATGTAGCCTACTGTATATGACATGGGCCTGTTGGTTAGAACATTTCTGGTTTGCAAGTAGGATTTTTTTCATTTCCTAATAAATAATAAATATTAAATTTCATTTCTTAATAAATAGCCTCATTATTTATTTACTTATATGATTTATATATGAGAGTAGGTGATTTTATGTTTTAGAATAGAATATGGAATGTTTTCAATAATATTTGTAAAGGAAACACAGGCCCTATATGTGATATTTACATATATTTCAATTAATATGGAAAACAAGAGCATGTTTTTACCAAAACTAATATTGGATTTTTCTTTTTAAATGCATGTGGGTGTAAAACAATATAATTTGCACAAAGAAATTATGATGTTCTTCTCTAAAGAAGTTGTTACAACCCCGTTTAGAGCATTATTATGGCTGTTTTACGTTATAACTTAAGTGGTTCAAATGATGGATCTGCGACAGAGAAACTACAGGTTTTGGGAAACACTAGTCACTACATCGTTCTTTTGCTATATGATGCATCGTACTATGATAGTTTAGCCGCGAGTTATATCGGTGATTGGGAAGCGCACCCCAGTACCGGTCTGCGGCCCGGTGGTTGGCTGCATAATGCAATTCAAAATCATACGTAAATGGGGGAAAATAAAAACATGAATTACAAAACAGGGAAAGCTGCTAATTTACAGATATTTTTTATTAGGTGATTGTGAATATACTGAACCGTTAAACAATATATAGTCACTAATTTAGTGAACTTGATGTTTCATGTTCGTTTTACTGAACGTATTAAATAACCTTACTTAAGCATAAGCATAAAATAATAATCATTTTGCACCACCTTTTCCCACATTTCTATCATGCACTCTCTCGATCACGGGTTTTCCAGCCACCCAGTTTTCACAGATGGAGATACAGATGCATTCCAGAGGTGGCACAGGAGGAATGTGATGGAGACGCTGGCACTGAGCGTGACTCCACTGCATGTACTGGCCTGGTGTGCACCACGTTTATACCCACTCACTCCGGCATAATGTCTGTCTTGTTACAAAAAAAGCCACTAATTCATTCAGACTAACAAGTAGCCCAAGGGAAGGCAGAATGTGTTCTAGCGTTTTTCAGCCATACTTGTTTTGGCATGACACTGCTTTAGGCAAGATCTTTTTCTCCCCCTTTTGCTGTTAGGAAATAGAATGGCTTTTGTGTGATTTAACTACTCGCGACTGACTCTGCCTTTGAAGGTTGGAAAACACGATAATGGCAATTTTCTTCTTAACGAGTGGGTTGAAAGTGAAAGGGAGAGCATGAGCATCTCACCTGAGAAGAATGTTCTGCATCTTAATTACTCTGTATGTATGAGTCTGAGTCAGTGAAGATTAAAGATGGTGTATAAAATGTCATTTTCCCAATTCAATTTGTTTTCTGACACTTGCGAGTTTGTTAGTTGCAATGGCAAAGTGTGAAATGTAAACTCAAAAGTTTGATTTGATAACTTTACTTGAAGGGGTGTTCATAAAGGCAGATTTATACTTCTGCATCAAGCGCATGCGTATGGTCCGGCGCAGCCTTCGTGCAATCGCATAGTCTTCGCCGTGGCCGATGCTGACATGCATCTCTTAAAAAATGTAACTACACGTGATTGGTCAGTTTGGTAGCAGTCACGAGCGTGGGTGCTGCTGAGAGCTGTGAGCCCGATGAAGCGATTCTTTACAAGTGTAGAGTCCTGTAAAAGAGCAACAGATGGAAACTTTTGTTTTGTGTTTACCTTATGGTTAACGTTTTTGTATGTGTGCCGCTTTCAGCCTCCAAATGAGCAAGTTTTAGCTACTTGTAGAGTTCAGAATAAACAAAATACCCACAAAGAAACTCAACACAGAGAAACAATAAAACCTACTGATTCAGAAGTGTTATTCCAGAGCAACACAAACAGCATGCAGGAGTTAAAATGCATGACTACGCGCAAGGCAGGCGCCATGGGTCACGCCGATCACTCAACGCAGAAGTAAAAATCAGCCTTAAGATGAATGTTCTGCATCTTAATTACTGCGTATGTACTAGTCTGAGTCAGTGGAGATGAAAGTTCTCACAATTGCGAGTTTGTTAGTTGTAATGGAAAATTGTCAATTGTGAAATGTAAACTCAAAAGTTTAATTTGGTAACTTTACTTGAAGGGGTGTTTATAACACTGTCATCAAACCTTACAATCACAACATATCCATAGACTGTAAAAAAAAACATGGACGTAGTATATGTGACATCAGCCATAGCGCAAATTAAGCTACAAGTGGGCATGGCCAATCGTTGCCATTTTGTATGTGCTTCATCACGACGACTGGTGATAACCAAAAAGGTTATCCAGCCTTCTATTGTTCAATTTTGGTGAGCATGTTCGAATTGTAGCCTCAGTTTCCTGTTCTTAGCTGACAGGAGTGGCCCCCAGTGTGGTTTTCTGCTGCTGTAGCCCATCCGCCTCAAGGTTGGACGTGTTGTGCATTCAGAGATGCTCTTCTGCATACCTCGGCTGTAACGAGTGGTTATTTTAGTTAGTTACTGTTGCCTTTCTATAAGCTTGAACCAGTCTGGCCATTCTCCTCTAGTCTCTGGTGATATTTTCTCTTTTTCTGATCATTCTCTGTTAACCCTAGAAATGGTTGTGTGTGAAAATCCCAAAAGATCAGCAGTTTCTGAAATAGTCAGACCAGCCCGTCTGGCACCAACAACCATGCTATGTTCAAAGTCACTTAAATCACCTTTCTTCCCCATTCTGATGCTCCGTTTGAAAGAAATCAGTTATTAGAAAAGAGTTATTAAAACTTTTATGTTTAGAAATGTGTTGAAACATCTCTCTGTTAAACAGAAACTGGGGAAAATATACAGGGTGGCTAATAATTCTGACTTCAACTGGATATATAGGAGGAAATCTTTCATTGTAATTTTAAGTTAATTTCAAGTTTTAAGTCTCATGGTTTCTTTTTTGTTCCCTAAATTCTTTTTATACTTAGCAAATTTGTAATTTTTCCTCTTGATTTGTGAGTTAAAAATCATTATATAAATCAGAAATTTAAACTCTGTTTTGCAGGCGGGGGATTTAAGTGTGAAACATAGTCACAATTAGTTTCTTTTAAAAACCTTTGATGCACACAGAACTTTCTAGGAACAGCATCACATTTTTTAAGAGAAATATGTAGACTTTTGTCAGAGTGCTTTTCACTAGTATTCCTGAAATTAAGTGTTTAAGCTTTTAACTTGTCATGCAGTAATGGAGGCATGAGGAAACTGACTGCACGTGTTCAGATCTCGCCTTTTGTCTGATTACAGTTGCATCAAATTGACAGTGTGGATTAACGGAAAGACACTTAGCGGCTTATTATGGTCTTGCAGTGACATCTGGTGGTGAACTAAGGAACAAGCGGCAGTTTTATAAAATTATCATTAGTTGATACTTTGCACAGATCTTCAATAGTTAACATTTGAAGTGGATCAAAAAAGTACTTTACAATCATTCTAAGATGATTAGGTTGTTCAATAGCTTTAGAAAACTTTGATGAGAGGTTTTGATCCACTTCAAATTTTGATTACTGTATATTAAGGAAAATGCAGATCAAATTCATGCTGCTGTCAATGTTTGGTGTTTCATAAATTATTATTTTTGGCTAAAATGTGAAAGGTACACTTTTAAGTGTTTCTTTCAGAGCACTTTAGCTGTTTGTGTTTGTAGAATTCAGTCACAAAACACATTTCTTATAGGCAGCTTTCTTAAAATGTGTTATTTGAGCTGTAAATCTCCACCTCAGCAACACTTAACTTTTATTAACTTATTTTTTTTATTATTAACAATACGACGTGTTCATATAAATGCCACATTATTCACATAATTTGGCTGATTTTATCCAACATATATACAGTACTCTCACCGGCCACTTTATTAGGTACATCTTACTTGTATCAGATTGGACTCCCTTTTGCCTTCAAAACTGCCTTAATCCTTTGTGTCATAGATTTAACAAGGTACTGGAAATATTCCTCAGAGATTTTGGTCCATATTGACATGATAGCATCATGTAGTTGCTGCAGATTTGTCGGTTGCACATCCACCACATCCCAAAGCGCTATTGGATCGAGATCTGGTGACTGAGGAGGTAATTTGAGTACAGTGAACTCAAAAGTGTGCCACCAAAATATCCCCCACACCATTACACCACCCCCACCAGCCTGAACCGTTGATACAAGGCCGGATGGATCCATGCCTTTATGTTGTTGATGCCAAATTCTGACCGTACCATCTGAATGTCGCAGCAGAAATCGAGACTCATCAGACCAGGCAACTTTTTTCCAATCTTTGATTGTCCAAATTTGGTGAGCCTGTGTGAATTGTAGCCTCAGTTTCCTGTTTTTAGCTGACAGGAGTGGCACCCGATATGATCTTCTGCTGCTGTAGTCCATCTGCCTCACGGTTAGACGGAATTTACTGTTGCCTTTCTATCAACTCGAACCAGTCTGGCCATTCCTCTCTGACCTCTGGTATCAACAAGGCATTTGCACCAACAGAACTGCCACTCACTGGATATTTTCTCTTTTTTCGGACCATTATCTGTAAACCCTAGAGATGGTTGTGCGTGAAAATCCCAGTAGATCAGCAGTTTCTGATATACTCAGACCAGCCTGTCTGGCACCAACAACCATGCCACGTTCAAAGTCTCTTAAATCACCTTTCTTCCACATTCTGATGCTCGGTTTGAACTGCAGCAGATCGTCTTGACCAAGTCTACATGCCTAAATGCATTGAGTTGCTGCCATGTGATTGGTGGATTTAAAATTTGCGTTATCGAGCAGTTGGAAAGGTGTACCTAATAAAGTGGCCAGTGTGTGTGTTATATTATTCTGAATTATGAAGTAATAAAAAGAGATTCCAAAATCTCATCTTTGACTCTAATATGCCAAAAAAATAAATAAACAAGAACTTTGAACCTAACAATCTGATCATGATTGCTGAAATACATGCAAATGAGAACATATTAAATCAAATTGTTCCTCATTTGCATGTTTGCATTTATATGAGCAAACAAAATACAAAACATGATGACTATTAAAATTGATTTCTTCAGTTTGCATTTATTTTACAATACATTTAATACAAGGGAACAGAACGAGCATACTGTAATACATGGATTAAAACTGATATCTCCAGCCTCCAGTGTGGTGTGTCTAATGCGCTTCTGCTGTGTAGCTCAGCTCATGTTTGCTGTATGGAAAGCGAAAGCAGATTTTCTCTCATTCTCTCTTTGAGTCAGTATGTGTGTTTTTGGAAACTGACTCTGTGCTTGTGGCTCCTGGTATTTGTGTTCATGCCAAGGGAAGCAGCGTCCGCCTACGGGTGTCCTGACTGGCCCGAAGCCACAGGCGGGTGGACTGAAAAAGCCCTCAGATCTTCTGGGCTTCAGGCTGGCCAGGAAACAACGCATATACAGTGCACCAATGTCTGTTATGTGACTGCAAGGGCCCTTATTTGTACAGTGGAGCCTATGAGGATTTTTTTTCTCCTTGCCTTCTTTGGGACAGGCCAGAGACTGTTCAGCATTATTGCAGAATTAGGAGCTTGATTCTGAACACACAGGCTTTGTTTTGTGAATATGCATGCCTGTATTAAAGGGTACCTATGAGGAAAATCAACTTTTGTAAGCTGTTTGGACAGAACAGTGTGTAGGTACTGTATAGTGTGTCCACTGTCATATTGGAGTGATATAAACAGAACAAGTCTCTTAAATGTAAATTTCCTGATGTTAAAACAGGATCCAAATCCCAGTGATTTTGAGGCCCACCATAGGACATAGGAGTGCGCTTTCCCCGCCCACCGAATTGATTGAGGCGCCATGTTTGTATAATAACATGTATACACGTCCACAGAACATTATTGTTTGCAAAGAAACTGAGATTATTTGTTCCAACTCTCTGTGATTTGTATAAGTTTTATAAGTTGAAAACGTTTTTAAAATGGAGCATGTAAGTAATAAAGACAGTAAAATCATCATGGAATTCTTAACCGATATAATCACCCATATTATTGTGAGATAATTGTGAGACTCATCATTTCAGGAAGGCTTGAATTAACTCCACCACAAATACATGAATGACTAATGAGCTGTATTTCAGCTTTATCCCAGTCTGTCTCTATCACTAGCTGCTGTTTATCTGACGTAACGCATGAGATGCAGACATGCACGTCAGTTCAGTGGGCAGGGAGGAGCAGCTCATTTGCATTTAATGTCACAGGCTACACAAACAGCTACACTGTACTCGGACACCAAATGTGCAGATTCTGAGGCTATAATAAATTATCGGATTAGTATTTTGAGCTGAAACTTTACAGACACATTGTGGAGACAACAAAGGCTTATCTTACATCTTGTAAAAGGGGTAAAATAGGTGCCCCTTGAGTCTTGCATAGACTCAAAAAATTACTTTTGCTGCTTGATCAAATTACTTAAAATGAGCTGAAACAACACAAATCTTAAAGTTTCTTTTGGGGGGGGGGGGGGGGGGAAACCTTCAATGTTTTGTGTTCAACCCACTTAAATTTGTGAAACAAAAACAAAAAACGATTAGGTTAACTTAATAGATTTGTGTTGGGAGAACAAAGAAACTGTGTAGAAACTTACATTTTATTTACATTTACATTTAGCAGACGCTTTTATCCAAAGCGACTTACAAATGAGGACAAGGAAGCAATTTACACAACTATAAGAGCAGCAGTGAACAAGTGCTATAGACAAGTTTCAGGTGTGTAAAGTCTAAGAAGCAAAGCATTAGTAATGTTTTTTTTTTTGAGAGAGAGAGAGAGAGAGAGAGTACAGTTAGTGGTATAGCCAGAGAGGCAGTTACAGATTAGGAAGGAAAGTGGAGACTAAACAGTTGAGTTTTTAGTCGTTTCTTGAAGACAGCAAGTGACTCGGCTGTTCTGATGTAGTTAGGGAGTTCATTCCACCAACTGGGCAGATTGAATGCAAGAGTTCGGGAAAGTGATTTCTTCCCTCTAAGGGATGAAACAAGGAGGCGACGTTCATTCACAGAACGCAAGTTTCTGGAGGGCACATAAATCTGCAGAGGTGAGAGCAGATACGAAGGAGCAAAGACAGAGGTCGCTTTGTAAGCAAACATCAGAGCTTTGAATTTGATGCGAGCAGCAACTGGCAGCCAGTGCAAACGGGTGAGTAGCGGAGTGACATGTGCTCTTTTGGGTTCATCAAAGACCACTCGTGCTGCTGCGTTCTGAAGCAGCTGAAGAAGTTTGATAGAATTAGCTGGAAGCCCGGCTAGTAGAGAGTTGCAATAGTCCAGTTTGGAGAGGACAAGAGCTTGAACAATGAGTTGAGCTGTATGTTCAGATAGGAAGGGTTGGACGGTGAATGGTAGTTTAGTGTGTGTGTTTGTTTTAGTTTAATTTCATTCACTCGTTCATTTTCTTTTCGGCTTAGTCCCTTTATTAATCTGGGGTCGCCACAGCGGAATGATTCGCCAACTTATCCAGCATATGTTTTACGCAGCGAATGCCCTTCCAGCTGCAACTCATCTCTGGGAAACATTCATACACACTCATTCACACACATACACTACGGACAATTTAGCTTACCCAATTCACCTATACCACATGTGTTTGGACTGTGGGGGAAACTGAAGCACCCGGAGGAAACCCACACAAACAGGGAGAACATGCAAACTCCACACAGAAATGCCAACTGGCCCAGCCAAGGCTCAAAACAGCGACCTTCTTGCTGTGAGGCGACAGCACTACCTACTGCGCCACCGCGTCGCCTTCTAGTTTAATTTCAGTTTTATTTAAAGTCAACTTAATTTTAATTTAATTTGGATATTTTAATAATTATATTTTTTATATTTTAGCCTGTTAATTTCAGTTTTGTTTGATATATATTTTATATATCAAAATATTTTATTTTGCTTCATTTAGTTTCATGTTTTTAATTTCATAAGTATTTATATATAATGTATTTCAGTTAGTCTTTTTTTCTTATTTTGTCTGTTCATAATTATTTTAGTTATATTTCATAATAATTCATAATTTTTTCTCAATTATTAATTCATAATAATTCATCTTAATTATTTGTGCTGTTGTACTTTTATTGTTAATGTTTTTTACTTTTTTCCCTCAGTATTATGCTTGATGTAGCATTTTGGCTGTAAAGAAAGCACAGTATAAATTAAATGCATTGTTGTTAATTATCATTATTATTTTTATTCTCCAGCCCTCTTTTCCGTGGGAACTCTGATGTTGATCAGCTAGGCAAGATTTTTGAGTAAGTGCTGTTTAATGACTGTTTTCAGATGTGTCTGTTGTGTTATGTTATGTTATGCTATGTTATGTTATGTTGAAGATGACACCAGCTGATTGTATTGCTCTTGTTGCGTCAGTGTGGTGGGCGTCCCGTCTCCAGAGGACTGGCCCCAGGAGGTGGGTTTGCCCCAGAGTGCCTTCTCTCCTCGCCCTGCACAACCCATAGAGGACCTGGTGCCGGACATGGACGAGCTCGGCAAATCACTCCTACTTGTGAGTCCATATGAATGTTATATCTAAAAATGCTTGACAATATTTGTAGATGATCATCATATTACTCACAGAGAGTCTTTTATGATTGAATAAAGGTTTTAAAAATATGTCAAATAAATTGTGCTGTAAGCCAAGTGAATATTTTTGTTATTTTATTTTAGGCAGTTATGCCTTCAAATGGGTAGTATTTTATTTTTTATTTTAATTTATCCAGTTATGCCTTTAAAAGGTCAGTATTTTATTTTTTATTTTAATAAATTTTAATTTATCCAGTTATGCCGTCAAAAGTATAGTATTTTATTTATTTATTTATTTTATTTTTTAACCTAATTTAATTTACTTTTATGCAGTTATGCCTTCAAAAGAATAGTATTTTATTTTTTTCATATCATTTTATTTGATTTTATTTTTTGCTTTTATGCCTTCAAAAGAATAGTATTTTATTTATTTATTTTATTTTTTTATTTAATTTAATTTTATGCAGTTATGCAATAGTATTTTTTTTTATTTTATTTAATTTTAATTTATCCAGTTTTGCCTTCAAAATGATAGTATTTTATTTTTTTCATATCATTTTATTTTATTTTATTTTTTGCTTTTATGCCTTCAAAAGGATAGTATTTTATTTATTTATTTGATTTAATTAATTAAATTTTATGCAGTTATGCCTTCAAAAAGATAGTATTTTATTTATTTATTATTTTATTTTTTATTTAATTTAATTTTATGCAGTTATGCCTTCAAAAAGATAGTATTTTATTTATTTATTATTTTATTTTTTATTTAATTTAATTTTATGCAGTTATGCCTTCAAAAGGATAGTATTTTATTTATTTTTTATTTTATTTTTTATTTAATTTAATTTTATGCTTTTATGCCTTCAGAAGGATAGTATTTTATTTATTTATTTTATTTATTTAATTTAATTTTATGCAGTTATGCCTTCAAAAGGATAGTATTTTATTTATTTTTTATTTAATTTAATTTTATGCTTTTATGCCTTCAGAAGGATAGTATTTTATTTATTTATTTTATTTAATTAATTTTATTTTATGCAGTTATGCCTTCAAAAGGATAGTATTTTATTTATTTTTTATTTTATTTTATTTTTTATTTTATTTTATTTTATGCAGTTATGCCTTCAGAAGGATAGTATTTTATTTATTTTTTATTTTATTTTTTATTTTATTTTATTTTATGCAGTTATGCCTTCAAAAGGATAGTATTTTATATAATTTAATTAAAAAAATTTTTTTTTTTAATTTCATGCAGTTATGCCATAAAAGTGGTAGTGTTTTATTTGATTATTTTATTAAATTTTCTATTTAATGTTATACACTTATGCATTAAAAAGGTTAGAATTTTATTTATTTATTTTATTTTATGCAGTAATGCCTTAAAAGGGCTAGTATTTAAAATGCAGTGCAGCTATGCCTTCAAAACTGTAGCATTTTATTTTATTTATTTTTTATTTTATGCACTGCAGTTATGTATTCAAAAAGTTGGTATTGTATTTTTATTTTTTTATGCAGAAATGCCTTAAAAAGGGTTGTATTCTTTCACACAATGCAATGCAGTTATGCCTTCAAAAGGGTAGTGTTTTTATTTTAATTTTAAAATATAAATTCTCTGTATGCTGTGAATCTATAGGTAGCTTCTACAAAGCATTAAAAGGACAATATTTGTCACAAAACACACACAATTTGTGCTGCTTAAAAAGAAAATGCTTCTCATCACACTTAATACTGTAATTTCACACAAGACATTAAACCAACAACTACAATAATATCCTAACCAATAAATGACCTTTTTCAGAAATATCCCATGGCATACTCATTTATTCTTCTCTTCTTCCCTCAATACACAGAGTTTCCTGTCCTTCAACCCCTCCAGAAGGATATCAGCTTACGATGCACTGTCTCACATGTACTTCCAGAGTCTGGACAGCACCAGCAAGAGTCTGTACGCTCAGCCTTTCCCCAGCAAAAAGCCCTCCCTGGAGGAGAGAGCCGCCTGAAACACCTGCCGCCACACAAACAAACTCGTCTTCCACAGCAAAACACCGTCACATGCTGCTTTCAACAAAACACCATTGCAAAAAAAAATCGGTCCGTCAGGTTTTCCTTTCGCCCTCACTACTGCCACCCAATCAGATGCTGCCAACTAATCATCCCCACAGGATCAGAAGCTGCTCGTCTGGGCTTTTTTTCAGTTCATGACACTGCCAGAGATCGTCTGTTCGCATGAACACAAGTCTACATGTACAGAGTCTTAGCAGCACATCACTGCCATGAAAACGGATTTAACATGGGACCCAATCAGGATTGAGGAATTACGTGCAGAACGGCAAACTACTGCAAATTCAGGCCCGTTGAACGGAACCTCTTAATATGTAATCGCTTACATTTCACACTTTCGCTGATCAACACGGATTTATGAGGATTTCTGCAGTTTAATACATATTTTAGGGGGTTTTGGGGGGGTTGGAGACTGCATAACTATGAACACGCAGAGTTATAGTGCTTTATTTAATGTTCTGAAGCACTATTTAACACCAATGTTATAGTGTAATTGTTCTTGTATTATTACTATGAATTCCACATCCTGTTCACTTATTTTATAATGTCAGTGTTGATTGTTGACATTTTTATTTGTTGGCTTTTGTCTTAATTTGGTGACACTTTAAAATTGTGGTTCGTTAGTTATAATGTATTTACTAACTTGAACAAACAATGAACAATATGGTTATTACAGTATTTATTCATCTTTGCTAATGCTAGTTAATGAAAATAGTTCTTGTGCTTAACTAATGTTACAACTTCGGAGGCATTAGTAAATGTTGAACTTAATAAATGCTGTATTTATTGTTCATGTTTATGTTTGTGAATGCATTAATATTAACTAATGGACCGTCATTTTAAAATGTCACCCTTAATTTTAGTGAACTTGAAGGTGTAGGTTGTTGTAGAAAACATTGTCGATGTAAACCAAACAGTCTGCACCCTGCCTTCAGGGATTTAGTGCTGAGACCGAGTAGAAAGGATGGTCGTATGTTGACTTTAGGGTTTGCTTTAGAGCAGAAATAAGATGGGTTATAGAAATCTATGTATGAGAGAGTAGTTGAAAGTCTAGTAAAAGTAGCCGTATAGAGTTGGAGAGGGTTATGTTTGGAGGTCAGGTTGTGAGATTTGTTCGAGGCTCGGAGAGTAATGTATTATCCTGTAATTCCAGGTCTTTTATATATAAACACACTATGCTACATCCTTCCATTTCCCATTTCACTTTTAAAGGGTCAGTTCACCCACGAATGAATATTTACTTGCTATTTACTCACCATCAAGGGGTTCTAAATGGAACCACACTTTCTACTAAAGTATTAAAGTAGATATTTTGAAGTAAGCTCAAAACATGTAACCATTGACTTCTGTGGTAGAAAGAAAAACAAATACTATTGAAGTCAGTGGTTACAGGTTTCCAGCTCTTTCAAATATCTACTTTTTTTTGTCAAACAACACTTCACTTTTGTCCATCCACCCCCCCCCCCCCCCCCCCCCCCCCCCCCCCCACCCCTCTTACTTTTGTCTGCGGCTATCCCCGTTTTTCAGTTCTGTCTGCAACTTCCCACCTCTTCAATTTTGTCCACTACTACACTGCCCCCCCCCCCCCCCCCCCTTTACTTTTGTCTGCGGCTATCCCCGTTTTTCAGTTCTGTCTGCAATTACCACCTCTTCAATTTTGTCCAGTACTACACTGCCACCCCCCCCCCCCCTTAATTTTGTCTGCGGCTATCCCTGTTTTTCAGTTCTGTCTGCAACTACCCACCTCTTCAATTTTGTCCACTACTACACTGCCCCCCCCCCCCCTCTTTACTTTTGTCTGCGACTATCACCGTTTTTCAGTTCTGTCTGCAACTTCCCACCTCTTCAATTTTGTCCATTACTACACTGCCACTCCCCCCCCCCCCCCCCCCCACCCACCCCTTACTTTTGTCCGACTATCCTCCGTTTTTCAGTTTCGTTTCCAACTACCCTCTCCCTTCACTTTTTTCCACTACTACACTGCCACTTCCCCTTCACTTTTGTCTGTGACTATTCCCTATTTTTCAGTTTCGTTTGCAACTACCCTCTCCCTTCGCTTTTGTCTGCGACTATCCCCCATTTTTTTGTTTTGTCCGCAGCTATCCCCCTCTTCACTTTTGTCCACTACTACACTGCCCCCCTCTTACTTTTGTCTGCAACTACCCCTCTGCTTTTCATTTTCGTCCGCAACTACCCACCCTTCACCTTTGTCCACTATTACACCGCCACCTCCCCTTTTACTTTTGTCTGTGACTACCCTCTGCATTTCATTTTCATCTGCAACTACCCCCCCTAAATTTTGTCCACTATTACACCCCCCCCCTTTCACTTTTGTCTGTAACTACCCTTCGCTTTTCATTTTTGTCTGCATCTACCCCCCTATACTTTTGTCTCTGACTACCCTTTGCTTTTCAATCTAGTCTACGACTACTCTCTGCATTTCATTTTCATCTGCAACTACCGCCCCTCACTTTTGTCCACTATTACACCGCCACCCCCTCCCCTCCCTTCACTTTTGCCTGTGACTACCCTTCGCTTTTCATTTTCGTCTGCAACTACCCCCCTTCACTTTCGTCCACTACTAAACCCCCCTTTACTTTTGTTTATGACTACCCTCCGCTTTTCATTTTTGTCTGCAACTACCGCCCCCCCCTTCACTTTCATCCACTACTACACTGCCCCGCTCTACACTTTTGTCTGCGACTACGCTACCTTCACTTTCGTCCACTACTACACTGCCACCTCCCTCTTCACTTTTGTTTGCAACTACCCTCCGCTTTTCATTTTCATCTGCAACTACCCCCCTCCTCTTTTGTCTGTGACTACCCCTCCGCTTTTCATTTTTGTTTGCAACTACCCCCTCTTCACTTTTGTCCATTACTACACTGACCATCCCCCCTTGCTTTTGTTTTCAAGTACCCTTCACTTTTCATTATCCTCTGTAACTACCCCTTTTTTCCATGACTCACCCACCACCCCCCGCTCGTCACTTTGGTAACCTTGCCTCCGGCACTGATCTTGGGTGACCTAAAGGTGAATAAATTTAAAGCAAATGTTGATTTTTGGGGGTGAAACTATCTCTTAATTGTCTGCGCAGATCATCACGACACATGTATCAAACTGTATTATCTGCTAGATGGGTCTCTGTAGACCATTAAGTGCCTTTGTGTTTAGCAAATGGTGAAAAAGTGGAGGGAAGGAAGGAAGCTGCTTCAGAAATGTACCTGGTGAAATCAGATAGAAGTTTTTGGATGAGACGTTTTAGACAGCCACTGTAGTACTACAACACATTCACACAGTCAAAGGTACAATTCACCCAAAATGACTTTACAAAAACCTTCATAATGGAAGCCAAAACGCAGCTATGTAAAAATATGAGGAGACCAGCTGAAAATGTCCAGTCCAGATAGTTATCTGTTCGGCTATTTTTTTTATTCTGTAGACCAGTGTTTCTCAACCACATTCCTGGAGGACACCCGCTCTGCACTTTTTCCATGTCTCCTTAATTAAACACACCTGATTCAGATCATCAGCTTGGTAGCAAAGACTGAAAGACATGTAATGGGTGTGACAGACAAAGGAGACATCCAAAACATGCAGTGTTGGTCGTCCACCTGGAACGTGGTTGAGAAACACTGCTGTAAACTACTGATGAATTATTTCCCAAGTTTAAAAAAAAGTCACCCAGAACTTTATTTATTTTTTGCATAAAGACATAAAATGTTCATTTCTTTTTAGACCACAATACCAGTGTTTTACCTTCAATATTTGATGGAATAACAAAAAATTTTTACATCACAATAAATGAAAATATTTAATCTGACCTGTCGTTTTCTGAAAAAAAATTTGCATGACAATATAAAATTTAGGAGAAATATGTTCACACCTAGAGATGCAGCGATTATAGATTTTGGTTGTGCGGTTATAGTCTGAGGAATAATCACGGTTTCACGGTTATCACGATTATTATGCGTTCATTAATTTTAAAACGCAACTAGTTTAGAAAAATCACATGAAAACTCATATTTTAAAGTGTTATTTATTACTGCTCAGTAACCAATTAATACAGCGCAAAATAATAATAAAAAACAAACAATAGTCCATTTCTCTTTGGACTTAAAATCAAGTGAAGAAAGTTTTTGACATGAGTAATAATTTTACACTAAAAATAAATGACAGAACAATGAATGAATGAATGAATAAATAAATAAATAAATAAATAAATAAATAAAAATAAGAATACATAAAAAAATAAGACTAAAATAGTATTTGTCTAATGTAAATCTAAGCTACATATTAGCTAAGTATTTCCCTTTTAAAGAGAACAAATCTAGTCAAAGGCTGCTGAGTTTGTCTGAAAGGCACTTTTGATCAACTATATTATGAACACTCGCGCCATCCTTTCAACTAGGTGCACCTGGAAAGCGTGAGTGCCCCTGTTGCTTGCGCACCGTGTGCACATCGCTGCCAATATGCACACGCAAGCCGCGCGCCTCAATTGGAAATAACGAACTTGTACGTACAAAGGATGGAATATGTGAAAAGCCCTTTTTTAATAGCCTCAACCATAGTTAAAATCAGCCTTTAATCCAGTGTGCGTCTGTATTAGCCTCGTGTACAAGCTTGGGACTTTAAACTAGCGCACAGTTGGGATAGCTTTGTTTAGTTGCAGTATTTTTGTTCAGTGCTGAAACGCGGTGTTGAGAAGCCTTTACAATTAATTAACCGTGACGAATTAAACCACGGTTAATAGTGAAATCGGTTAATCGTGGCATCCCTATTCACACCATTATAGAATCAAACAAATAATAACATCTCAAATCCTTCGCTAATAATTCCAGAGAAACTGATCATTTTCAAGTGGTCTCTTCGTTACATTTTCAAAACTGCACTGTAAAAAATTAAAACAAAAGTTGACTCAACTTAAAATCACAAGGCAACTTGCTGCAGAGCTTTTTTAGTTGACTTAATTTGAATCAATGCAGTATGTGGGATAAAAGTTGAGTCAATACATTTTTTACAGTGTATGTGTGCTTGTACATTTTTGGGTGAAGTGTCACTTTAAGCACTGGTGCTTGATTCATTCTCTCAGGATCAGGATTCATTCTGTCACATTCCATTCTCAGGTCTATTTATGACTAGTTTTAGATTCAACAAGGTTCAGGTTTTAGCTTAACTATCAATCTCACCGCAAAAACCGATTGTGGAGCTATCCGGAAACAGTTGGATTATTTATATCATTCACTTACATTTCCATGTGTTTTTGGAACCGGTAATTTAAAAAAAACATAAAGGTGGTCATTTCACCATTTATTATTATTTGTTTTATTTATATAATATTATCATTATTAATATTATATTTTTGTATGTATTGGATCACTTGTTTGATATTCATGTGATCAGTTATATTTCAATGGCTCATCAATCCAGCAGTTTGTCAACGTTCACTGATCTGAGGTCAGGCTGGCACAGCTTTACCCTCCTGCGAACAAGCCTGTGATTGGATTGGTTGATTTCAGAGGGCATTAGAGATCAAACAATGTAACCGAATGCCTTTTGTTGGTCTTGTATAGAACTAATCCGTTTTCTTATGAATAATTCTTAGTGTGTTAAATGTTTTAGGCTTTCGAATGTACGAACCGTTTGTTATTAGGGATCGAATTTGAATTTCAGTATGATGATGATGATGATGATGATGTCATGCTGACAAAAATAGCACCTTCGATTTTTACCCATCTCAGTGCTTTTCCCCCCTTATTTTTATTTTTATAGTGAATTTATTTTTCATTGTTTGAAATTATTATTTGTTAGTCGTTTATTTGATTTATGTAAACGGATATCATTTTAGGCTTGAAATTAATTGCTGGAAATTGGTACATTATGTTTTGCTCCCTTTATTATTTATTGACAGTTTGTCTTTTTTCCGTCAATATTAATAGTCAAATTTTGGACAATTCTAAATTCTGCTGACTTGAACAACTGTAAACAATTAGGCAAACTCTAATCTTATGGCTGATTTATACTTCTGTGTCAAGCGCACACGTATGCTCCGGCGCAGCCTAAACACGGTTGCATAGCCCTCGCCATAGCTGACGCCAACGCTTACGCGCACCTCTCAAAAAAATTAACTACAGGTCGCACCAATGCGTAGGGAATGCTCTGTGTTTGGTCGGCTTGGTAGCTGTGACCAGTGTGGGTGGTGCTGAGAGCCGCATAAACCCGTTAGAGCGAGTGTTTACAAGTGTGGAGTCCCGTGAAGGAGCTCCACATGGAAAAATTGTTTTGTGTTTACCTTATGATTACTGTTGTCGCACGTCGATCCGCCGGCTCTCGCCTCTGAATGAGCGAGTTTTAGCTACGTGTACATTAAGGTAGCGTTCAGAAAAAACAAAACACCAGTGAAGAAACTCTGCAAAGGGGAACATAAAAACCTACTGCCAGCTAGCGTTTGGGAAGTTTTATTGAAGGGCAACACAAACGGTGCACAGAAGTTTAAATGAACGACTACACGCAAGGCAGGCGCTGTGGGTCACGGCGATCACTCCATGCAGAAATATAAATTAGCCTTAACAGAGAAACATTTACCAGCGTTTTGTGAGGTTTAGGCTGATTTATACTTCTGCATCAAGCACACAGTATGAACCGGCACAGCCTTCGCGCAGTCGCAGACCCCTTGGTGTGACTGACGCCGACGCGCACCTATCAAAAAATTTAACTACACATTGCATCGATGCGTAGGACAAGCTCTGTGATTGGTCGGCTAGGTAGCGCTGACGGCATAGCGCAAGCACTGTGATTGGTCGGCTAGGTAGTGCTGACGAGTGTGGGTGGTGCTAAGAGCCACAAGCCCGATGGAGCGAGTGATTACAAGTGTCAAGAACCATTATGGAGCTCCAATTAAAAATTCTTGTTTTGTGTTTACCTCATGATTAAAGTTGTTGCACGTCCACCGGCCCCCGCCTCTGAATGAGCCAGTTTTAGCTACTTATTCAGTAAGGTAGCGTTCGGAAAAAACAAAACACCAGTGAAGAAACTTAAGAGGAACATAAAAACTTACTGCCAGCTAGAATTTCGGAAGTGCTTTTGCAGAGCAACACAAACAGCGCACAGAAGTTTAAATGTACAGCTACACACAAGGCAGGCACCATGGGTCACGGCGATCACTCCATGCAGAAGTATAAATCAGTCTTAACAAGGAAGCCTTTGCCAGCGTTTTGTCAGGTTTAAGCTGATATATACTTCTGTGCCAAGTGTACGCAGATGGTCCAGCGCAGCCTTTGCATGGTCGCAGACCCCTTGCCATGGCTCATGCCAACGCGCACCTATCAAAAGATGTAACTACATGTCGCGTAACACAAGCTCTGTGATTGGTCGGCTTGGTAGCTGTGATGAGTATAGGCAGTGCTAAGAGCTGCTAGCCCGATGGAGCGAGTGTTTACAAGTGTTGAGTTCCGTGAAGGAGCTCCAAGTAAAAACTCTTGTCTTGTGTTTATCTTATGATTAAAGTTGTTGCGCGTTCACTGGCTCCCGCCACTGAATGAGCAAGTTTTAGCTACTTGTACATTAAGGTAGCAGTCAGAAAAAACCAAACACCAGAGAAGAAACTTGACTCAGAGGAACATAAAACCCTACTGCCAGCTAGAGTTTGGGAAGTGTTATTGCAGAGCAACACAAACAGCATGCAGAAGTATAAATGCACGGCTACGCACAAGGCAGGCACCGTGTGTCACGACGATCACTCGACACAGAAGTATAAACCAGCCTAAGTGGCTAATTTGAACAGAAATGTTCGTTTTTATAGACCATTTTGAGGAATTTAAACAAAAACAATGGTCCAAACGTATTTCCTGTTTTACATTTTTTATTTCTATAGCTTCCGGGAATCCAAAAAGAGCCTCCTATTAATAAATAATGTTATGAAAGCTGTTTTAACATTAAGTTATGATTGAATTGCCTCTTGTTACATTTATAATATAGTTTCATAACAAGCAGGAAATGTTCATGGGCTAATGACATCACCACATTGAAATGGTCTAAAGGAGGCGTGGCCTCAAACCCCACCCCTAAACCCAACCGTCAATGGCGGATTAGCAAATCAAACTAAATTGTACAAATGACATCATACAAATTAGCCACTTAATCAAAAAGTTACGAATTGTCTACGGAGCTGAACTGTATTTTTAAATATGCCTTTTTTAAGCGTATTTTACATTTTGTTCCTGATTCATGCTATGTTTCCCAATATGAGGTCATAATTTATAACGCGTCCCAGAATACTTTGAATTCAGAAATCATGAAAGCTGGAGAAATTCTATTCATATGCTAAAACATGCGAAGTCATCATGCATATTCTAATCAATGTGCACAACGTTTGCATTCTGTTTAGCTGCTGCACAAACACTGTGTGTGGACATGATTATGACTATTATAACACGTTCTTCTATCAGCGGCTTCGTTTGTTTTATGATATTCAGTGAGAATCAAGTGTTGTATCACTTTAGACTGTATTAAATATTTAGTTTATTGTACGTATTGAACAAAAAGAGGCAAACCGATTCCGATGTATCTCATGTATCTGTTTTATCTTATGTATAATTAAATGATATGTATATCATTTAATTTTTTTAATAGTATGTTGCTCTTTGTTTTGATGACTATGTAATCATTATGTCATTTTAGCATTTTCTTTTAACTGTGCACAATGATTAGAAGTGGGACGTTTTGGTCAGGGTTTTTGTGTATTCTTCCCCCCAATATTGGCTGGGAAAAAAACGTATATTTTTAATTTTAGTCGTTTTTTCGCAGTGGGGACGGAAAAAATGTGTACATGAAAATGTTCGTAACGTTTTAATCAATGCTTTGATTGAAATACTTGTGTGTAATTCTACTGCTAAATCATTTTGCTTCCTTCTGCTTTCAGCATCTATATTATTATTGTTGTTTTGTTGTTATTTGGAGCAATGAAACCACATGTGGACGTACTGTAAATCACGTGCATGTGACATTATATTTAATTTTGTTTAAGCCATGATTAATCCAGTATTGATGATTAATCATACAATAAGTAGAATGTATCTCCTTTTATGATGAAATACTGAAATTCAGTTTTAAACGTAATCCTAAGCTATGAAAAATAAGCACATTCTTACATTAAAAGCAGATGTTTAGTTCCTAAAATCATTCATTCATTGAGCTAATCTTGTATTAACGTACGATTTTGCAAGAACCAAATTGAAATGAGTGTTTGTTGATGTGCCCGTGTGTGCGAGTGTGTGTTTTACGAAGATTGAATGAGATATGGTAGTATTTTTGTATCTTTGATTTGTTTTTATCTGGACTGGTTTTGCTGCTAATGTTTGTTTTAGGCTCTGGCTCCTCTTTGAGTTTATTAAACTGGCCCACCTAAAGATTCCAATTTGCTGCCATTTGAGAGATAAAGAAGCTGCTTTTGCATTTGTTTTGTATCTGTATCTGCCTGACGTTTTCATATTTTTGTAAAATAAATATTCCAGTGTGTAATGCTGGTCGGTAAAATGGACTTCTGTGATGAGAGAGAACAAGATGCTTCCCCTTAATCTCACACTGTCTTTGTTTTATTACAGTCGTCAAACATTTGAATTTGTACTAAATCCAAATGATGATGATCACCTCAGCCCCAACTTCAGACACGCACTCTGTCAAGCATTAACACTGAAGCCCCAGGCGTAAAGGTGCTCTAGCAACAGATGCTAGAGGCCATGGTCTTTAGCCTCCTTGTTAGAGCAACTAACTCCCATGCGGAAGGTTGCCAGTTCGATCCCAGTTTGAAGCGGGTTGATTGGTGTAGGACCGGCGGGGTCTGCCCTAGTTAAGAAATAGTTTGCTCTGATCTAATAATAATAATTCAAATAATAGATAACTTCAATATACATTTGACCACCCCTAAAATGGTTCATACCATTGTAAATGCATGTTTGCACCAAAAGTATTAATTCATCGGCTTACAATTGGGAACTCTAGAGCACCAACAGACAGCGTAACTGTTCACAAAATAAATTTCTTTTATAAAAGATGTTTGTAGGTGTCTGTAAATCTAGATGCATGGTTTGTATTTTATTATACACTGGCTCACACATGGAAGTTAAACAGTAAAATAAAAAATATGTGCAGTCTTTCATGGTCATCCATTAATAGGTGCAGCAGGAAAGCAAACCTGTCACCGTTTAACTCAATATCCCCCAAAACACTGAAAACATAGGAACAAGATTGATTAATAAATTAGATGTAATTGAATTAAATATATAGTTCACTGAGGCATATAACTGAACATAACTAAAAAACTAACCACAGCCATTTCCAGCCTGGTGTTAGCTGGTCAGGCTGGGAAATGATGACCAGCTAAAACCAGCCTGGCCAGCCTAATAAGGCTGGGAAACCTAGCAAAAACCATTTATGTCCAGCTTAAACCATAATCAAATAGCCAAACCCCCCCCTAAAACCAGCCAACCAGCCTAGGCTGGTTTAAACTGTTGTTTTTCTGCAGGGGTATCTCTTACCAGTGCAGGCCCGTAGCCAGCCTGGTGAGATGGGTGGTTCTTTTTTTTTCAAAAAGTGGACCTTTTTGCAGTTATACGCCTCAGTTTCTATTTAACTGTGAGTTTTAAATACTGTATTTTAGTGACATTTTAAGCAGTACTTTTTTTTTTGCTGGATTAACTAGTTAGATTAACTACTCAGATTAATTAGTCTGGATTAACTAGTCCGTACTAAAAATATTTTATAAAAATTTGCAATAAAGAAACGTTAAAACAAATTTATTACATCATATCATTAGGAAAAAATTAGGAATTCGTTAAAGTTTTAAAATAAAAAAAACTGTAGCCTACTGTCATTTATAAGACAAAAAACAAACTGGCCAGCACATGCAACTGCCCTCAGTCACAATTTGGCCATTTCAATAAAAATTATAATTAAAACATATTAATAATAATATTACAATAATAATTAATTCTGCAGAATTTTTCTAGTCTCTTCGGTTAAAAAAAAGTACATTTTAAAATTCCTGGATATCAACAATAGCCTAAATATATTCATATTCATTTAATATGGTCCACTTCTGGTGCTTCACACCTGTTTATTGCTCATTTTTATTTCAGAAATAAGGTCCAAGATTTAGAATAAAAGTTACCTGTAAAATGTTTTCTCTGTTTAAAAACAATACAGTAGTGAAAGAAGACTTCTCTTACATCAGATTATAGTAACACCGAATCAACAGCCGACAAATGATTCAGTTTGGTCTTAAAGCCTTTTTCGATGGATTATTTTCATTATTTATGATGGCATAGCAGTCAAAATAGGACAAATGAGCTCATGTATGGGACAAATTCTGGTCGTTTGTCAGTGAGGGGTGGGTCTTCCGAACCCCCCTGGCTACAGGCCTGAAAAGTTAGAACATGTTTTAGCTTATAGTAAACATGTTTTAATAGAATTTTGGCTGCAAAAGCGCATCTACAGGTGTTTCAGGCGCAGGTCAGATTTTCTCCAGGTCATAATTTATTTTATTTAAATTAACTTATGAATGTTTATACCTGTCCAGTTTCATCTGGAATGCATCCCAGATCACCTTCTAAAGTGGTTTGAGCAATCGGATATCTGATCAGAATAAAACGAATGAAGTGACCAAAAAGCCTCATAAACACAGACGTGACGGAAATATATATATATTGAATATAAAAATATAACATAAATATATAATATAATATTAAATAACATAAAATAATTAAAAGGACAAATGCTGGACCTTTTGGCTGTGGGGGGGTGGTTAGTAGCAAGTAACATGCTATTAGGTTGTGTGACCGCTAGATGGCGTTCTTGGATAATAAGAAGCTTACCACCACAAGGAGATTGTCAGAGCAGTGTGTCCAAGCCGGGCTCACTTTCTGTTCTAATGTCCCACACCTGTCTTTAATTATATTCATCTGTCTCCATATTCTACTGCATCCCAGAATATTACATAGCACCAAAAATGTAAAAATATATATTCAATATATTTAATATGTTTATGACCACAGCCGACGAATGAAGTGACTCCGTCGTGACGGAGATTCCCGACTGCTCGCTGCAGAGCCATATAAGCTCCAGCGAGGGGGAGCTTGAGCTTGAGCTCCTCCTCCTGTAAGCTGTTTTAATGCGTACACCCACCCCCAACCCCAACCCCCAATGACATCACTCGTAGAAGAAGCGCAAGGAAGGAGGAGCTGGAGCTCAAGCTCCCCCTTGCTCCCCCCCCAGTGGCTCTGCAGTGAGCACCAATTGAGCCTGTGTGCCGTGTGAAACACGTCCCTGCTGAAAAATCCAGCTTAAACCAGCCTAGGGTGGTTGGCTGGTTTTAGCTGGTTGACCAGCCTGGTTTTAGAGGGGTTTTGGCCATTTCCAGGCTGGTTTCCAGCTATTTCCAGCCTGGTCTTAGCTGGTCAGGCTGGAAAATGAACAGCTAAATACAGCTAAAACCAGCCTGACCAGCCTGGTTTAAGCTGGACATAGCTGGTTTAGGCTGGGCTCCCAGCCTGACCAAGCTGGTTTTAGCTGGTCGTCTCCCAGCCTGACCAGCTAAGACCATGCTGGAAATGGCTGGAAACCAGCCTGGAAGTGGCCAAAACCCCTCTAAAACCAGCCTGGTCGACCAGCTAAAACCAGCCAACCAGCCTAGGCTGGTTTAAGCTGGTGGGACCCCGCTGCAAGGGTTATGGTGGGTGGGAGCAGGGAGGCTCAGTCATCGTCTATTTTAAACTATAGTTTCAAACTTTAGTTTACTATAGTTTAAAATAGAAACCATGGTAACTGTAATGTTTTAACTCTATGTCTGGCTGTTGTAATGTTTTGCTTTGTTTTTCAGCAGAGTTGTTGAGCAAAGAAGGACTTTTGAAGACAACCGCGGGTTATATCAATGAGCGTGCACATTATAATGTTTCCGTGCTGTTTTCTGAAAGTTTATCTGGTTTAGATAAGTTTGCAGGTCAGACAAAATAAACTATACTATTCCTAAACACCTGTCTCGTGTTTTATTGGTCCTCTACAGCAATACACTGCCATATAAGTCTGCTGAATGCATTTGTATGCAACATGGTTTGACAATAAAGTAGTCTAACAAATAAATAGTTGTTAACAAATAAATAATGTACCTTCATTAGTCAACATTTGGTGTAGGTAATAAAAAGTTAATCAAAGATAAGATCCTAAGACAATAATGTAATTAATAATGGTATTGTTATGGTTGTTACATAACTGTATTTATTATTATTCTGTGTGTTTAAACCAGCAGAATATAATATATATTTGACATGTCATGAACTTACTGTTATTCAAAATTTTGCTTAATAAAAATGTCCTAAGACAAGAATGGGTATTGGTTTGGTTTTATGTCAAACTACTGTAGGTTTTAGGTTGACAACAGCAGGTATAGGCTACCTATATCATAATATTTTAATTATTAAAATATAATATTTTAATGACCCAAATCAAGTAAAATGTCTCTTACTTAAGTACTTTTAGCATGCAAAAGTCAAGTTTAATTTATGAAAGTCAATATTAGTTTATGAATGATTTTACCTGTCCAATTTAATCTGGAATGCATCCCAGTTCACCTTCTGAAGTGGTTTGAGCGATTGGATTTATATCCGATTAGAATAAAACGAATGAAGCGAACAAACAGCCTTAAAAACAGGCGTGACGGGATTATACAGGACATAATGCGGGCAGTTAGCCTAGAACCTCATGGATAGGGGCATGTTTTCATCTGTTAGGAAGTAAGTAACTTTTGCCTTACCCTGTTTGGCAGTCTTTTTGAACATATGTTCATGTTTTGCGATACTCAGTATCGATTACTCAGTATGGATATCGCATCAAAGATTCAAACGTTACCACTCAGTGGGTTACTTATGTCACGTGACTCGCGTCACATTATTGTGGTTTTGAGGCTCCATGGGATTCGAATTACTTGCCATAGTTATTTAAAGTTACACTTTATTACAATATATATTAAATATAAATATATTATATTAGTTATATAATAAATATATTATATAATATTAAGTTCTATTAAGTTCGAACTACCCGAACCCCCCCCCCCTGGCTACGGGCATGCCAGTGTATTATATTTAAATATAAAAGATTTTTCTTACTGTAACTGGTCTTTGTTACTGAGTGTCACGATTGTTTTTAAAGATTCTATTTAGTATATTTAAACAAATAAACAAATTAAAAATATACAGGCGTTTGTACAGTATGTCAGCAAATCCGATAAGCGGCTGCAGCGCACTCTAGTGTTCATACTGAGCGTGTGGCGCCGCTGTGGAACCGCTAGATGGCGATTCTTCAGAAATACTCACTGCACACTGGAGCCTCCGCCAGCACCACAGACATGTAAACAAAAGGCGGATTTCATAGGTTTTAGCCTACGGGTTTTAGGCAAAATCTGCAGAAATGGGCAAAAGAGATAACAGAGTGGTAAGTAAAGTCAGTTTAGAAAGTCTTGTTTTTCTAATATTACCAGACAAACGTTGACGAGGCCGTTAATCCGCAAATGCTAACGCGTCATCAACAGTAGCATTACACGTTAGCCACGTCCACACATTGAATGAACGAACAAGCTAATTTAGGTAAATTATATAAATTGTGGTTTATGCTTGGAGTCTGGCACAGTCTGTGATATATTTAGCTTATATAGTCAACGACTTTAACCACATTAGCATGCTTAACCATGCTAACTCAGCTAACACATTCAAATTAAGGCACTGCAGGTAAATACCGGGGAAAATAAAATAAAGCAATAGTTATCAGTGTACTTCACACAATTATTGATTACATTAAGAATTGCAAAAACATTTTTTGTATTACAAATGTTCTGGTTGAATTGAACTATTCTGGTATTACAAATGGTATGTTGTATTCGATGTGTAATTTGCACAGTGAATATTGTTGTTTAATTTTTGACACATTGGAGTCAAAGGTTTTTACAACACAGATAATTTTTTTGGATAATTCAGAGAATAGACGGAATAAACATTGCATTGATTTTCTATAAAAACCGTCAGAGATCACAGATATGAAATAAAATAACTTAAAATAAAATGGAGATTTCTGACACTGTCTAGGAAAATAAATAAAGCTTTGAAATATTTATTAGAATTTAAATCTTTAGACACAAATTTGTGAAATGTGACAAAAGGAACTTAAAAATATAGCAATAGCCATGTCAATGAAGGCTTTTTAAATATTTTTTCACGTTTTTTGAGTGCCTTGGAGTGGTTTTTGCTGTTTATTCTGATGAATCCCTCACCCAAAGAGCACTGACACATTATTTAAGAGCACTTTTTGTTTGATTTTGAACTTAAAAATATATTTGGATGTTTTCTATTTTTAAAACACTTTATAAAGAGACCAAAATGTAAAAACTGAATTTTTATGAAAATAGTTTTTGCTGTTTAATGGTTTACAGATAGTTTGCTAATAGTTTATTTTTCTTCTGAGCAGATGAAAATGAAAAAGTAATGCTTTACTAGTTTACTAGTTCATCTGAAGTAAAATTTCATACATTCATTTATTTACCTTCGACTTAGTCCTTTTATTCATTATGGGTCTCTACAGCGGAATGAACCGCCAACTTATCAGCATATGTTTTACACATTGAATGACCTTCCAGCTGCAACCCATCACTGGGAAACATCCATACACACTCATTCACACTTATACACTATGGCCAATTTAGCTTATTAATTCACCTATAGCACATGTCTTTGGACTGTGGGGAATCCGAAGCACCCAGAGGAAACCCATGCGAACATGGGGAGACCATGCAAACTCCACATAGAAATGCCAGCTGGCCCAGCCGGGACTCAAACCAGCGACCTTATTGCTGTGAGGAGACCGTGCTAACCACTGAGCCGCCGTGCCACGCCAAAGTTAAATTTATAATAGGAATTATGCAGTTATTTTGACAGTCTCCAAGTGAAACGTGGCTTCTGATTAATATTTATTACCCATATCCTGTTAGTATTGTGGGTCTGCTGGCTAGACTAAGAATATTAATATATGGTAATTGTGTTTTAGGCATACTTGAACCCAATAGCTGCTGCCAGAGCCAGAGGACCTGCACCAGTCTCCGGCACCACCATTCAGGATTATCTCAGCAGACCACGACCGTCATGGTGCAGAGATATGATGAATATGGCTGAAATTTGAGGAATCCATTCATTGTGAATGTGTGATGTTTATGTGCGTTTGCTTTGTACATCAGGGAGGAGGTGAAGGAACAGTTGGAAAAGAAAAGGAAAGGCTCCAGAGCCCTGGCTGACTTTGAGGACAAGATGAACGCGGTACAGACTTCGTTTGTTTGTTTTTTATTTGCATTCCATTCAGATCCAGTGTTTTGCGTGAGTGATACCTGCTTTTAATTCTTTTGCAGCGATGGAAGAAGGAACTGGAGAAAAACAGGGAGAAGGTGCTTGGTGGAGGTGATAAGAAAGAAAAAGAAAAGGAGAAAGACAAGGAGAAGGAAAAGAAAGAGGTATGATGTGGTACAGTCATTTGTAAAACCACTACAGATGGACTCGATTCTGATATTCATGGATGGCAACCTGTGTTGAACGAGTGGATCAAATCATGAGTTATAAATGCAAAAAATGATGATCGGAACGTTAAATTTGTAATTCAGAATATAAAATTTTTTTTTTTTTTATGATACACCTACTAGAATTCAGTATAACAAAAGTTTATATAAAATCAAATTTAATACAAAGAATTATTAATTAAAATTAGAATTTAATAAGACATTGAAAGACTATTTGAGAATTAAAATACAGCAGCACAAAATATCTATATCTATATATATATATATATACATATATATATATATATATATATATATATATATATATATATATATATATATATATATATATATATATATATATATATATATATATATATATATATATATATTCAACATATACACTCACCGGCCTCTTTGTTAGGTACACCTTACGGGTTGGACCCGGTACTGGAAATATTCTTCAGAGACTTTGGTCCATATTGACATGATAGCATCACACAGTTGCTGCAGATTTGTCAGCTGCACATCCATGATGTGAATCTCCCGTTCCACCACATCCCAAAGGTGCTCTATTGGACTGAAATCTGGTGACTGTTGAGGCCATTTAAGTACAGTGAACTCATTGTCATGTTCAAGAAAACAGTCTGAGATGATTCACGGTTTATGACATGGTGCGTTATCCTACTGGAAGTAGACATCAGAAGATGGGTACGCTGTGGTCATAAAGGGATGGACATGGTCAGCAACAATACTCAGGTAGGCTGTGGCGTTGACACCAGCTCAGTTGGTACTAATAAGCCAAAAGTGTGCCAACAACCATGCAACTACTAAGTCACTTAAATCGCCGATCGAACTGCAGCAGATCGTCTTGACTATGTCTACATGCCTAAATGCATTGAGTTGCTGCCATGTAATTGGCTGATTAGAAATTTGCATTATCGAGAAGTTGGACAGGTGTACCTAATAAAGTGGCCAGTGAGTGTGTGTATGTTGTACAGTTTTAATTTTTCAGATATTTCTCAAGTTATGTTTAACAGTGCAAGGAATTTTTTACACTATTTCCTATTATATATTTTGTTCTCTGGAGAAAGGCTTTTTTTCTTTTAGGTTGACTGGATTAATAATTACAAAATAATTTAAAAAACTTCTAAGGTTGATGTTATTAGCCCCCTTTATTTAATTAATTATTTTTTAAATTGGCTACAGAACAAACCACTGTTGTCCAGTGACTAATTAATCTAAGTTACCTAATCTACATAACTCAGTTAAGCTGAACTTTAAACTGAATACTGGTATCTTGCAAAATAGATGTTAAAATATTATGCATGTCATTATGGCAAAAACAAAATAAATCAGTTTTTAGAAATGAGTTATTAAAACTATTATGTTTAAAGGTGCTTCGAAAAAAATCTGTTAATCAGCACTTCAGAAATATTTTAACAATAAAAATCTCACAGCAGGCCTAATAACTAGGCCCACACGGAATCTGCACGCTGTATTGCATTTCTGTTGTTTTGAGGATTTGAACCTGCAAACAGACACATTATTGAGCATTTACTGGATCATTTTAGGAACTGTTGTGTGTTTATTTTTAAGATTTTTCTAGGTACATCTTGATAAATGCAGTCTCTGTTTGGATTATAAACACCTTGCCTATGATTCATTGATATTTGTCTTTGTGTTTTCCAGAAAAAGAAGAAAGAGAAGAAGAAGTCCAGTAGGGTGAGGAGAGCTCTCCATTTTCATATCTTGTGAAACACTTTAAACCAATAACTAATTGATAATAAAAACGTGGAATACTGGTTTCATGTAACGCCCCATGTAAGAAGAGAATTTTTTCCCTTGTAAAGTATTCAGCCTGTTATCCAAGGGTCACCAGATCAGGTTTAAGTGACTTAAAGTCTAACAAATTTTGCTTTTGTTGTGTTTGGTCAAGCATTCCTCATCTTCCCCCTCCTCATCATCGAGTTCTGATTCCTCCTCCAGTTCCTCCTCAGATGCTGAAGACGATGTGAGTCTTGCTAATTATGTCATTTTATGTTTGTATGCAATGTTATGATGACCAGCTGAATAATTTCCTGTTTGCTGCCTTTTTAGGATGAGAAGAAAAATCTGAAAAAGAAGAAAAAGAGAAAACGATCCTCAACCCGGAAAGCGTCTGATGAGACTGACTCAGAGTCTGAGACTGATAGCAGGGTATTGATGGGTTTATATTTGCATGGAAGAAAACCATATGATTTAAAAAGAATTCTTCATGCTCGTTTTAAAAATTATATACAGTTGAAGACAACAATATTTCAAATGTGTTGCCAACAACATGTGTATGTGTGTACATGACAAAAGTCTTGTCGCCTATCCAAGTTTTAGGATCAACAAATAATAACTTGACTTCTAGTTGATCATTTGGTATCAGAAGTGGCTTATATGAAAGTCAAACCTCTAGATTTTTGCTTAGACAAAAGTCTTGTCACTTAACAGAAATAATGTACAGTATAGAATATAAAGTCATGGTGCAGTGGAAAAAGATTTAACATTGTGTTTGACTCTCATGAGCTTGGGGGACTGCATCCATATATATCTGCAATGACTCAAATAACTAATTAATAAAGTCATCTGGAATGGCAAAGAAAGCGTTCTTGCAGGACTCCCAGAGTTCATCATGATTCTTTGGATTCATCTTCAATGCCTCCTTCTTCATCTTACTCCAGACATGCTCAATAATGTTCATATTTGGTGACTGGGATGGCCAATCCTGGAGCACCTTGACCTTTTTTGCTTTCAGGAACTTTGATGAGGAGGCTGAAGTATGAGAACTAGTGCTATCCTGCTGAAGAATTTGCCCTCTCCTGTGGTTTGTAATGTAATGGGCAGCACAAATGTCTTAATACCTCAGGCTGTCGATGTTGCCATCCACTCTACAGATCTCTCACATGCCCCTTTACTGAATGTAACTGCAAAGCAGGATTTTTCCTTGACCAAACTGGTCTGATTTCTGTGAGAATCTTGGGTCCATGCCGGTTCCAATAGGTCTTCTGCAGTATTTGTGATGATTAGGATGCAGCTCAACAGATGATTCATCTGAAAAATCCACTGCCACTTTTCCAAATGATTAACTAGAAGTCAAGTTATTATTTTTTGCTCTTACAACTGGGATTGATGACAAGACTTTTGTCAGGTAGTGGGTGTGTGTTAATCTCTCCATTAAACAGCACTTGGGAAATATTTGAAAAATGATTAATTTCACAGGAGGACTGTAATTATTTTGTGTTTAATTGTATTACACATTATTCTAGACTTGTCGGTTTTCTGGAAATTACAGTCTTGATTTGCCTTCATGAATATTCATTTTCACTGCAGAGTTGACAACTGAGAATGTAAACTGAGTTGCTGGTTATAATGAGGAGATTTGTCAATACTCGCCCTGATGCTTTTTATTTTTAGGAGTCATCCAAGAAAAAAAGGAAGAAAACAGATGGAGACAAAGATAAGGTACAAATGCATAAAACATTCAGTCACCTTGATGTCATTTCAAAAACAAGTTTTATTTTTATATATATATATATATATATATATATATATATATATATATATATATATATATATATATATATATATATATATATATTTTTGTAGTTCTACAAACGTTCTAAAAAGTTTTTATGTGGCAGAATCATGACAGATACTGTTATTTCATTTGCATGTTTGTACATACAACCAAGCACCAAAAGTGTTTTAAAACAAATACAGGTGTGTGTGTGTGCGTGTGTGTGCGTGTGTGTGCGTGTGTGTGCGTGTGTGTGTGTGTGTGTGTGTATGGAACGGTGTTACTCGGTTGCCTCTTTTTTTTTTTTTTTTTTTAATTATTTTTTATTTATTAATATATCTGTAACACGGGGAGTGACACAGACAACTGAATTTAGGATCCACTTGCAGGTTTATTCGAAGTCAGGTAAGCAAAGGTCAACACAGGTGCAAACAGATGTTTAAAGGCAGTCCAGAATCGTAGTCAAATGGATCAGCCGAGAGGTCGGAAGTCAGGCACGATCCTCAGATGGTGCGAGTGTAATCAGTAGAGACTTGGAGCAGGTGTGTGTGGTATGACTGAATATGTAGTCCATTTACAAGCAGATTTGTAGTCCTTATGAGCAAACCAGCGATCTAGGGAGTTATGATCGCTGGTGACCGTGACAATATCTGTATTTAAAATTCGCAAAGTTTGGGGAATTTAGACTTAAATTGATCAAAAGTGACAGTAAAAAAAAAACAACATTTAATATTACAACTTGTTGATAATTAGAAATCTTTCTTGATCAAATCAGCAACTAATGATTCAGTGACACTAAAGACTGAAATACTGATGTTAAATTAAGCTTTGCATTGCATCCATGAATCAAATTTGTAATAATTTTTCTGTTTTTATTTTGTCAAATGGTAAGTGTAAGAAACTCAACACAGATCTTAGTGTATCATAAATTAAATGTTTTTGTTTGAAAGGACGAAAAGGATTCTCGAAAGAAGAGGAAAGCTGAAAGAAGTCAGTCTGAGTCTTCTGACGAGTCTGATTTAGACAAAGACGTAAGAGTTTGTTTAAAACCTCTGTGGTTTTAATGTGTCACCAAACCAGATTAGCACAGCAAATAACATGTGACATGCAAAACTCATCTGAACGTGTTTGGTTTTTGTAGGCTGACTCCAAAAAGAAGAAACATAGTAGTGAAGAGAAGGAGAAAATCACAGTAAGTCTTTATTAAAGGAACAATCCACATTTTTGGAAATTTTACAAATCTCCTAGAGTTTTACCATTTTTGAGTCCTTTCAAGTGATCTCTGCATATGGCGGGAGCACTTTTAGCTTGGCATAAATCATTGAATCGGATTAGACCATTAGCATCTCGCAAAAAAAAAAAAATTCCAATTGAAAACTTTACTCTTCTGCTGTTACATCTTGTAACAACCTCTTAAGGCCCAAGGTTGTATTTTACATGCATTTCTTTATTTCTTTTTGCTATTCGGGTTTATTGTAACCTGATTAGAATAAAAACCCAAGTATCATCTTTTGATATGATGTACTTTTTAGAGAAAAATTATGTCCATATATGTGGACTCGTGGTCCGAAAATACATAAAACACATTTTTCCTAAGTTTTTTTTAATGCATATTTAACATAGGATTTTCTTTTGAACTTGCTTTGACTATCAGAGAGTAAAAGCAACCTTTTTTTTTCCATTTTGGACATTTCATATGCTGCAAAACAGTTTCAGGATGACACTGTATGTCTAACAAAATATAAAACATTCAAAGTATTTAAAATAGCCACTTAAGAGCGAAAATGTGCACATATGTGGACACTCAAGCCCTATGAGGTTAAGACTGATGGAAAATGAAAAACTTTTTTTAGGCCGATATACCTAGGAACTACACTCATGGTCACTATATTAGATACACCTTACTAGTACCGCCTTCAGAACTGCCTTAATCCTTTGTGGCATAAATTCAACAAGGTATTGGAAATATTCCTCAGAGATTTTGGTCCACATTGACATGAATGTCTTAATCGGGACTCATCAGACCAGGCAACGATTTTCCAATCTTCTATTATCCAATTTTGGTGAGCCTGTGCGAATTGCAGCCTCAGTTTCCTGTTTTTAGCTGACAGGAGTGACACCCGATGTGGTCTTCTGCGGCTGTAGCCCATCCGCCTCAAGGTAGGACGTGTTGTGCATTCAGAGATGCTTTTCTGCATACCTCTGTTGTAACAAGTGGTTATTTGAGTTATTGTTGCCTTTCGTGCAATGTCTGGCCATTCTCCTCTGACCTCCATCATCAACAAGGCATTTGTGCCCACAGAACTGCCGCTCACTGGATATTTTCTCTTTTTCGGACCATTTTCTGTAAACCCTAGAGATGGTTGTGCATGAAAATCCCAGTAGATCAGCAGTTTCTGAAGTACTCAGACCAGCCCGTCTGGCACCAACAACCATGCCACGTTCAAAGTAACTGAAATCATCTTTCTTCCCCATTGTGATGCTCGGTTTGAACTGCAGCAGATCGTCTTGACCATGTCTACATGCCTAAATGCATTGAGTTGCTGTCATGTGATTGGCTGAATAGAAATTTGCATTAACGAGCAGTTGGACAGTTGTACCTAATAAAGTGACCTGTGAGTGTATGCGCTCATTCTCGCATAATAATGAATTGCAACTTGGCTGCAGCAGGCGCAATCATAGGACATGGCTGAATGCATTAAAATGGTAAAACTCAACTGTTTTAACTGTTTAAAGAAGTGTAAAATGAGCCTATTACCAAAAAAGTGCAGTGCAGTCATTTAAAGCTGCTCATTGGTTTGTGTTTTGCCTATAAGAAGGTATAAATGTCTGAATGTGCTACCCGCACCACTCACAGAAATGTTATCAGCAGTGGATTCGCACAACAGAACTTCATGATGCTTTTTGTATTTTCAGGATAAGTCTAAAAAGAAAAAGAAAAAGAAGAAGCATAAGAAACACAGCAAAAAGAAAAAGAGGAAGACCTCCAGCTCAGAGTTGGACTGAAGGGCTAGAAGCGGCTGGACTTGTGAATGGTAACGGAAAAGACAGAGCTCTTGCCAGACAGTGGAGAAATAAACCAGTAAGCTGTCCAAGTGACTCTTAAAAGTGGGTGCTCTTTAGCATCGTGCAGCTGTAATGGAGACTGGGATGAGAGGATCGTGGCGGGGGGTGTTGAACGGGGCGTGGAGTTCATTACGTCAGGTTTGTGTTTGTTTTTTAAGCAGATGATTCTCAGTCCAAATAAAGACCATTTACACATCAGCGGCGGCTCTGTGTGCAGTATCTGTGTCCTGATGAGGATGGGAGTTGCTGTTGGCGGCAGTCGATTTGCATTAGATATATTTAGAAAGCTTTTTTTCCTTTCGGAGCTGGTAATAGTTTACTTTCTGTGACGTTTGATTCTGTGCACAGAACAACTAAATAAATGTATATAGCAGTCAACATTTATAGTGGATCAAAAAGTTTTCAAAATTGTCTTTAAATATTGACATATTGACTATCTATCTATCTATCTATCTATCTATCTATCTATCTATCTATCTATCTATCTATCTATCTATCTATCTATCTATCTATCTATCTATCTACCTATCTACCTATCTACCTACCTACCTACCTACCTACCTACCTACATACATCTAGGTATGTAGTGCTGTCGCCTCACAGCAAGAAGGTCGCTGGTTCGAGCCTCCGTTGGGTCAGTTGGCATTTCTGTGTGGAGTTTGCATGTTCTCCCTGTGTTTGCATGGGTTTCCTCCGGGTGCTCCGGTTTCCCCCACAAGTCCAAAGACATGTGGTACAGGTGAATTGGGCAAGCTAAATTGTCCGTAGTGTATGAGTGTGTATGGATGTTTCCCAGTGATGGGTTGCGGCTCGTAGGGCATCCGCTGCGTAAAAACGTACTGGATAAGTGCGAACCTAGATTAATTATTAAGAGCGATATCAAAGAGTGGGCCCATTGTAACCTTTGATTTGGCTATCATATCTCAGTGGAGAAGTGAAAATGATGGAGAGAGTTAGGGCGAATGCCTTTAAAAGAGATCATCATTCTAATTTGAAGTAACCTTTTTTGTTTGTTTGTTTTATTGCTGAGCTACAAAAAAGCAAGTTTCAATTAAATGTTATGAATGAATGAGTTTCTAAAATGTAATATATTAAATTTTTTAAAAATAATGTCACTTGACGGACTATGCAGAAGACATCGATGAGCAAATCAAAGCGAAAACTACTAACTTCATTCTGTTATAAATGAGATTGTTTTAGTTTTTACTTTGATAAGTTCACTATAAAATTTTAAAAGTTTGCTGTATTAGTTCATATAAAGCAATGTTTTCTAGTTATTTTTCAATGCTATTAAATAAATTAGGAAATTACCCATGGCAACTAAATTTATCTTTGCCCCACTAGCCTCCAATCAAGTTTTGTTTTTGGCCCTTCATAAGAAAAAGTTTGGGCACCCCTGGTCTAAAGTGATGACAGGATATTTTGCTCACATTTTAATATTATAAGGCTAAACGGCATGAAATGCCATCAGTCTACTGAGATTTCCCAATATTTCTCTGTTGCAATTGGAAGATCAAAATAAGTAACCCTGAAAAGTCAAAGCAAACACTAACATATTGCTATGGTATAATTACAGCACTACAACATACAAAAGAGCGAGGTCGACTTAGAATGTCACTTAACTGTTCTGTAATGATTTAATTAGCTGTAGTTTGAAGTTTCACATACAAAAAGAAAACGCTGAGATTTTCACCTCTAAGGACTCATTATGTGGTCTTGGTCGCCATCTTGTGGTGGTGAGTCATAATGTTTTTTTGCTTTGCGTGCTGATGGCTTACAATATGTGTAATCTTTGAAATGATAAATATTTTAAAATAGGCACTATCCTTATACACTGCATAGTTGCTATTCAAACAACTACATTCTCGCCTAAAAACAGCCTCAAAAGTACATTATGTTGCCCAACAGCTGCAATATTTGTCAAACTGTAGTGAGTTAGTTTAGCTCTGCTTGTAACTCTGGGCAGAGTAATACACAAGAGTGAAGAGGCTGTACATGTGCTGTTATTGCAGAACATCGCACACGGCTATCAGCCAATCATATTTGAGAACCAGACAGCACTGTTTTTATGTGTGTCTATATATATATATATATATATATATATATATATATATATATATATATATATATATATATATATATATATATATATATAATCTGAGCTGTGAATGTAGCTTCACAAACTGCACAGAAAACAATATATGGTTTGTTTATTATAACATGATAGTATAACGCAGTTGCAGCACATTGGTCAAACAGCTTAGTAAATTCTGGCACATATACAGATAGATATACAGATCATTCTAAAGGAGCAATGTAAAATATTCAGATGAATACAATTACAAATCCATCATGACAAGAAGCTGTTGTACTACCAAAGGTGTGCTCTGTTAAATTGATCTAATGACTGTGGAGCCCATTTGAGTTAAATGAACTCGCTGTCATGTTCAAGAAACCACTTTGAGATTAATTGAGCTTTTTGACATGGTGTGTTATTCTGCTGGAAATCGAAAATACAAGATCACAAGACACTGCGGTTCTCAGGTAGGTTTTGGAATTGAATCAATGCCTAATTGCTATTAAGGAGATCATAAATAAATATAAATATAAAAAAACCTACTTATGGATTATAATTAGTCGCCCTCGTGTCATTTTAACCCCCTAAGACCTTTGCTCATCATGGAACACAAGTGAACATTCTAGATGAAATCTGAGAGGTTTTATTATTCAGCAAGGTTCCTGACTCAATTCAAAGTCCAGAAAGATACCAAAACATCCTCAAAACAGACCAGGTGTCTTAACTAGTTCAGTTCAAATGTTATCAAGCTACAAGAATACATTTATGCGCACATTAAACAGAAATAAAAATAAATATATTATTTTCTTCTCAGTATAGGGCACACATATACAAGCCCTGATGCCTAGACTGACAGGAGAAGAGACTCTTGAATAAAGTCTTTATTTTTTGTTTAATGTGTGCATCAAAGCATTCTTGTAGCTTGAAAATATTCTGATTGTTTCTTCTTCATTCTGATGCACACTTTGAGCATGCCTAAATGCACTTGCTGCTGTTAGATTGGCTGATTAGAAAATAAGATTAATAAAAAGGAGTATTTAGTAAAGTTGCCAGTGATTGTATATTACCGTAAAATGACTGATTCTGACCTGTAATTAAAAGGGAGTAAATCACAATTTTTTGTTGGGTAAATGGCTGATAAATTTTTTAGTTCACTCAAATGAACTTTTCTAGTCATCTTAACCTACATCAATCAAACTCAAAAATATTTAGTTGGGCTCTGTTTTTACTCTTATTCTACGTTCCTAATACACAGAAACCCAACTACTACCTTAAAAAATATTAATAAGCAGCAAGTTATTCATTTATTGAGACAAAAGTCATAATAGTTTATTAATAGTGAGAATTCTACGTTAAAATAAAGTGTGACCCCAGGTGAAATTACATTGTAAAAATTATATGATCATTTAGTCATGACAACATATGTTTTTAGTTAATTATAACTTATGAAACTAAGTTAATCATGTTCTAACTTCATTTTATAACGCTGTTTTAAGTCAGTTTAATATAACATAAGTTCAAATCACTCAAGGTTTATTTGATTTAGCTTAAAAATGTAAGGCAACCAGTATTTTTTACAGTGAAGAGACACTCTCTGGCCACTTTATTATGTACACCTGTCCAACTGCTCGTTAACACAGATTTCTTATCAGCCAATCACATGGCAGCAACTCAGACATTTAGACATGGTGAAGACTATCTGCTGGAGTTCAAACCGAGCATCAGAATGGGCGAGAAAGGTGAATTCAGTTACTTTGAACGTAGCATGGTTGTTGGTGCCAGACAGACTGGTCTGAGTATTTCAGAAACTGCTGATCTACTGGGATTTTCACGCACAACCATCTCTAGGGTTTACAGAGAATGGTCAGAAAAAGAGAAAATATCCAGTGAGCGACAGTTCTGTGGGCACAAATGCCTTGTTGATGCCAGAGGTCAGAGGAGAATGGCCAGACTGGTCGAGCTGATAGAAAGGCAACAGTAACTCAAATAACCACTTGTATGCAGAAGAGCATCTCTGAACGCACAACACGTCCAAGCTTGAGGCGGATGGGCTACAGCAGCAGAAGACCACACCGGGTGCTACTCCTTTCAGCTAAGAACAGGAAACTGAGGCTACAATTTGCACAGGCTCACCAAAATTGCCCAGTAGAAGATTGGAAAAATGTTGCCTGGTCTGATGAGTCTCGATTTCTTCTGTGACATTCGGATGGTAGGGTCAGAACTTGGCATCTACACCATGAAAGCATGGATCCATACTGTCTTGTATTAATGGTCCCATTAGTACCAATGAAGCATCGTATTGTTGCTGACCATGTCCATCTCTTTATGACCACAGTGTACCCGCAAATCATCTCAGACTGATTTCTTGAAAATGACAATGAGCTCACTGTACTCAAATGGCCTCCACAGTCACCAGAACTCAATCCAATAGAGCACCTTTGGGATGAAGTGGAACAGGAGATTCGCGTCATGGATGTGCAGCCGACAAATCTGCTGCAACTGCGTGATGCTATCATGTCAATATGGACCAAAATCTCTGAGGAATATTTCCAGTACCTTGTTGTCACAAAGAATTAAGGCAGTTCTGAATGCAAAAGGAGGTCCAACCCAGTACTAGTAGCGTGTACCTAATAAAGTGGCCGGTGAGTGTACTTCGCATGCATCAGAAAACCCTGTGTCTGTCACTAGTTTGACTGTGTGTTCAATGATGTTTTCTGCTGCGATCTAACACTGTGTTAAAGCTGTGTTTCTCTGCAGTGAGTCTGTATCGGGGAGAGTCTCTGGGCCTCAGGCGGACAGCAGTGTTTTGGGAAGCTTGTCCAGGTGTGTGTGTGTGTGTATGTGTGTCCTAATGGCTCATGGGCGGAGCCTCTATGAGCTTCTCTCATTTCCCTGGCAAATACTGTCACCAGTTCCCTTTTCTTGTCACACAGCTTCTACAGATTATATAGCTCAAATGGAATGTGTTGAAGTCACCATGATCCTGCTGATATGCAGCTTATTTGTCATCATACCTGGTAAGAGGACGTTTATATCTTTCTGAATGTCTTGCAAGACCAAAACTTTCAGCATTTTTATTACGATGCTTTTTAAAAATGTGTATATATATTAAAAAAACAAGTTATGCAAAAATATGAAGTTTTTCCAAGAGGTCAAATGAGTGTAATTTATATAAATACATTCCTAGAGTTTAAAAAATTGCAATTAAATTAATGTCATTTGACGTGTGTACATATATATGCATATTATTTGCGCTTAAGGAAGTAGATGGAGGGATACATTGGGAAAAATGGTTTAATTTTTTTTATATTACTAACTTCCTCTTTATGTAACTTTGATTTTTAGAATAAATAAATGAACAAAAATAGACCTGAACTTGTGAGAGTGAAACTGTGGTTTGGTTACAGTTCTTGAATAGTCAGGTGATTACTTCCTACATGGTAAAAATCGCTTCCACCTCTTATTTTTGGTCAAATCTTAAATGATTAAAAGTATATCATTATTTTAAATCATTACAAATATTTATTATTATTAAAACAATAAATTAGAACAATTCAGAGTGTTTTGTTTTAACTTTAATATGTTTGTCCTTACATTATGTTCCTTTTATATTGCAACTTTTACAACACTTCACAAAATTCTAAGTTTTAAAAACATTTTTACAAAATGTAAAGTTTTATGTATATATTTTAGTGCCATTTTATATTATATTAAGTATTTTAATTAGATTATTTTATTTTATAATCATTAAGTAGTTTTGGCATGTAATAATACATAAAGTAATAAATTCGGCATGTGTTTTATGTGCTAAATTGCATTTTGAACCATTTAATAATTGTAATAATTACAAAAGTTCATAATACAAAAAAAATGCATTTGTCATAACATTCATGAGCCAATTTTAATGTACTCACAGTTTTTATATAGAATTATAAAAAAATCTAGGTATAGATAATGTATATATTTTTATATATACATCATATAAAAGTCTAATGCATATTATAAATTGCAAATTAGTCTGTAATGAGAGTTTATTTTCTCCATATAACACAGTGGAATCAATTGTGTTCTGTGACAAATCATCTGGGAGTAAATTAATCAGATTTAAATACAACTTTCAATCCAAGGGCTCTACAAGTGAATATATACAGTTTTATATATATATATATATATATATATATATATATATATATATATATATATATATATATATATATATATATATATATATATATATATATATATATATATATATATATATATATATATATATATACAGTTTACTTGTATACTTATTCAGATACTTATATACTTAAACTGTGTGTATATATATATATATATATATATATATATATATATATATATATATATATATATATATATATATATATATATATATATATATATATATATATATATATATATATATAGTGCTCAGCATACATAAGTATACCCTTCACAAATCTTTTAATTTCATATTTTTAATAGGAAGCTGTACAGTATTATATTTGTGCATATATATTAGATTGGGCAATACTGAAGCCAAATCTGGAGCTTATCTAACAAAATAAATTACGATAATGATCAAAAAATTAGTACACCCAAATTTATATGTCATAGAAAAATATTAAATACAAATTTAAAAAAGAGGAAAAATCAAGAGAAGCAAAACAAATTGAAAATTTTGGTTGAAATTTTGTAGGTTGTAAATAATTTTTGAATTATTTAGCTTGAATTTAATTTGAATTTAATTGTATTATCTTTCAATTTCTAAATATGTTTGTTGACTAAAATATTATTTTAATAAATAAATCTGTTTAATAAATCTGTTTTGTTAAAATGCACCAGAATACATTGCCTATATTCACTGAGAAATGGGTGTACTCAATTATGCTGAGCAGCGTGTTTACATTATTAGTAGTAATTATTAGTCCGCCTTTGAATGATTTTTTCTTTTTAAATATTTCCCAAATTATGTTTAGCAGAGCAAGGAAATTTTCACAGTATGTCTGATAATGTTTTTTCTTCTGGAGAAAGTCTTATTTGCTTTATTTCGGCTAGAATAAAAGCAGTTTTTTTATTTATTTATTTTTTAATTTTAAGGTCAAAATTATTTGCCCCTTCAAGCTAGATTTTTTTCAATAGTCTACAGAACAAACCATCATTATTCAATAACTTGCCTAATTACCCTTTCATGCCTAGTTAACCTAATTAACCTAGTTAAGCGTTTAAATGTCACTTTAAGCTGTATAGAAGTGTCTTGAACAATATCTAGTCAAATATTATTTACTGACATCATGGCAAAGATAAAAGAAATCAGTTGTTAGAAATGAGTTATTAAAACTATTATGTTTAGAAATGTGTTGAAAAAAAAAACTTCTCTCCGTAAAATAAAAATTGGGGAAAAAAATAAACAGGGGGCTAATAATTCAGGAGGGCTAATAATTCTGACTTCAACAGTATGTATATATATATATATATATATATATATATATATATATATATATATATATATATATATATATAAAGAGTCATTCTCTTGTGGCAGACGCTTCCTAAATTTTCATTTTGGTGTCACCTGATTCTTTAACATTCAAAGTTTTAGTGGATTATTCACAGTCAGGCTTTTGTTGTTTTTCCAGCACACACACACACACACACACTTGAATGTGCATTTAGTGAATGGTGCGATGTTTGTTTGTGTTTGAGGATTCGTAAGGAGAGGACCGTTTGCTGGTCAGTATCTCGATTCTTAAGACCTATTGTGAAGAAGGTGGTCGTATAAGTGCACTGTTGCTATCCTGCAATAATCCTTACCTTGTTTAAAGACAATAAGAGCAGAACAGGCCAAGCACACTTATTAGTGATGCATTCACAGCTTAAACTGTGGCGTAAACACAGGCACACTTTTGCACATTCACCCTCTGGCCCTTTGTGCGTGCAATAAGGGCTTCTTTATTTATTATTTAGCGCACAACACGAGCCGCGCAGTCATCTATTGTAATGCACAACACTGGCTGTCAGTAGGGGTGGAGATGCTTGTGTCCGGGTAGTTAAAGAAGGCATAAAGAGGGAGGAGAATCAGACTGTTTACCTGCCTTCTGCCACACGGTTTTACCTGGCAACGCAATGCAGATTAACAGCTGTCGCTTGAAGACTGTGCAGTTTATCCATGCTAAAGGAAAATTTGCCCTTGAGTTTTTTCCAGATCAGATCTGAAGGGTCTGTTGAGCGCAAAATAAGATGTTTTGAATAATGTTGATAACTGTACAGTTTCTGGTTTCAACTGACACCCCATGTTTAATATACTTTTTTAATGAAAGAAACTTATTATTTTATTTAATTCTTTCAAACTCTTACTTTGTTCAACAGAAGCTATTAATTAATTCACCTTAAAAAGGTGAGTAAACTCGTAGTATATTAGAACTATTAAGTTGACTTAATATACATTTTTGTAAATATGCAAATAGTTTGTTTGCTTAATAATTTTAAGGCAACATGTTTAATCACATTAAAGTCAACTAATCGCTTTTAAAGCCACAGGTTTAATCACTTTATTTAAGTAAAGTCAACTAATCGCTTTTAAAGCCACAGGTTTAATCACTTTATTTAAGTAAAGTCAACTAATCGCTTTTAAAGCCACAGGTTTAATCACTTTATTTAAGTAAAGTCAACTAATCGCTTTTAAAACCACAGGTTCAATCACTTTATTTAAGTAAAGTCAACTAATCGCTTTTAAAGCCACAGGTTCAATCACTTTATTTAAGTAAAGTCAACTAATCGCTTTTAAAGCCACAGGTTTAATCACTTTATTTAAGTAAAGTCAACTAATCGCTTTTAAAGCCACAGGTTTAATCACTTTATTTAAGTAAAGTCAACTAATCGCTTTTAAAGCCACAGGTTTAATCACTTTAAGTAAAGTCAACTAATCGCTTTTAAAGCCACAGGTTTAATCACTTTATTTAAGTAAAGTCAACTAATCGCTTTTAAAGCCACAGGTTTAATCACTTTATTTAAGTAAAGTCAACTAATCGCTTTTAAAACCACAGGTTCAATCACTTTATTTAAGTAAAGTCAACTAATCGCTTTTAAAGCCACAGGTTTAATCACTTTAAGTAAAGTCAACTAATCGCTTTTAAAGCCACAGGTTTAATCACATTAAAGTCAACTAATCGCTTTTAAAGCCACAGGTTTAATCACTTTAAGTAAAGTCAACTAATCGCTTTTAAAGCCACAGGTTTAATCACTTTATTTAAGTAAAGTCAACTAATCGCTTTTAAAGCCACAGGTTTAATCACTTTAAGTAAAGTCAACTAATCGCTTTTAAAGCCACAGGTTTAATCACTTTATTTAAGTAAAGTCAACTAATCGCTTTTAAAGCCACAGGTTTAATCACTTTAAGTAAAGTCAACTAATCGCTTTTAAAGCCACAGGTTTAATCACTTTATTTAAGTAAAGTCAACTAATCGCTTTTAAAGCCACAGGTTCAATCACTTTATTTAAGTAAAGTCAACTAATCGCTTTTAAAGCCACAGGTTCAATCACTTTATTTAAGTAAAGTCAACTAATCGCTTTAAAAGCCACAGGTTTAATCACTTTATTTAAGTAAAGTCAACTAATCGCTTTTAAAGCCACAGGTTTAATCACTTTATTTAAGTAAAGTCAACTAATCGCTTTTAAAGCCACAGGTTTAATCACTTTAAGTAAAGTCAACTAATCGCTTTTAAAGCCACAGGTTTAATCACTTTAAGTAAAGTCAACTAATCGCTTTTAAAGCCACAGGTTTAATCACTTTATTTAAGTAAAGTCAACTAATCGCTTTTAAAACCACAGGTTCAATCACTTTATTTAAGTAAAGTCAACTAATCGCTTTTAAAGCCACAGGTTCAATCACTTTATTTAAGTAAAGTCAACTAATCGCTTTTAAAGCCACAGGTTTAATCACTTTAAGTAAAGTCAACTAATCGCTTTTAAAGCCACAGGTTTAATCACTTTATTTAAGTAAAGTCAACTAACCGCTTTTAAAGCCACAGGTTCAATCACTTTATTTAAGTAAAGTCAACTAATCGCTTTTAAAGCCACAGGTTCAATCACTTTATTTAAGTAAAGTCAACTAATCGCTTTTAAAGCCACAGGTTTAATCACTTTATTTAAGTAAAGTCAACTAATCGCTTTTAAAGCCACAGGTTCAATCACTTTATTTAAGTAAAGTCAACTAATCGCTTTTAAAGCCACAGGTTTAATCACTTTATTTAAGTAAAGTCAACTAATCGCTTTTAAAGCCACAGGTTCAATCACTTTATTTAAGTAAAGTCAACTAATCGCTTTTAAAGCCACAGGTTCAATCACTTTATTTAAGTAAAGTCAACTAATCGCTTTTAAAGCCACAGGTTCAATCACTTTATTTAAGTAAAGTCAACTAATCGCTTTAAAAGCCACAGGTTTAATCACTTTATTTAAGTAAAGTCAACTAATCGCTTTTAAAGCCACAGGTTTAATCACTTTATTTAAGTAAAGTCAACTAATCGCTTTTAAAGCCACAGGTTTAATCACTTTATTTAAGTAAAGTCAACTAATCGCTTTTAAAGCCACAGGTTCAATCACTTTATTTAAGTAAAGTCAACTAATCGCTTTTAAAGCCACAGGTTCAATCACTTTATTTAAGTAAAGTCAACTAATCGCTTTTAAAGCCACAGGTTCAATCACTTTATTTAAGTAAAGTCAACTAATCGCTTTTAAAGCCACAGGTTTAATCACTTTATTTAAGTAAAGTCAGCTAATTGCTTTTGAAGCCACAGGTTTAATCACTTTAAGTAAAGTCAACTAATCGCTTTTAAAGCCACAGGTTCAATCACTTTATTTAAGTAAAGTCAACTAATCGCTTTTAAAGCCACAGGTTCAATCACTTTATTTAAGTAAAGTCAACTAATCGCTTTTAAAGCCACAGGTTTAATCACTTTATTTAAGTAAAGTCAACTAATCGCTTTTAAAGCCACAGGTTTAATCACTTTATTTAAGTAAAGTCAACTAATCGCTTTTAAAGCCACAGGTTCAATCACTTTATTTAAGTAAAGTCAACTAATCACTTTTAAAGCCACAGGTTCAATCACTTTATTTAAGTAAAGTCAACTAATCGCTTTTAAAGCCACAGGTTCAATCACTTTATTTAAGTAAAGTCAACTAATCGCTTTAAAAGCCACAGGTTTAATCACTTTATTTAAGTAAAGTCAACTAATCGCTTTTAAAGCCACAGGTTTAATCACTTTATTTAAGTAAAGTCAACTAATCGCTTTTAAAGCCACAGGTTCAATCACTTTATTTAAGTAAAGTCAACTAATCGCTTTTAAAACCACAGGTTCAATCACTTTATTTAAGTAAAGTCAACTAATCGCTTTTAAAACCACAGGTTCAATCACTTTATTTAAGTAAAGTCAACTAATCGCTTTTAAAGCCACAGGTTCAATCACTTTATTTAAGTAAAGTCAACTAATCGCTTTTAAAGCCACAGGTTTAATCACTTTATTTAAGTAAAGTCAACTAATCGCTTTTAAAGCCACAGGTTTAATCACTTAAGTTAAGTAAAGTCAACTAATTGCTTTAAAAGCCAAAGGTTTATTTGAGTAAACTCAATTAATAGCTTAAAAGGCAACGGGTTTACTTTAAGTAAAGTCAACTAATCGCTTTAAAAGCCATAGGTTTGATAACTTTAATTGAGTAAAGTCAATTTACCGCTTTAAAAGCAACAGGTTTAATCTCTTTAAGTAAAGTCAACTTACCGCTTTAAAAGCAACAGGTTTAATCTCTTTAAGTAAAGTCAACTAATCGCATTAAAAGCAACAGGTTTAATCTCTTTAATTAAGAAAAGTCAACTAATCACTTTAAAAGCAATGGGTTCAGTCACTTTAAGTAAAGTCAACAATTGCTCATTTCTAATTTTCAGAATATCAGATGTGAGAAAAAGCTCAGAATTGCGAGATATAAACTCAAGGAAGAAAGTGAATAAGCGCAACTTGGATATATGGTGATATATGCAAATGTGGTCATTCACAAATATTTTTTTAACAATTGGAATTAAATATATTTGCTCTAATTTTATATACACTCATCGGCCACTTTATTAGGTACACCTGTCCAACTGCTCGTTAACGCAAATTTCTAATCAGCCATTCACATAACAGCAACTCAATGCATTTAGGCATGTAGAAATGGTCAAGACGATCTGCTGCAGTTCAAACCGAGCATCTGAATGGGGAAAAAGGATGATTTAAGTGACTTTGAATGTGGTTGTTGGTGCCAGACAGGCTGGTCTGAGTATTTCAGAAATGTCTGATCTACAGGGATTTTCACGCTCAACCATCTATTGGGTTTACAGAGAATAGTCCAAAAAAGAGAAAATAACCATTGAGCTGCACAAATGCCTTGTTTATGCCAGAGGTCAGAGGGGAATGGCCAGACTGGTTCAAGCTGATAGAAAAGCAACAGTTACTCAAATGACCACTCGTTACAACCGAGGTATACAGAAGAGCATCCTTTTAGGACCACAGTGTACCCATCTTCTGATGGCTACTTCCAGCACTGTATAAGTTTACTGTACTCAAATGGCCTCCACAGTCACCAGATCTCAATCCAATAGAGCAACTTTGGGATGTGGTGGAATGAGAAATTCCCATCATGGATGTGCAGCTGACAAATCTGCAGCCACAGTGTGATGCTATCATGTCAATATGGACATCATAATCTCTGAGGAATATTTCCAGAACCATGTTGAATCTATGCCACGAAGGATTAAGGCAGTCCTGAAGGCAAAAGAGGGCCCAACACTGTACTAGTAAGGTATACCTAATAAAGTGGCCGGTAAGTGTATATGTTGTTCATATATTATGATACATCTGATTTCTGTATGCGAAAAGTTATCAAATGACTTTGGTTGAGTTATCATTTTAAAGCTATAGTTCACCCAATCCTATAACCACTGACTTCCAGAGGCATTGTTTTTTTCCTACCATGTAAGTCAGTGGTTATAGGTTTCTAACATTCTTCAAAATATCTCCTTTTTGTATTTAACAGAGTAAAAAACTCACGTTTTGAACAACTGAACGGTGATTAAATGATGACAGAATTTTCAGTTTTGGGTGCACTGTCCCTTTAAGTAAAGAGAGCGTTCATTTACAGTTCAGTCTGGTGTGTAATTTTATGCTTGCCAGCGTTAATCTGGTGATCAGTGAAACTGTGGTCTCCATGACTTCATGTAAAGCCTGATGTAAAGACTGAGTGTTTGCTCACGGACCAGTTCAGACAAATTAGAGAGGACTTGATGTTTGATAACTATCATTCTGAGAAGCCGGTAAATATTTGCTCATGCAGGTACAGGATCAAGTGACGAGGGCAAAGCAGCGGTGATTAAACTGCAGATCTCTGTGTGTGTGTGTGTGAACTAATTAATGATGTGGATAAATCCAGTGTGATGCCGCTTGTGTGAAGACTGGTTGTGTCAGACTCAAATTTCCATTTTTCAGTTAATTGAAGTAACTAAGGGCGGCATGAGGGCTCAGTGCCTCACGGCAAGAAGGTCGCTGGTTCGAATCCCGGCTGGGCCAATTCATTTCAAATCATTTCTGTGTGGAGTTTGCATGTTCTCCTTGCGTTCGTGTGGGTTTCCTCCAGGTGCTCTGGTTTCTCCCACAGTCCAAACACATGCTCTATTGGTGAAATGAACAAACTAAATTGGCTGTGTGTGTGTGTGTGTGTGTGTGTGTGTGTGTGTGTGTGTGTGTGTGTGTGTGTGTGTGTGTGTGTGTGTGTGTGTGTGTGTTGTGTTGTGTGTGTGTTTCCCAATACTTGGCTGTGGCTGGAGGGTATCCGCTGCGTAAAACAAATGCCGGTATATTTGGTGGTTCATTCCGCTGTGGCAACCCCTGATAAATAAGGCACTAAGCTGAAGGAAACTGAATGAATGAAGTAACCTAATGAGTTGGTAAACTTAGATTCGCTGTAGATTTAGATTCATGTTTTATTCAGCTATTTCAATGGTAATGAGAAACATTACAGTTTTTCATGCAATTCCGTTTGCCCCAAATTACCGAAAACATTGAAATTCAGCAGTTGGTGTATTGAGTTTAAAGCTGTACATGTAGTGGGTCTTTTGTACTTTGTGGACAGTCCTGTGAACTCAAAACAAATAAAAGATTTGTGCTGCTTATTCAAAGTACTTATTTAAAATCAGCTTAAACAACATAATTCTGGACATTTTTGGAGGGAAACTTATTTTTTATGTTTAATCCACTTAAATTTGTTACTTCTATCCATCCATCCATCAGTTGTTGCTGTTGTTAGTCTATGCTATCCATCCATCCATCCATCCATCCATCCATCCATCAGTTGTCGCTGTTGTTAGTCTATGCTATCCATCCATCCATCCATCCATCCATCCATCCATCCATCAGTTGTCGCTGTTGTTAGTCTATGCCATCCATCCATCCATCCATCCATCCATCGTCGTTGTTGTTAGTCTATGCTATCCATCCATCCATCCATCCATCCATCCATCATCGTTGTTGTTAGTCTATGCTATCCATCTATCCATCAGTTGTCGTTGTTGTTAGTCTATGCTATCTATCCATCCATCCATCCATCCATCCATCAGTTGACGTTGTTGTTAGTCTGTGCTATCCATCAATCCATCCATCGGTTGTCATTGTTGTTAGTCTATGCTATCAATCCATCCATTCATCCATCCATCCATCCATCAGTTGTCATTGTTGTTAGTCTATGCTATCCATCCATCCATTCATCATCCATCCATCCATCAATCAGTTGTCTTTGTTGTTAGTCTATGCTATCTATCCATCCATCAGTTGTCGTTGTTGTTAGTCTATGCTATCCATCCATCCATCCATCCATCAGTTGTCGTTGTTGTTAGTCTATGCTATCCATCCATCCATCCATCCATCCATCCATCCATCCATCCATCCATCCATCCGTCCATCAGTTGTCGTTGTTCTTAGTCTATGCCATCCATCCATCCATCCATCCATCCATCCATCCGTCCATCAGTTGTCGTTGTTCTTAGTCTATGCCATCCATCCATCCATCCATCCATCCATCCGTCCATCAGTTGTCGTTGTTGTTAGTCTGCTATCCATCCATCCATCCATCCATCAGTTGTCGTTGTTCTTAGTCTATGCCATCCATCCATCCAATTATCCATCCATCCATCCATCCATCCATCAGTTGTCGTTGTTGTTAGTCTATGCTATCTATCCATCCATCCATCCATCAGTTGTCGTTGTTGTTGTTAGTCTATGCTATCCATCCATCCATCCATCCATCAGTTGTCGTTGTTGTTAGTCTATGCTATCCATCCATCCAATTATCCATCCATCCATCCATCAGTTGTCATTGTTGTTAGTCTATGCCATCCATCCATCCAATTATCCATCCATCCATCCATCCATCCATCCATCCATCCATCAGTTGTCGTTGTTGTTAGTCTATGCTATCTATCCATCCATCCATCCATCAGTTGTCGTAGTTGTTAGTCTATGCTATCTATCCATCCATCCATCCATCAGTTGTCGTTGTTGTTAGTCTATGCTATCTATCCATCCATCCATCCATCCATCAGTTGTCGTTGTTGTGGTTAGTCTATGCTATCTATCCATCCATCCATTCATCCATCCATCCATCCATCAATCAGTTGTCATTGTTGTTAGTCTATGCTATTCATCCATCCATTCATTCATCCATCCATCCATCAATCAGTTGTCGTTGTTGTTAGTCTATGCTATCTATCCATCCATCAGTTGTTGTTGTTGTTAGTCTATGCTATCCATCCATCCATCCATCCATCCATCCATCAGTTGTTGTTGTTCTTAGTCTATGCCATCTATCCATCCAATTATCCATCCATCCATCCATCCATCCATCAGTTGTCGTTGTTGTTAGTCTATGCTATCTATCCATCCATCCATCCATCCATCAGTTGTCGTTGTTGTTAGTCTATGCTATCTATCCATCCATCCATCCATCCATCAGTTGTCGTTGTTGTTAGTCTATGCTATCTATCCATCCATCCATCCATCCATCCATCAGTTGTCGTTGTTGTGGTTAGTCTATGCTATCTATCCATCCGTCCATCCATCAGTTGTCGTTGTTGTTAGTCTATGCCATCCATCCATCCATCCATCCATCCATCCATCAGTTGTCGTTGTTGTTAGTCTATGCTATCCATCCATCCATCCATCTTTTTTAACCGTGACTGTGTTTAATTTATGCTTAGGAATAAAATTTAAAAGTTTTCTGAACTTCTCCAGTGAATCCATCCATGCGTTTTACGTCTTGACTCGACAGGGCCGTTGCACTGCGCAAAACTGCTTATATGCAGGGATGGGCAAAATGCATTGAAGTACATTGAAAATAAAATACCAAATACATCAATTTTACATGTATCAAAATAAACTATAAAATACTGCAACCAAAAATGTATCAAAATAAAATACCTGTATTTTGTATAAAATACTACAAACTACTTTTACAAGGAAGCATGACTTTTTTTCGTAAACTTTCCATCAACAGGCATATTGGTACTATATAGTATAGGCATATAGTACTATATCTCTTCATTGTGTTTCCATCCATTGCGTGGCCAGTAAAACTGCCACCATCTTTTAACAGTCTTATATTTTAAAAGGGTGATATATGAAGTAGTTATTTAAATGTTTTGATTACATAAGTATTAAAAAATATTTATTTAAAAAAATTAAGTGAAAAAAAAATTCTGAAAACTACTAAAATATACAGTTTTAGTACTTTAATTCACACATCATGTTTTAGCAAGTGTTCTCTTCAATGCACAACATAAAATATGATATCTCAAAAAATGGAGTTATCTGTTTTTGCAAAGGAGTTTTTGACCAGCTTGTATAGACTGGAGTATTATTATATATTTGTGTCTAATATACTGGATTGTGCCACTTTGACATGTTTTGACAAGAATATTTCCTCTTCAATTAACTATACCTGCAGATCAACTACTGGCATTTGAAACAACCAATGAAATTATAATGTCGCCACTGTATGACTTATTTTTTATGTTGTTTGTCTTATTTTCTTGGTGTCTACAGTACATCAGCAATCCATCCAAAACTACTATTATTTGTGCAGTTTACTTATTCTCCCAAGAGTTTTTCAGTTCTTCTTTAACTGGAAGAGTCCTAGTTTAACCCCTTCGTCAACACCATTACACCATCTGAAGGTTTATTTATTTATTTATTTTTTTAAACTTTCTTTGCATTTCCACCTGTAGCACTGAGAGTGGGACTGATTATGTTCTATAGGCTCCTCAAACTGTTCTTAAGGACTGATATTTTATTCCATCTAATTACTTAAGCAAAGATGCTGATGCTGAATTGTACACTACAGCTGTTACATATTACTGGTCTAGGCATTGTGCAGTATTCTATTTTCAATGATTGTTGACTTACTTTTAAATATACCCATGCCGTTTGTCAGCTATTTTCTTTATGTGTGCATAATTTCCATCCATACTCCAAGCATTGAAGACCTTCTTGGTCAAATTTCTGTTCTGTTCCAAGACAAGTAACTAGTTCCAAGACTAGTAAGAAAGCACCTATCAGAGGCCGCGTTTTTATGATGTCATCATGTAGATTTCTTACAAAGTACTTTACAGTATTTTAAAATACAAAAATACAAGACACTAAAGTATTTTGATACAAAATATAAAAATTTTCATAAACCCTGTCAAATACAAATCACAAAATACTATTTTGTATTTCAAACACGTATTTGAAATGCATGTATCATAAACTGCCCATCCTTGCTTAAATGTATGTATTTTTACTTACTGTTGAAGTCAAAATTATTACTGTTCTTTTTCAAATCTATTCCAAATGATGTTTAACAGAAAAAGAAATTTATAGCAGTATTTCATATAATATTTTTGATTATTATTATTTTTTTTTGTCATTTTTTGTAATCCATTTAAGGTCAATATTATTATCCCCCTTAAGCAATATTTTTTTTTTCAGTTGTCTACAAAACAAACCAGCATTATAGAATGACTTGCCTATTTACCTTGCCTAATTAACCTACTTAAATCTTTAAATGTCATATTAAGCTGAAAACCTAGTATCTTGAAAATATTTAGTAAAATATTATGTACTGTCATAATGGCAAACATAAATCAGTTATTAGAAATGACATATTAGAAAATATGTCTGAGTATATAATATATATACTGAGTCTGAGTATATAATATATATATATATATATATATATTGTATATATAATATGTATATATACAAAATAACAGTATATTATTTTGACATCATTAAACATCATTTACTGCTCTCTTCTGAACAGGCACCGACTCTGAATACATTCAGCTTCAGCCCACGCAGCATGGCAGAAAAGGGGACTCTATGGTGCTCAGAGTTGAGACTCATTTTAATGTCAAGGATGTGCCGTTCCAGGGATCCTGGTTCAAGACCAAGCCCAAAGTCACTCCTTTGGTCACTTTCCGGTTTTCTCCCAGTACAACCAGTTCCATCCCCAATCTGCTAGTGAAGAACATCACGATGCAGGAACTGCCTGATGTTTCACTGAAGTTTGTGGATCTGGACGAAGACACAGAGGGGGAATACGAGCTGCAGATCAACATCGTTTTTAATGAAAACGCTCCTCCAGTTTCTGTCACTAAAACAGTGACGGTTACAGTAAGCGGTAAGAGGATTTTTGGGTTGTCTGTCTGTCTGTCTGTCTGTCTCTATGTCTGTCAGTCTGTCTATCTATTTGTCTGTCTGTCTGTCTGTCAGTCTGTCTGTCTGTCAGTCTGTCTGTCTCTATGTCTGTCAGTCTGTCTATCTATTTGTCAGTCTGTCTGTCTGTCTGTCTATCTATTTGTCTGTCTGTCTGTCTATCTATTTGTCTGTCAGTCTGTCTATCTATTTGTCTGTCTGTCTGTCTATCTATGTATCTGTCTGTCTGTCTGTCTATCTATTTGTCTGTCTGTCTGTCTATCTATGTATCTGTCTGTCTGTCTGTCTGTCTGTCTATCTATTTGTCTCTCTATCTGTGTCTGTCTGTCCGTCCGTCCATCTATCTCTGTCTGTCCATCCATCCATCCATCCATCCATCCATCCATCCATCCATCCATCCATCCATCCATCCATCCATCCATCCATCCATCCATCCATCCATCCATCCATCCATCCATCGTTCTATCTGTCTCTCTCTCTCTCTCTCTCTCTGTCTCTCTATCCGTCAGTCCATCCATCGTTCTAACTATTGTTCTATCCCTCCATCCATCCATCCATCCATCCATCCATCCATCCATCCATCCATCCATCCATCCATCCATCCTTCCATCCATCCTTCCATCCATCCTTCCATCCATCAGATTTCTTTTTAACAGAAATTCGGTCGAATCCACCGAATAAAATGACAACTTTAAAAATCCTGAAGTGTTTTGTATTTGAGGGCCATATTCATCAGACATTCAGCTTGTATTTTTGATTTTATTTTTGTGTTTTAAACATCGCCTGTTTTACAGTTTTTCTCAGTCGCTTTGGTGCATTTTTTTTCACAACACTATTTACATTTTCACAACAGTTCATGCATCATAGTAGCAGTTACTCATTCCTTCCAACAAATTGTACAAAATGAAAATGGTGAGTGGCTAGTAACGTTAGAAAACTACTAACCACAGTGGCTGGTGATCAAAAAATTTAATATGAAGCCCTTGTTACAATAATAATAAGTCAATAACAAAAAGATAAGGGGGGTGGGTACACTGTAAAAAATTATACCTATAAATTAGCAGTTTTCCGTATTTTGTGATTCCTGTTTTTTATTTATTTTTTATTTATGCTTTTGAATTGCATTATGAGACCTTGATATTTCTTACTACAAATTTTAACCTATTTAAGTTAAAAAAATACTTTTATCAACGTTTTTGACAGTTTAAAGTGATATATTGTCTGGGTTGGAGTTGTATACCGTGCAAAAGTCTTGTAATAAACTCCAGTACATTTTCTATTATTTTACAGACTAATTTCTCTCTATATTATTTCTTATACATTATATTATTCCAAACTACTAAAATGTCAATAGAAGTCACTATGTTAAACTGTAGAGTTGAATTTTTATCATCAAAAGTCGACAGAGCATAGATCAAGGTCCAATAATGAAATTCACAACCGTAAATAAATGGAAAAACACTTTACACCAGGGATGTTCAAACTTGGTCCTGAAGGGCCGGTGTCCTGCATATTTTAGCTCCAACCCAAATCAAACACACCTGAAGCTAATCCAGCTCTTACTAGATGTACTAAAAAGTTCCAGGCAGGTGTGTTGAAGCAAGTTAGAGCTAAACTCAGCAGGACACCGGCCCTCCAGGACCGAGTTTGGACACCCCTGCTTTACACTAACAAAAACGAATAAGCAGCAGGGTTACATTTTAACATCTTTTCTGTTTTACAGTACCGGTCTCCACTCCTGTTATCAGTAAAACTCCAGAATCTGAACTTGTAGAAGACCGGGACAACGTAACACTGACTTGCTCTGCTCAACACGGCACGAAGATACAGTACAAATGGCTAAAGGACAACATGTTGGTTGGTCCAAGCGAACGGCACACATTCTCTGAAGATAACGGGATGCTTTTCATAAACCCCGTCAGGAAAGAAGACATGGGGCAGTACGTTTGTGAGGCTCATAACCAGATCAGCAGAGCACAAAGCCAACGGTCTGATCTCAGCGTGTTCTGTGAGTATCTGTCATCGTTTACTGACCTCAAGCTCATTTATCATCTGTTATCATGGCTGGTGTCGTTATTGGACTCTGTTCCTCCCGCAGCCTGAGAATCCTTTGCTGTTTGCATTGTTACTCAGACGTTAAACATGATCTGTGCATGACGTGTCATTTATAATAACTGAGAGATGAATGTGGGTTGAGTTATTAAAGGTTTCAAAGCCTAATGTTGATGTATACATCAAATTAACTTTACAGAAGGGATTTTAGAGACATGGATAGTGTGTCCACAATATATTTGTGAATATTAAGTTAAATTAAGTTAAAATGTGGGTGAAATCATGTTAAACATATACTTATTTTAATCTGACCTTATTAAATATATGAACCCGGAGCACAATACCAGTCCTAAGAATTAGTTTTAAACAAATATAATCCTAAATAAATAAGGCTTGTTAGGATAGAACAATATTTGGCTGAGATACATCCATTTGAAAATATGTATGCTAAAAAATGTAAAAAAATATATTTTTAAAAATGAGAAGAAAAAGCCTTAAAACTGTGCAAATTAAGTTCTTAAAATAACAAATTATGGGTTGAGTTATTAAAGGCTTTAAAGTGTAATGTTGGTGTCCACATCAAATTAACTTTACAGAAGGAATTTTAGAGCCATGGATAGTGTATGCTAGGAAATTGTCCATGATAAAAATGTTAAAAAGGTGCAATAATCTGAAATAACACACTTATTTTGACCTGAACTTATTATTAAATATATATGATTCCAGATCACAAAACCAGTCCATAAAACCATAAAATCTGAATAAATAAGATTTGCTAGGATAGGACAATATTTGGCTGAGATGCATCAATTTGAAAATATGTAGATAAAAAAAAAGCAAAAAAAATGAGAAAAAATACCTTTAAAATTATCCAAATTAAGTTCTTACAATAACAAATCGTGGGTTGAGTTATTATAGTGTTTAATACACCTTTATTTGTATAGCGCTTTTACAATGTAGATTGTGTCAAAGCAGATTCACATAGAAGATCATAGTAAATTGAATCAGTGTTGTTCAGTTTTCAGAGTTTAAGTTCAGTTCAGTTTAGCTCAGTTCAGTGTGGTTTAATAATCACTACTGAGAGTCTAAACACTGAAGAGCAAATCCATCGATGCGCAGCTCTACAGATCCCGAACCATGCAAGCCAGTGGCGACAGCGCTGAGGAAAAAACTTCACCAATTGGCGAAAGTTAAGAATTAAAAAACCTTGAGAGAAACCAGGCTCAATTGGGCACGACCATTTCTACTATAGCCAAACGTTCTGTGCAGAGTTGCAGTCAAGGCACCGGAGGCTGGAACTGAAACTCAGCGAAGACTCATCAGTCCCTGGAGCACAGCGAACAGTCTCATGCTCTCCACTCCTCCATGATCACCACAGCAGCTGCTCAGGATATGGCCTGGTCCAGGATATGGAAACCTTGGGATCATCTCATCGTTGGTCTTGGATTGAATCAGTAGCGCTGCATAGTCTGAGGGCCTCAGGATGAGTATCCCCAGGTGGAAATAGAGAATAAAGAGAATAATTAGCGTAACTGCTATTCATAGTGTATATAAATGAGATAAAGAAACCTGTGTCGAGCACATTCATGTATCATACCGCTAAGTGATGCACTGGGTGTATTGCTTTTTATAAAAAGATGGGTCTTTAATCTAGTTTTGAACTGCGAGAGTGTGTCTGAGCCTCGAACATTATCAGGAAGGCAATTACAGAGTTTTGGAGCCATAAATGAGAAGGCTCGTCCTCCTTTACTCGACTTTGCTATTCTAGGAACTACCAGAAGCCCTGAGTTTTGAGATCTTAAAGAGCGGGTTGGATTGTAGCGAGACCGAAGGATATATATGAGCCCGGAGCACAATACCAGACCGAAGAATTTGTTTTAATCAAATAAAATCTGAATAAATAAGCTTTGTTAGGATAGGACAATATTTGACTGAGATGTATCAATTTGACAATATGTAGGTTAAAAAATGTAAAATATTTTTTAAAATGAGAATTAAAAAGTCCTACAAAGATCAAAATGCAGGTTTAATTTCAAAAATGATCAGGCATGCAACAGTCAATACAGGGGCTAACGGGTGTATGCAGATAATCCAGAGTCCTAAACAAAAAACTGGCGAGTGGTCAGAGGGCAGGTAGCAAACAACGTAAAACAAACAAACAAGGCAAGTGTCACGTCATCAAACAGAGAGGATCCAATTGCGAATGAATTTATTTTAAAAAATAATTAAAGTATCAAAGGATACGAAATGGCTGGAAGCCAGAGAACCCTAGAAAAGTGTCCAAAACAAAGTGTGCCAACTGGCCAAACAAAGTCGTCATCCAGCGACCAGAATGCAGAGAATCCTGGGAAACAACAGACAGGCACAAGAACAAACAACGGACTGATAACCAGCAGTAACCACAGACTGAATATATCGCTAGTGAAACCGAGATCAGCTGGAGGATGCTGATTAAATCAGCACACGACAACACACATGTCATGACACATAACACACAGAAAGAACACACAGACCCATAAACCTTGACAGCAAGGGTCTAACACGGCAAGACAAAGCAAGGAAAGCGCGTCGTAATGTTCACAATACGGTTTACAAAACTTAGCAACTAGTGTGTGTGTCTATGATGCTTTTAAAGTCCATGTCATCAGTTCTGAACAGCTTCAGAATAACCGGAACAGGTGTGTGTGGTACATGACTGGATCTGTAGTTTATGTAACGGCGGATTTGTAGTTCTTTAGCAATATGTGTTTTTACCAGCAATCTGCCAGGATTAAATCGCTAGTGATTGTAACACTAGGAAATTGTCCACGTAAGTGATTCGAGTAAATTTGTTTGTGAAGATTAAATGTTAAAATATGGGTGCAATAATCTTAAATAACACACTTAATTTGACTTGAACTTATTATTAAATATGTATGACCCCAGACCACAAAACCAGTCCCAAGAGTCTGTTTTTAAATCTGAAATCTGAAGTAATAAGCTTTGTTAGGATATTGTAATATTTGGCAGAGAAACAAATATCTGAAAATATGTAGTTTATATAGATATATTATTATATATATATATTATATTATAATTTTTTAAATTGAACAAAAAACAGCCTTTAAAATGTTCCAAATTAACTTCTTATCAATGAATACTACTAAAAAAATTGAGTTTTAATATAATTACAGTAGTAAATTAGTCAAATGTCTTCATGGATCATGATCTTTACTTAGTAATCAAATTTGTTTTGGCATAAAAATAGAATAGAAAAAAAGAATCGATGATTCGATAACTGATCATTTTGACTCATAAAATGATTTTTTGGTTAATCCCAAAAATAAATATACTCATGCAGTGCTTCAGGGACACATACAGTATCATGCAAAATTTGATTATTCTTTAAATGGAGCGTAGTTCAGTCAGACACCTCAAATCAAGCTTGCATCAGCTGACAATTAGCTTTTCATGACGTGTACCAATCTGGTTCTGACATCTGTCAAAGTGGTCTATTTAAATCATACATCCAGTCTCTCTTTAGCGTTTGGGTATTCGGCACTCCCTCCACCATCCCCAACTCCTCCTAGCTCAATTCTCTTATCAGTTCAAAGAATTAGACAAATACATACAGTACACTGTAAAACCCAACAGTCAACTTTATCAAATTAAATGAGTGTAGTTAACTCAAAATTGACTGAAAGTTAATTCTACTCATTTGAAAAGAGTTTTGAACTCAGTGTTGAAGGTAATGAGTTAACTTAAATGGTGTAAGTTCACAGAACTCATATATATTAGTTTTTGAACTCAAATGGTTTGTAGCAATCGGTTTCCTCAAACAGTTTAAGTTGCATTAACTTATTGATGTTTACAGTGCTCTGTTGGTTTGAGTTCTCTTCATTTATCAGGTTTTACTGTGCACACATTGCTTCATTTACTCTGATTAAGTTCACAGTACTCATTAGGATTAGTTTTTGAACTCAAATGGTTTGTAGCAATCAGTTTCCTCAAATGGTTTGAGTTTCCTTAACTTTTGGGGTTTTACAGCATGGTAATCAGCCTCATGTCTCTGACATTGAAATTGTTTATGAATGCTCTTCTGTTCTGTTCTGTTACCCCCATGATGGGGTTGATTTTTTTTGCTGCTTTCATGGATTGGCTTGTGGAGTTTTTTCCCAGAACACAACCATACCGCCAGCACTAACTGTATGCTTAATATAACTGTATACATGTATTTTTAATGAAAGTCCTCCTGACTAAAAAAAAAAAAAAAGTGAAATAATCATGTACCAAAACACATTCTAATGTTTGAAAACAATGGAAACACTTTCGTTTAAGGACCAATTCTCAACATTAACTAGCTTATTACCTGCCTGTAATTGAGATATTGGATGTTTATTTTAAACCACATATACTGCATGACCTTATTCTACATCCCTAATTCTACCCAACATCCACACCCAACTACTAGCTTACCAGCTTATTGAGGCAAAAGTCATAGTTAATGGTTTGTTAATAGCAGGAATTCTACCTTAAAATAAAGTGACCAAAAACATTTTTTAATAATGTTGAAAAACAGTTTATGAATAATTAATAACTCTTTTTGGTCATTTTAATGTACAATTCTAAGACTATTAGCTTAATAAACTACTAATAAGCTGCTTGTTAATATTAAGGTAGTTGCATTTAGGTATTGGGTAGGTTTAGTACGGACATATAAAATAAGATCATACTTTTATAAGTGCTAATAAAAAGTATATATCTTAATGACCGGCAGGTTATAAGCCAGTAGTAAATGGTATGAATTGTTACCTAAACTAAAGTATTACCAAACTCTTTGTTTTCCAGATGGGCCTTATAACCTGGCAGTCAATTGTGACCAAGCTCTGAAAACGGAAGGGGTTTTTACGGTAAACCCAGGGGAAATGGCGTTTTTTGAGTGTAATGCGGACTCGAATCCTCCAAACACCTTCATTTGGATATCGAAAACGGAGAATGGGACTGAGATTGTCATGACGGGGCCGCGATTTGGGGTGAAGACGTATGAGTTGCCACAGGGAAAAGAGTTCTTGTGCAGAGCTTTCAATAACGCAACAAAGAAGCAGGACGAGACCAAGTTCACACTGGTGGTGGCCAGACTGGACAGAGGTGAGTTTGTGGCCATCTGCTACTCTAGATCTCTTCATGTTCGATTGAGATGTTGTAATTACACCCTATAAAAATATGTAATCATATGTAAGTATGCACATAGTTCATTTACTTAATTTTAAGGCAAAAAGTTTACTAACATTTTTTTAAGTCAACTAGCTTTAAAGTCAACAATAGCTCGTTACAGTGCATATAAAAGTTAGTTCTATTCTGTTGACTTATTCGAATCAATAGAACAGGTGTTACTGAAGCTGACTGCTACTACCAATAATATTATAAAATATTAATATATACTGTATCATATATTATATTATAATAATATATATATCAATAATACATATTATTTAAATTAATAATAATAATAACAATAGTAATAATAAAAATAAAAGACCTAAAACTAACATTATAAAATACCCATCAAAGCTCTTTATTATTATTATCGTTATTAGTCTTTATGCTCAATAATTCAGGGGGGCTAATAATTCTGACTTTAACTGTATGTGTGTGTGTGTGTGTGTGTGTATATATATATATATATATAATGTGTGCGTGCGTGCGTGTGCGCGTGTGTGTGTGTATATGTATATGTATATGTATGTATATGTATATGTATGTATATATGTATGTATGTATGTATATATATATATATATATATATATATATATATATATATATATATATATATATATATATATATATATATATATATATATATATATATATATATATATATATATATATATATATACATATATATATATATATATATACATATACATATACATATGTGTGTAAATTTTTTAAAATTTATTAGTGGTGGGCCGTGAGACTCTTATAGCGCGATAAGAAAAAATATCGCCATTAATCAATTCCCAAAGTTGGGTTGGGAGCTGCGTCTATTCTACGCAAGCTATGAGACTTTCTCCTTAATATTTTAGCGCGGATGTATACCTGGCCAGTTATTTGCCTTAATAGACAATAATATAATTAAGGTGTTTACGTGAAGTGCTTTCATGCAAGTGTATGCTGTAATTTTGGGTGACTTGAACTGCAGTTCGGCAGTTTCACTTTAACTCCTGAATATTTCATTCATGTCCCCATGACAAACTGGGGTAATAGATGCAAATAAGGAGTAAGGACTGGTGAGAGTGTTATGGAATTTAATAACACACGCGGAATGGAAAGAAAAAAACTTCCGCATTTCGTGATGTGTGTGTGTGTGTGTGTGTGTGTGTGTGTGTGTGTGTGTGTGTGAGCGTATGTGTGTGCGCAGTCCTTTACTGACAGCCGTGTTTGTGGATATTGTCGGAAAATATGGCGAAAAGTCCTACATGACGGTAGTAGTTTGATTGCGGTGTTTACTTTAATAATGCCACTATTATATGCATACTCCACATGTCTTAATTCCTTTTCTGTTTAGTCCAGTTATGACTTTAATCAAAAATCGCAGTTTCGAGCTTATGTAGGCCGACAGTTCAAAATTCTGAATAAACAGTTCGTAAACACAAGTACATCTTATTGAACATCATTTATTTTCATTATCTATTATAATAGTAGAACAGTTTCTCAAGCAGTTTGTGATGCATTTTGGAAACCGGAGATGAGCCCCTGGTCTAATGAGCCACCTGGCTTGAGAAACCCGTTCTCAAAGACTTATATTCAGTCATTATTTGGGTAGGACACATATTCTGAATGTCTTCGGCAGAATTCAAATGAGCCATTTTAATCTAGATTAATTCCAAGATTACAGTGAGAATAATATAGATTAAAAAAATTTATCTATGCCCACCTATAATATATATATATATATATATATATATATATATATATATATATATATATATATATATATATATATTTATATATATATTATTGAACAAACAAAAGAACTTTTAAAATACTAGTACTAATATTATAAAATATTAATATATTGTATTATGTTATAGTATGATATATTATAATGTTATTAATATATTATTAATAAAAACAATAGTAATAATAATAATAAAAAGCCTAATACTAACATTATATAATACCCATCAAAGCTTTTTATTATTATTATTAGGCTTCATGCTCTGTTGAGATGTTATAATTACACACTGAAAAAAATGACAAATTGACTTCACTTAAAAAAGTAAGTAACTTGTCATTTGAACTGTTAATTTGACTTAATTTTTGTAATTATGCACGTAGTTCATTTACTTAATTTTAAGGCAAAAGGTTTACACACTATTTTTAAGTAAAGACAACTAATAGCTTATTACCATACATATAAACTTTGTTAATTAATTAATTTACTCTAAATTATTACTTTGACTTAATCGAGTCAAAGACAGGTGTTATTGAAGCTGAATAATACTAATAATAAATATAATATTTAGTAATAATATATCATATTTAATAGAAAAAAATAATAATAATGACAGACCTAAAACTATTATAAAATACCAATCAAAGCTCTTTATTATCATAATTATTATTGTTTATTTATGAATATTTTATTTCATCAAACCAAACATAATAAATAAACAAAAAATTTACACACACTATATAATGCTAATAATACTATAAAAATATAGTAATGTAAAAAATAATGTTACAATTATGTTGTTGTAATATTAATATTAAATAAAATATGATTATAATATATAAACAAATTTATAAATAAAAAAATATTTTAATGCTATTGAACTCTATAGGTGACACTTATTTTGATGGTCCATTTGAGTATTAGTAGACTGTCTGCTTAATATTTGCTGATACTGCTCCTTCAACAGACCTTTAACTGACTATAAGAAACTTTCCAAGTACATGTCAACTAATACTAACCCCAACCCTAACCCTAACCCCAACCTAATAGTCTACTTATAATCTAATGAGAATTAGTTGGCATGTAGATGCAATGTAACTTAAATTCAACAACCATCAAAATAAGTGTGACCGGTAATACTATTATCATCATCATCATCATCATCATCATATAATGCTATTTAAATAACACTGTGAAGCAACAAAACCTTTATTTATAATAGTTATTTTTTTCTTTCACATCAAACATGGAGCTTTAATTAATTCATTTATTTTTAAATAAAATTTAAATAAGTATAAATATGATACTACTGTTATTATTAATAATAATACTATTAAGTTACCGAATAATAATAATATATTTAGCACATTACATAAATCATCCATGGCTTTGGTGTTTGTGGTTAATCTGTCTTCATTATTGTTGTTCCTTTGTCCCATCCATTGTGAAACAGCACGGCCATGGCACGCGTCTTTTTCCTGCCCTCAGTTGTTAACTGTAAATCTGTCCCACATCTGTGATTAAGTCTTTTTTTTGTTCCACTGGAAAGTAAATAAGGGCCTGCACCTGTTCTTTCTGTTTACATCCATACAGGCTGTGCATTTTAGCTCAATGTGGGTGCAGAATTTAAAAAAATACATCACAAATCAATACACGTTCTTGGTTGTGTTAATCAAAGAGACAGTTGAAGTCAGAATTATTAGCCCTTCTGAATTAATAGTAATCCCCTTGTATATTTTTTCAACACATTTCTTAACATAGTTTTTATAACTGATCTCTAATAACTGATTTCTTTTATCTTTGCCATGATGACAGTTCATAATAGTTGACTAGATATTTTTCAAGATACTAGTATTCAGTTTAAAGTGACATTTAAAGGCTTAACTAGGTTAATTAGGTTAAAGTTAGGGTAATTAGGCAAGTCATTGTATAACAGTGGTTTGTTCTGTAGACAATCTAAAAAATATATTGCTTAAAGGGTCATGAAACCCCCCTCTTCAGTTCAAGTCTACCTCAGAATTTTTTCAAAAAATGCTCCATGATGGGCGTGGAGTGCTGTGAGCAGAGGGAGGAGTGGGTGTGACCAACTGAGCAGGGGAAAAAGAGGGGAGCGAACAACTGTCAGTCGGCTCACAAAATGAGAGACAAACCATGAAGAGACCCATGATTTTATAGTTTACAAAGTTAAAATGCAAAGAAATAAACAGTAAGTAATACATTAAATGTGCTACATTTGTTATTCGTAATTTCATATACACATAACCACATTTTGTTATATCATTATAAAGATAGTCATGTTTATATAACACTATAAATAAAGTGGATTTCTCTCCTCAATCCCCGGGTCTGAATACAGACACAGTGGATAGCAGTGCAGCAGGTCTCTTGCCCTGTCTGTTCCAACCATCAGTCCTGCCAGTAATCCGGAGGATTTTAAACATGTGTGAACATGGCAGCATGCATATAGGCGATGTGTCTGAATAATAACAAACTCAACTGACAAAAGACGAAGTCCACCATTCTCCAATTCTTGTACAGCCCTCTCGACTAAACAGCTTTGCTGTATCGGCCCTGACACCATCGCAGGAAAAACCATTCAACAAACCCAGTCGATCATGGAAACAAACATGGAATACGACCCTTTATGAACGGCTAAATACTGCGTGCCGTGCGCGGTCTGACAGCTTGGCAGGTCTGCTTTGCCTTCAAAAAGCACGTGTTCTCATGAATAATTAAGAAGCAGGGTCTTCTCATAAGAAACTCAGCTATGAATAATAATAAGAAACCGACACGTCATCACTGGACAGGCAGATTGATTTTAATCCCACCCTAATAATGATTTTAAACCCGGAAGATGAAATTAGCTGACAAAAGCTCAGAATTATACAGTTTTCACCACAATTAAAGCTAACAAGTGCTAACATTGTCTTAAATGATGCTCAACGCACACAAATCTGTTAAAATCTCAAAGAAAGTATACCTGTCCAGTGATGATGTGTCGGTTTATCATAATATATTAGAGGGTTTCTTGAACCTTTTAAGGGGGCTAATAATATTGACTTTAAAATGGTTTTAAAAAACACTTTTATTTTATCTGAAATAAAACAAATAAGAATAAATAAGAAAAGGGAAATGGTGTGAAAAATTCCTTGGTCTGTCAAACATCATTTGGCAAGTATTTGAAAAAGATAACAAATTCAGAGCAGGGCTTATAATGATGTCTTCAACTGTACATGTTACAAAAATAAAGGACAAATAAAAAAGGAGGAAGATTTCACCAAATAATTGATTTATTTCAAAGTATGAAATGTAATACTTCTACACACTGATGTGTTTCCAGGAAAAGCAAAATTTCTCCAGGAAGGGAGCGCAGTGTCTTCGCTGGCGTTAGTTACGGTCACTTCTGTGCTCATCATCGTGTGTATGATGTTTGTGCTGCTGAGGAAGAGCTGCCATCCCAAAAGAGGTACAATAGCTGTGCTTTTATATCAAATTACATTTACATTTACATTTAGTCATTTAGCAGACGCTTTTATCCAAAGCGACTTACAAATGAGGACAAGGAAGCAATTTACACAACTATAAGAGCAGCAGTGAACAAGTGCTATAGACAAGTTTCAGGTGTGTAAAGTCTAAGAAGCAAAGCATTAGTAAAATTTTTTTTTTTTTTTTTTTTTTTTTTTTTTTTTTTTTGAGAGAGAGAGAGAGAGGGGGGGGGCACAGAGAGAGAGAGGGCACAGTTAGTGGTATAGCCAGAGAGGCAGTTGCAGATTAGGAAGGAAAGTGGAGACTAAACAGTTGCGTTTTTAGTCGTTTCTTGAAGACAGCAAGTGACTCTGCTGTTCTGATGCAGTTAGGGAGTTCATTCCACCAACTGGGCAGATTGAATGTGAGAGTTCGGGAAAGTGATTTCTTCCCTCTTTGGGATGGAACAACGAGGCGACATTCATTCACAGAACGCAAGTTTCTGGAGGGCACATATATCTGCAGAAGTGAGAGCAGATATGAAGGAGCCAAGCTAACGGTCACTTTGTAAGCAAACATCAGAGCTTTGAATTTGATGCGGGCAGCAACTGGCAGCCAGTGCAAATTAATGAGGTGTTTAACTTAATGATGTGCATCTTATAAAAGTTATTTAAAAATTTGACATGTATATTTAATAAACTGCCTGATGATTCATCCAAAGTGACGAGTTAATTTGAACAATAGAAGTGATTTAATAACAGAAAGATTTAATATTTAAATAAAGAAAAAATAGTACAGAGAGATAAAAAACATATATAGATAAAGTTGTGTTGGAATTAGATTTTTTTTTTCATTATGTATAAAAGGCAGATTACAAATTAAAGTCATATTGAGAGAGGGATTGTTTTAGAGAGTGATTTTTTTTTTAGAGGGTGATTTTTTTTTTTTTTACAGAGTGAAGTAAAACATAAAAATTAGAATACAAAATAGATTATAAAGCGAAAGTGGTTAAAATGTGATTTTTTTTTTCGTTTGTTTTTTTGAAATGATAAATAAATATGATAAAAAATAGATTAGAAAATTACATTGATTTAGTTTGTGGTTTTATTTTTAAAATAACAAATATATAGAGAGAAAATGGTGTTGAAAGTGACAGTGATTATTATGTGATGTTATTAAAAAAAATAATATAGAAAATTACAAGTTTGTGACGAAGCTATTAAAATTTTAACTGAGCCCTCGCACAGTTTATTTTGAGTATAATGCTTTCTGGTTGACGATACAGGTTACCAGTGGGCAGATACAATCCTTTTAAGAAATCTTTTTTTACCTTCATCAATTAGATTTTTAAATATGTAATATTTGTGTTGTTGATTGAAAGTTTGTGTTAATTTGTGTTTTTGATGTCAGTGTTTTTTGTTCAGTGTATGCAAATGTGGGCCTACAGTCCAGGACAGATTTCTCCACTGGGGACAATAAAGTGTCAACAAACAAACAAAGTGATTAGAGTGTGATTTTTAGTTTTAAAATAAAAAACATATAGAAAATAGATTAGAATATAGATTACAAATCGACTGATTTAGTTTGTGGTTTTATTTTTTAAAATGAAAAAATAATACAAAATAGTTTAGGAAATGACTAATTTGTGATTAGAATGTGATTAAAAAAAGTGAAAATAAAATGGAAAATGTATTAGAAAAAGGCAGTGTTCAGAATGTTGTTTTATTTTTAAAATAAAATTCTAATAGAAAATGGATTTGAAAGTGACAAGTGATTAGAATGTGATTTTTAGGTTTTAAAATATAATAGAAAGTAGATTAGTAAATGACAATGTGATTTTATTTTCTAAAAAAAAAAAATTCAAATATATAGGAAAGTGATACTGATTAGAATGAGATTTAATATATACTTAATATATATTTTAATATAAGATTAATATATATGTGTATGTGTATATATATATATATATATATATATATATATATATATATATATATATATATATATATATATATATATTAACAATATCACATGGGCTGCATATCGGCACTGGTGGGAGGCGTGTTTTGGTTCGAGGTCGCAGGCTAAGTGCCTTATTGTCCCCACCAGTGACGATATACAGCCATTTCGCACCGCTACAAGTGTGAAATTGCATTTATACCACAGTTGGACAGCATAACTGTGTAAATAAAAAAGAGAAAATCAAGCACGTAGAGTCTCAAAAACACGTTTGTAGGAGGAACTACTTTCTTCTTCCATTCATCTGCAGCTGACTGTCAGAACAGCAGAAACCGTTACTACTTCACGTCACTTTACAGCTAGTATTTGAAAGATTCTCTAGCGTATGGCTAAAGTGATGACAACTTGATTTTGCTCACATTTTAAGATTGTAAGGCTGAACGGCATGAAATGCCATCAGTCTACACAGAAACAAAGCAAACACTAGCAGATTACTATGGTATAAATATAGCACTACAACATGCAAAAGAGAGATAGAGATCGACTTAGAATGTCACTTACCTGCTCTGTAATGATTTGATCAGCCGTAGTTTCAAACATATGCAGAAAAAATGCTGTTTTTCTCCCTTAAGGACCTATTATGTGGTCTCTGTAGCCATCTTGTGGCGGAACGTTAACCGTGTTTGCTCTGCTCAGGATGACAGGCTGATGGCCGCCAACGTGATGAATCTCAGAAATAATAAATATTTAAAATAGGCACTATCCTTATAAATAAACTGAATATTTGCAATCTAAACAACTACATTCTCGACTAAAAAAAGCCTCAAAAGTACATTATGTTGTCTAACAGCTGCAATATTTGTCAAACAGTAGTCCTCTGCTTGTTTATACACATAATACACTTCTTTACCCATCAAATTCTCCATTCAAAATACTTGTAATTTGAATTTTAATAGATTTTTTTCATTCTTTTTCAACAGTTGTGAAGAATTTCTGCAGGCGGTAAGAAAAATAACTCACTTCTCAGAGGATTTTAATAGACATAAGTGTATCATTTATTTGACCTGATTAATGAAGCTGTGTTGTCCTGCAGGACGATGACGGAGCAGAGAGGACTTCACCGCTCTGGTACGCTAACTGTAATATATCTGTGTTGTTAAGCAGAGATGTGTACACTGGCTCTCTGAGCAAACACACACTCCTCCACCACATCAACATTACAACTGTTAGAATCATATCTGCTCGCTTTCTGCCAGCACATGCTATAAACACATTTTCCACCTCGCTGCCGGGGCTTTACTTGGTACACAGTCACTCCCTTGAGAAAATAAACAGGATATTACCAGAGAAGTACACCGTCTAAAATCAACTACATGTGTGGATTAATGCTGTACAAGAGTGGCTGAGGGGATTTTTTATTGTGTGTGTTTTTAAAGTCCTTATTGTACTTTACATGAATTATTTTACATTTTAAATGAATAATTTTTTAAAACATTTTAACCATTTTAAACAGTCATGTTTAATGAACTTGATTAAATTTAATGAATTCAATACTGGGGATATTCAAATGCGGTTTCTAAAATATTGATCAACTGTACATTATTTATTATTGTATAAGATTTAAATCTAATATTTAAATTAAATTAGAAATTTCTCAATTTTTTCGTTGTTTTACAACTCTTAAATGTATTTAATCTAATAAAACATGGGCTGTTTCTCAATTCCAAGAACGCAGAGAACCGACTTACGTTCTTGTGGAGACCGTTCTTGCCTGGTGTCCTCGAAAGAACGAACGGAGAGACCACGAGAACAGAGAACTTGTCCTTTTGAGAAATGAGCTGCTGCGTTCTTCCTGATGGTCACGTGACCTTCACGTGTTTTTTAATGGAAAATTATTTAAACATCACAACATTCATAGAACGATTTATTGTTTTTCCTCTTTCAAAATAAATACTATGCATAAAAACATTATAAATATACATTGCACAATATAAATAAAACAGATTTTAATACGAATTTCAGCAAACAAACACATTTAATGTGTTTATTCCTTTATTAAGATGTTCATGGTAATGTTTACTTTAACCATTTCATTTAGGTAAACTCCTGAGGTAAATAAGTGATATCTCTGATTTTTAATAATAAATCTAAATAAAATGCTGGACCGAGAACGCGAGACCGCTTAAGAACGCATATTGAGAAACAGCCATGATCAAGATCAGTAGAACAGGAAATGGTGGACTGTGGCATAATAAAAGTTTTTCTCAGTCTAAAGCTGCGGTCACACTGCACTTTTCTCCCCATAGACTTCCATTCATACACACGCGAATGCGTCAGACTGGAAACGCGGCAACTTTTGCATTTTGCTAAGTTGGAAAGTTCGAGCTCGTTGAACTCTGATCTGCGAAATCGTATCACATGATTGCATGAGACCAATCGAGGATCAAAACATGTCCTCTCTGGACAGAAATTTAAAACATGGACTGATTGCGTGCTTTTTTTAAATGTCTAATCATCTTGTTTAATCCAGCCCTTTTTGCAGCACCGTACAACAGAATTTCGCACGCACAAACTCTAGTGTGACCGCAGCATTACTCTGTTTCATAATACTATGACTATAAGGGTTGAATACTTAGGGCTGATTTATACTTCTGCATCATGCGCACACGTATGGTCCGGTGCAGCCTTCGCGTAGTCGCATACCCCTCGCCGTGGCTGACGCTGATGCGCACCTCTCAAAAAATGAGCTATAAGTCGCAGCTATGTCTAGCGCAAGCTCTGTGATTAGTCGGGTTGGTAGTTGTGACGAGCATAAGAGGTGCTGAGAGCCACGAACCTGATGGAGCCAGTGTTTACAATTGTCAAGTCCTGTGAAGATGCTCAAGATGGAAACATTTATTTTGTGTTTATCTCATGATTAAAGTTGTTGCACGTCCGCCAGTTCCTGCCTCTGAATGAGCGAGTTTTAGCTACTTGTAGATGAAGGTAGCATTCAGAAAAAACTAAATCCCTGTGAAGAAAATTAGACACAGAGGAACATAACATAACCTATACTGCCAGCTAGAGTTTGGGAAGTGTTATTGCAGAGCAACACAAACAGCACATAAGTATAAATGCACGGCTAAGCGCAAGGCAGGCGCTGTGGGTCACGCCGATCACTCGACACAGAAGTATAAATCAGCCTTAAACATGAGTCCAATAGGATGTAATGAAGACTACGACTCCCATGATTCCACACTACGTCATTAAAACACATCTTTGTTTGTTGTGAATGTGCGCCATCCAGTGGGGAAAGATACATATTGTTCCTTTAATTAAGTATTCAAATTATTAAATGTGTACGGTTACTCCCTGACTAATATGCATCAATAAAAACAGAGTTAAACTCTACATTATCTTGAAAAAATATCAGCGAATTAACAGTTTTCATAATTTTGTGAATTGTTTTTATTTGTCTGTGTGCTTTTAAATTGCATTACGGGAACTTGAACTTCACTGTAAAAAACGCTGGTTCCACACAATTCCTCCATGTTGTCCCAACACAAATCGATTAAATTAAACTTAAAGGGTAATGAACCTTCCCCCCCTGTCTCAGCAGGGTGTTTTCACACCTCTAGTTTGAAAAAGTCAGGAAAGTGGGTGAGTCCATCTCTGTTTAGGTGGCAGTGTCGAGTGGCGAATAAGGGGAGGGTTTGCATGAAAACGGGAGTTTCATCACGTGCGCAACAGCTGATTTTCACATCGGTAATACAAACACAGATGCAGGGGAGATAGACAGTGATTCGGTTTTTACAGTGGATCTAAGAGCTGTGTGGAAGTGGAGGATTTTCAGTTTTAATATTGTAGTGATATTATTGTGTATTTAGTAGCTAATTTATTTTGATTAAGGTATGTCCATAAAAACTGAAAGAGTACTGCTGACAATACTAGCTTTGTCATCTGATTTTACATAAACAAAGAACATTGATCACACACTTACCAAGGACAGGACAATCACCACCAACTGGGAATCGCGTCTTTTTTTTAAAAAAGAATACGAGCGGCAAATCTGGATTTCCAGATGCGAAAAGCTCTCGGGGGTAACAATATTTCTTACAAACATATTTTTAACGCATGTTAGCAGACCACTGTAATCCACACATGAGGGCCCACACGCGAGCTGTGCTCTCATCGTGGGGAAATGGAAACAAAACCTTCGTTGCGGCACATTTATAAACGCAACACTGACGACCCATGTCTCTGAACAATTTTCTACTACTTGTTTGAATTACAGTTGGCAACACAACGTGGCGTCTCTCTGAACACTGTAAAAGGAGTCTTCGAAGCTATATCATGCATATTAATGAAGTTGCATCTCGTTCACAATAGAGCGTGCTGATTGGTTAGAACCAAGTCTTTTTCATGAATTAATGAACAGATGTGATAAACTCAATGACGTCACTTTGTTCCGGCCGGTACAGACAGACAATCTCGACTCTGGAATTTACACAATGATCTCATGGCCGTGACGTAGCTTCAAAATGTATTTTTTAACAATAAGACCAAATTTGCTCTAAATAACGCAAAAACAACTAATTTTCACTTGTTAGCTAAATATACGTATCCTAATAGTGTTTTTAGCAGCGTGGGACACATATATGCCTCTTATCATCTCAAAAAATGCGTTTTGGTGTCTCGTGACCCTTTAATTTTGTTTTTTTTACACATTTAAGTAGGTTGAACATAAAACAATTAAGTTGTTCTCAAAAAAAACTCAAAAGTTGCATTGAATCAGCTCATTTTGAATAAGTCGTTTGAACAAGCAGCAAAAATATTTTATTTTTGAGTGTTTCTTCCTACAACAATGCTGAAAAGTTTAAAGAAGTGACTTTTATTGTCATGTTTATAGCAGATTTGTAATATAACGTATGTGAATAATATACTTGCAGGTCACGAGAGTGCAACCGAGGACTTTGGAATCTATGAATTTGTCTCTGTAGGTGGAAAATGGAGTCAACACAGGTAAAACAAATATCACTCACTGTTTTGCATGAGCAGTTTTGTCCCAGAACAGTTGAATATTTCTTTTCTTCCCTGTGTTTTCCAGGCATCCTGCAGGTCTTTGGCACGGCTGGATTCAGTCAGAGATTTGCATACCACCATCTATGATGTCATCAGACATGTGCCTGAAACGCCAACACTGAGCCTTTTGAAATGAGAGCCGGATGCTCACGTGCGCTCAGATGAAAGATTCTTCTCACTACAGGCACACATTCAAGCACTTCTTTTGTTTTACAATGATTCCTTTTTGTACTTTTACAAATCTTAAACTCCTGAAAATCGTACAACTTGTGCTGCGCACTGAAGTTTTTATATGATCTTAAAAATAGTCACATATATAAGAGAATTATGAGATTTTTTTTCTGTAGCAAAATGCTTAGAGTATTTATATAAATGCAGCCGCCATCTAACGTTGTTGTTTTAGTGTCTTTTTCAATGTAAATATGTGTTTTGTAAAAAAAAGAATGTATTTTTTGCACACTGCAGTGTATTGCCATAATTCCCATTACATCTTAAATGTCACAATTCCTTTGCATTTCACGGGTAGCAGCTTTTGAATGTAAAGCAGACATCTTCTGTCTGTTCTGTTGTTTATGTCTGTCACCTGTTCATATTTTAACAAAGATGAATGATCCATAACTGCAAAATAAAATAAAGGTTTTTAAAAAATATTTGCACTCTTTTCTTATCTTGTTACATTCTCATGTGCACTGTATATTATTAATTTAGTGGAATAACCCTGGTTTTCAATCACATAATATCTCTTGTTTAAATACACTATGAACAGTTCTCTATTTCCACCTGGGGATACTCATCCCGAGGCCTCTAGAGATCATGCAGCGCCAATGATGTGATCAAAGTCGCGTGAAGAGATGGTGCGAACCATAGAGGACTTCTAGAGGTCTCCATAATCCTGGACCAGGCCGTATCCTGAACAGATGCTGTGGTTGACATGGAGAGGAGAGCATGATTCCTGAAAGATTAGAGACAGACGAGAAGTTTGGCCTGAGGAGAAATGGTTGTGTCCTGGTTTCTATTCAAGTTTTTTCCTTCGTTTTCATCAATCTATAAGATTTTGTTCCTCGCCTCTGGCTTGCTTGGTTTGGGACTTGTGGAGCTGCGAATTGATGGATTTGTTTTCAGTGTTTGGACTTTCAACGGTGAAAATTAAAGCACACTGAATTAAACTGAACTTTAACTCTGAAAACTGAGAAAGACACTTGTTCAGTATAGGCCTATATATCCCAGCGGGCACCTTGATGTCAGAACAACATCCAATTGACATCAATTGCCCTCTATGTGGGTATTAACCATACGTTTCTTACTCGTCTGCAGATGGTGCAGAATGACAGGAACACGCAAACGAGAACACATTACATCCACACTGGCTTCTCTTCACTGGCTTCCTGTTTATTTTAGGATACTTTTTAAGATTTTAGTTTTGGTGTTTAAATCCCTAAATGGACTAGCACCAAGATACCTTTCTACATTAATTCAATTGTACACTCCATCAAGGGCACTTAGATGTGCTGATTAGTTAGGCTGTTCCACACACAAGGCTAAAAACCATGGGGGGTACCGTGCCTTCGCTGTGGTTGCATCTATACTTTGTGGAATAATTTGCCTCTCCATGATAGGAAGCCTACAACCCTTTCTGTTTTTAAATCTATATTCTTAAAACATTTTTACTCTTTGAATTTAAATACCATATGAGACCCTGCTGAAAAATCCAGCTTAAACCAGCCTAGGCTGGTTAGCTGGTTTTAGCTGGTTGACCAGCCTGGTTTTAGAGGGGTTTTCCCCATTTCCAGGCTGGTTTCCAGCCATTTCCAGCCTGGTCTTAGCTGGTCAGGCTGAAAAATGACCAGCTAAATCCAACTAAAACCAGCTTGACCAGCCTGGTTTGAGCTGGACACAGCTGGTTTTGGCTGGGCTCCCAGCCTGGCTAGGTGGTCAAGCTGGTTTTAGCTGGTCATTTTGCAGCCTGACCAGCTAAGACCAGGCTGGAAATGGCTGGAATCCAGCCTGGAAATGGCCAAAACCCCTCTAAAACCAGGCTGGTCGACCAGCTAAAACCAGCCAACCAGCCTAGGCTTATATGTCTGTTGTATCTGTCCTTTGTTTTAGATGATGGGTTTGGTAAGCACTTGTTGTTTTAAAAAAGCCCTTTATAAATAAACATTGACTTGACTTGACATTTAGCATGACGTCAAACACGTCAAAAATGCAAATTGATTTGACGCTATTTGCACCAGCAAAATAACAACACAAAAGGTTTTAACACAAGAAAACTTTTATTCATATTTCAGCTTCAAATTAAACATTATTTGCAATGGAGTTTGTATCAGTGCACGTAAACGTCCTTGATGTAAAAAGAACGTCAAATTCTGTAAATTAATTTTCTGTAAAAAATCAAACCCTGTAAATGAATTTTCGACGCGATCCAGATGTCAATTTAATGTCGTCTTGACATCGTTGTAGTCAATTGACAAATAAGCATTTTTGTAAGGCTGTTTTGATTTCGTTTTGACATCAAGAGGTGCCCGCTGGGATACCAGAAACAGCCGGAAGGGTTACAATGTGACTGTACGTGTGTTTATTTCCAGTGTTTCACAGGAAAAGCAGAGGTATATGATCTGCAGCTGAGCTCAGCCTCTCCCTCATTTGACAGTGAAATGAGCTGCGAGAACAGCGGCGCTGTATTGACGACAAACAACACTCGCCCTCTGTCGAATCACTTCAGCATGAGCAGACAGTTGGAAACACTCTCAAACTCCTACGCGAAACTATTTTTGTCAGATGGCAGGAATATAGGATATTTGTTGTAAACTTGCTCTGACGCAAAAAAAACAAAACCCAAAACAAGGGTTTGTAACTTTTTCTAAGAATCCTTGATGGGGTGATAGGCAATTTGTCGCCTGTCGTGTGTTTGCTGTAAGTAGCCTAGCTAACAACCGATAGAAATTATTTTAGTTTAACAGGGCATCTTAGAGCTTATCAGTAGAAGACCCACATGAAAAATATACTATTATTGTAAGTAATATAGCGTTTATAAACTGTAGTATAGGCCAGGGGTTCCCAAACCTTTTCGTATAAAGGGTCAAAAGCCAAATATCATTAAGAGCCATGGGCCGAAGGTAAATAAATATAGGATGCAAGCTATAATAAATTAAAGTTGCTATTGGTAATTTCCTAAATTATTTCATAAGATTTAAAAGTAAATAGAAAAACATTACTTTAGTCATATTAACATGCAGTAGGTATAACATGTAAAATGATAACTTATTGCAATAATAACATAAACAATCACATTTATAACACAGTGGATTTCAATGATGAATACCAGTCAAGCAGAATCTGCCTTTGCCTCAATTTGTCCTCTATCTGTCAGGTGACAGTATGTACATTAAACTAAATATGATTAATTTACAACATTTAATTTAAACATTTGATTTCAGTTAGCTTTTAACAATTAAAACAAACAAACAAAAGAATACATTAGATTGGAAATGATAACCTCTAAAGTCTAAAACATGTCCATCATTCTCAGATGGGATAGTGGGACTATATTAAACGATTACTGTGGGCCAACTTTGGCCCGTTGGCCCTAGTTTGAGCATCCCTTGTATGGGCGAATGCTATCTGTGGTATAGTTGCATGTGGCAATACAACTAATATAAACAAATTACTCAATACAGTTTTCTGCAACTACAGGGTATGTTGTATTACAATACACCACAGTTTATTGTAGTAAAACTAAGTATACTTGGCTACAGTATTTTTAATAGTTTATCATATATTTCACGTACAGTATGATCTAGCAACAAAAAGTTGTAGATAACCTACTAATGCAGTATGCAGTATAATACACTTTACTATAGTTCAAAATTTAAAGACTATAGTGTTTACATTATTTAATTATTATAGTATTTTTTCATGTGGGAAAGTGAGACATGTTAAAGTTTTTTTTGTTTAATTGTCGTATATGGAGAGGCAAAATATGGAAATTTCTAATAATGGTTTCTACCAGGGTATTTACACCACATTATACAAATATTATTGCTCGGGGGTATGCCAGCTTTTTAATTTAGCTTTAAACATAAAAGTGCTCTAAAAGGCATGTGAACTAGTTTTGTCTTAGGCCACACACATACACACACACGCACACACACACACACACACACACACACACACACACACACACACACACACACACACAAACACACAATTTTATAGCTATATTTATGGGGACTTCACATAGATGTAATGCTTTTTATACTATATCATATCCCTAAACATAACCCATTTTTTACATTGTAAATATATAACATTATTAAAAATAGCTAATTTATTATTTATTTCCTTTCAAGGACCAAATAATGTCCCCAAAAGATCAAAATTTATTGTTATTGCTTTACTTGTGGACACACACACACACAATTGTACAACTATCTGTACGGGGACTTCCCATAGATGTAAGGATTTTTATACTGTATATTATATCCTCGGGTGACATGGTGGCTCAGTGGTTAGCACAGTCACCTCACATGAAGAAAGTCGCAGGTTCGAGTCCTGGCTCGGCCAGTTGACATTTCTGTGTGGAGTCTGCATGTTCTCCCTGTGTTGGTTTCCCCCTCAGTCCAAACACATGTGCTATACAGTAGGTGAATTAAATAAGCTAAGTTGGCCGTAGTGTATGAGTGCGTGTGTTAATGTGAGAGTGTATGGATGTCTCCCAGTACTGGATTGCAGATGGAAGGGCATTCGCTGTGTAAAGCATATGCTGGATAAATTGGCGGTTCATTCCGCTGTGGCAACCCCTGATGAATGAAAGGACTAAGCTGAAGGAAAATGAATGAATGAATATTATATCCTCCTACCCTTAAACCCAAGCCATTTTTGAATTATTCAAAATACCTCATTATTTATTTCCAAACTAATGTCCCCAAAAGCTCTATATTTACAGTTAGCTACCTACACACACGGTGAAATAAAGCAAAAGCTCAAAATTATAATAGAAATGTTATGTAAAATGTCCAAATTTGCATTTACTAGATCAAGATTATTAGATAAAAGTTGGAATTCTGACTTAAAAACCTTATTATTGCATATCATTTTAAACAGAAAACTCATAATTATAAATCAAAAGTCACAAAAAGCATAATTATTAGCCTAGAAAAGTATAAAATAATGTCATTATTTTGACTTTTTAATCCTGTAGTCTAAATTTAACATTTTAAATTATACTAATGACTTCAAAATCATGGTGGGTCATTCCGCTGTGGTGACCCCTCATAAATAAAGGACTTAGCTGAAGGAAAATGAATGAATGAATGAATTTCCATATCACAATCGTTTAACATTTACCAAAAGCATTATGTTTATTAGTACGGGTATCTGACAAATAACTACATTTCCCATGCTGCACTGCTCGCCTGTCACGTGAGCCCAACAGTGAAACATGGCACCTGTCTAGCACTGCAGGAATCGCCTTTTGACAGAAAAAGATCACAGAAAACATCGCGTTTTACTCTTTAGTGTCCTCGACTGTACAATGCAGAAAATCAAGTCTCTGATGGCCCGTCAGGTGAGTTATTTCTCATTTTAAATCAGGCTGCTGCTTAATTTCATTGACGAATCCGGAAGCATTATTAAGCTAACTTGCTAGCTAAAATACAAATAAACAGAAAATGAGCCTAAATGTTCTAGAGATCTGCACATTTAACAATAGTATAATTTCACATTCAAGTTGTCCATTTGGAGACATTAACCAAAATAACGTTAAGTGAATGATAAATGTAGGGTTAATTGTGAGCTCTTGAATAGCAAGTTGAGATATTTTACAGCTTATACTGCTCAGAATTACTTTAAAAATGAAATCAGTAAATTATTAAATCAGAATTATTTGTTAAAGTCATTAGTTGACGTTTAGACGTGAAACGAAAGTGTCGTTAAGTATCATTTTGGCATTGTCAATATGGTTACTGCATTGTCAGATGTGTTAGTGCTCATATTTATTGTTATTGCTCAATAAATTAATTACACAATAATTTTGGAGGCGTTGACTTCTCAAAAGGTTTGATCATCATAATCATCACAAATTGCTAGCGGTTTATGCAGTTGCCATGGTTACATCCTCACGCTAATGATTCCTGTCTGATTAGCTTGTATTCTAGCTAGTCTAATCACTAGCTGTGACGTGCAGAAATGTAAATGAGAATGCACATATGCAGTAAATGATGCTGTTTATTGTTGTTGTTTTGAAAATTGATCAGGTTTTTGAATCAAATGGTTGACTTGTTTTAATAGAATGTCAATTGTTTTGACGTTTTCATTCATTCATTTTCTTTATAGCTTAGTCCTTTTATTGATCAGGGGTCGCCACAACGGAATGACCCGCCAATTTATCCAGCATATGTTTTACACCCCAGAATACCCTTCCAGGATACCCTCCCATACACTCTTATTCACACTCATACATTATGGCCATTTTAGTTTACCCAATTCACCTATACCACATGTCTTTAGCTTTGTGGGAAATGCCACGCAGAAATGCCAACTGACTCAGCCGGGGCTCGAACTAGAGACCTTTTTGCTGTGAGGTGACAGCGCTACCCACTGCGCCACCACCCCGCCCAAGAACTACATTGAATCTTAAATAAGTATTATAGAAAAAACTTAATAATGCAACAAGAGGAACTAAATATGTTCCAATTATTTTACACGTTTTTGTATTTTTCACAATACAAATCACACTTTATAATGGTTCCTATGAGGATAGTATGGAAGCTTGTTTGGACCACTGAATGCAAAATAAAAATACAAATAAAGGTAATTAATTGCAACTTTTTAATCACACTTTTTTCCTCACAACTCTAAGAAGTGAATCTGTAATTGTGAGTTATAAAGTCAGAATTGTAGCAGTCTTGTTTTCTTTACAATTAAATTTATCTACTAAGATATGAGTGTATTTCTGATATTTACAAGTAAATATTTATCAATTCTGTCTAAACAACTTACAAATATGACATTGCATTGTGCAGTTCTAAAACAGAGAGTCAGAATTGTGACACATAAAGTCACAATGACCTTTTTTAATGTTATTGCGTGGCAGAAACACACTTCAATAGGATGGTAGTACAGTGTCTGTGGCATCTATAAGATTGTAAAACCAATTTTTAGTTTTTATTTCCTTTTCTTTAACAGGGTCTGAAAAGTCCTCAGGAGAGTGTGGTTGACATGAGCCCCGTGGAGAGCTTCAGGACTCCCAGCAAGGTCAGTTTATGCTCTCAAACCAAACCTGTGCTTGTTTCTGCATTGAGCTTCAAGTTTTGTGGGACTGCAGCTGAAAGATTCTGACAACTGTCAGCACTCACTGACCGTCAAGTTGTCAAATGCTTGCTGTAAAATGTCTTTATAGACTGCATGAACCAATCCTTCTTGAAATATTATAGAGTCTAGGAGGTCTGCATTGTGGTACACTTCACTATATTTGATTACTTTAGTGAATGCTGTCAGCCACATATGAGCTGAGCTGCACTTTGTTCTGCATAGTAATGCATAAAGTTTTTCCTTTCCTACGTAGGAATTTTTGTGTTCTCAGGCAGCTGTGATATATTGTGTTTGAGTGGAAGATGTGGAGAGCATTAACTCAGTTTTATCCTACTGGCCATTAAACGATAGACATGTTAGATTAACGATCGTATGCATTCAGAATATGAACAAAAGTTTTGCATTCTGACTTTTGCTTGGAAACCAAAAAAAATTGTTGTTTTATAAAACAGTTACAACATTATTGTTTTAAGCGAACACCATATTGTGTCCAATTTGTTTAATTTTTCAAACAAAAAAAAAAACATTTAACTTGAGTAAATGAGTAGGCATACATATACATGTTTATCGACAAATTCAGTCCTCCAAAGTATTTTTAAAACCCAAAGGTGCTTCATACTGTATGTATTTATACTTTTTAAGAAAAGGGTTATCTCTTACCAAACCTGATTGATTGATTGATCCATTCATTAATTCATTGTATTTTGAGATTCTTAAAGCACTTGAAAGTTTGTTCTTTTATTTAAAACTATGCAGTTTTAGAAAATTGTATGTATCTTTTCTGGGCCATAATAGACCAGATTTTGTGAAAACTTTAATTGTGCCATATAAATATTACGATTGTAAATGATTTTTTATTTACATGTAATATCTTGCATGCTTCAAGGAGAGAGTTTAAAAAGTTGATCAGATTGTGATAAAGGACGGGTGCAGAATTTTTCTATATATTTGACCAAAAAAATGTATACTATTATTATGATCAACTGCTCAGGTACCCTCAGTCAATATGTGGCTGAGCCAGGCAACAACACTTTTACCACTTAAAAAACTAATCTTTTGATTTGTCAAAATGCATTTGATCCACTTTCTAGAACTTTCTTAAGGATGCTCCATGACTTTTGTCTTTTGTCTTCTAATCTTTGTTTCTAATCTTTTTTTTATTTCTGTTTTTGCACTTAAGAATTTGTACACAATTGAATGTGTAACAAACTTATATATGTGTAAACTTTTATACGTGTTCTTACGAGATATCAGTACTACAGTGGTTTAATCCCTTAACTGTCAACACCACCACTGTTTATTTTTTTCAGTTTTTGTCATGTAAGAAGAGTAATAGATCAGAACCCATTTAGTGTTACCCTTTAACCTGTGGGCCCACTTGTAGTTACATTTATAAAAACAATTATATTGTCATCTAAACAAAGTAATCATAGCAAACTATATATCATTTGAAAGCTTAAAATATCTAATTTCCATATTTGGTGTCTGATTTTTGAGAATTATCACTGAGCAACAGTTATTTATTTATTTGCGACAAGAATACTCATCAGAGTGATAAAACATTACTTTGCTACAGCAATCCACATGTAAATTGTTTTTGTTTTTAGAGGGAAATTTTAGATCAAATACCACCAAACTGCCCATACATCATTCGAATTAGATGTCTACTTTAAAAATATTGTCAAAAGTTTGTAAAAAATATAGTTCATATTCCTCAAAACATACATTAAAATAGAGGATGCTCTTATATGGTCACCAAAGGAAACTGAATGTCATCTGCTGGTGATGTTTGGTACTGCACACAACAAAATGTTACTGAAAGCTAATTTTTGAGGTGTCAAATTGAAATTTTGGATTACAATTTTATCAGATATTTAGCTTTGATTTTATGTCAATTTTAGGCTAAAATGTTTTTTGTTAAATATATATTTCATGTAATAAAAAAATACCATAGTATTAATTAATTTACCCTATTTTGACTGATTTAAGGGCGACACAATCGCTCAGTGGCTAGCACTGTTGCCTTTACAGCAAGAAGGTCGCTGATTCGAGCCCCAGCTGTGTTAGTTGGCGTTTCTGTGTGGAGTTTGCATGTTCTCCTGTGTTTGCGTGGGTTTCCTCCGGGTGCTCCGGTTTCCCCCACAGTCCAAAGACATCCAGTATAAGTGAATTAGATAAGTTGGCCTTAGTGCATGTGTGTGGGTGTTTCCCAGTGCTGGGTTGCAGCTGTAAGGGCATCTGCTGCTTAAAACATATGCTGGATAAGTTGGCAGTTCGTTCAGCTGTGGCTACCCCTGATGAATAAAGGGACTAAGCCAAAGAAAAATTAATGATTGACTGATTTAAAAATTTATATTGAGCGATTAAAAAAAAATCAAATAAAATAAACATTTATTGTTTATTATTTTCATAAACGTAAATGCACATAACTTTTATTTTATTTAACTTTTTGAACAATTTAAAATCGAATATGTCTTCTTTAAAATGGGACCAAGCTTAAATCTATGGAGCAAAGTTTGGCAGTCATTTAAGTTGAGCGAGCCATTTTCATGTGTTCAAAAAGTGGCGGTGATGGTGAAAGAGTTAATCGAGAAAAAAAAAAAAATTGATCATACTTTGTCTGAGCTTCAGTGCAGCTCAAGTGGTGTCACGGAGATGTATTATTATGACCTTCATTCAGTGAGATAAATGTAAGCTGGTCAGGCTCCAGTGCTTTGGTTCTGGCTGTACTTCACAGCTTTATTAAATCAGCAGGACTGCTCGCTTATTAGACATCCTGCCTGTAGTGTTCCAAGGTGATTTTAGTGCTTAGTACACCTCAGCTCTGATAGTTTTTGCTGACACTTTTAAATTTTATTTTAAGCTCTGGTTGCTGGCCATATATCAAACAGTTTTCCATCAGTAAGAAGAGGGTTTGTTGTTGTTCTGTAGCATTTTTTTTTTTTAATATGACACACATACTTCAGAAATGTTCTTCAGAACCATCTGGCCAAGCCGCGTGGGCTTTGTTTCAACACTGCTGATGTTTTTCTGAAATGACTGAAGCAATTAGGTGTTTGATCATTGAAATAAACTGTCTGTCCGTAGTTTGTTGTGGAATATGATGGATTAGACCTTACAGATCCTCATATGTGTCTGTGTGTTATTATTGAGGATTTTTGTGCACGATTTTGATTGTAAGCCTTTATCAAAGGAGTTTTTTTCAAAGTAAAAGTCCTAGTTTATTATGCTGCTTTCTAACAGTTTAATTAGGAAACCTCAAACATGTACTTGTAAAGCTTTTACATTTTTCAGTAATGAAAAATATAGAAATCTTAAGCAAATCTTTAAAAATATAAAGAGCTGAAAGGTCAAATAGAGGCTTTTTCTATAAGATTGTTTTTCCTAAGTGCAAAAAACTCATGCATCTTATTGTATCTTTACTGTAAAAATAGTTTATAAATCAAAAATCTTGTCAGACATATTTAAACAAAATTATTGATAACTCATGACAAAATAGGTTTTAAAATCTTTTAATATTTTCCAATATCATTTAAACCATTACAGGGTGTCCACAGGGTCTTAAATTAAATTGTGTCTTGTAGGTCTTAAATCATTGTAACCAGGTCTTAAGTTTCTTATGTCCATGTAAAGCTACCTAATCGGATCACCAATTTATCAAAATAGAACTTTTAACAAAACTCTATTTCTAATTTACCAATATAGTTTAATTATGGTTCTTACAAACTTAAAAAGTTCTTGCTTAAAAGTTCTCAGTGTATTTATAGTCCATATATGGTGAGGACGCTGACCTGGACAGACTGTTGTGCGAACATTTAGTTCATTATAGTTTTTAAAGCGTAAATTTTAAAGATACGTTATGTTGAAAAATGTTTATGCATACAACTAGGGTTTGCTTGTTTTGATGATTTATTTAAAACATGTGGCTAAGAAATAACTAATTATAATATAATATAATATAATATAATATAATATAATATAATATAATATAATATAATATAATATAATATAATATAATATAATATAATATAATATAATATAATATAATATAATATAATATAATAGCACTGTCATCTCACAGCAAGAAGGTCGCTGGTTCAAGCCCCGGCTGGGTCAGTTACATTTCTGTGTGGAGTTTGCACGTTCTCCCTGTGTTGGCGTAGGTTTTTCTCCGGGTGCTCCGGTTTCCCCCACAGTCCAAAGACATGTGAAGTCTAAATTGTCTGTACTGTATGTGTGTAAATGAGTGTGCATGGATGTTTCCCAGTGATGGGTTGCAGCCAAAGTGCATCCGCTGCTTAAAACATATGCTGGATAAGTTGGCAGTTCATCCGCTGTGGCGACCCCTGATTAAAAAACGGACTCTAAGCCAAAAAGAAAATTAATTAATGAATGAATGAATAAAAAGTCCTGTATAAATCGTAATTCCATTCATTATGGTCTTAAAAAGGTCTTAAAAGTCTTATATTTGGCTTGTGAAACCTGCAGAAACCCTGCATTAGGTTTTATCCAAATTTCATTAAGAACTATTTAATAAGTTAATAAAATGAAAAAAAAATTATTCTTATACAGTTGAAGTCAGAATCAATTTCCCAAATTGTGTTTATTTTCACAGTATGTCTGATAATATTTTTTTTCTTCTGGAGAAAGTATTGTTTCTTTTATTTTGGCAAGAATAAAAGCAGTTTTTATTTATAAAAAAACATTTGAAGGTCAATATTATTTGCCCCTTTAAGCTATATAAAAATCTTCTCGTTTAAACAGATATTAGGGAAAAGAAAATAACAGGGGGCTAATAATTCTGACTTCAACTGTGTGTGTGTGTGTGTATACATGTATATCTTTAATTTTACATAATCTAGTTGCAATGAATGATTTTGGAACATTATTTTACCCATATATATATTTTTTTTTCCACAAAAGTTATTTGAATCTTTCTATGCATGTGAAATTCCTTTACAATTTAAATATAAATTATCCAGACTTTAATGGAGGTCTAGTCTTTAACCCAAGCAGTGTTTTTATTCCTTGAATGAAATATACCAAATGAGTGTTCAATATATATAATTTTCAATGTTTTAAAACATTAGTATTTTGTTTATTTGTTCACCAAAATACAAACTTGTATTTTCATCTAGCTTTTGTCAGTGTTTCATTTTAGTTTTATTCAGTCATTTTCTTTTCGGCTTCGTCCCTTTATTCATCAAGTATCGCCACAGCGGCATGAACCGCCTACTTATCCAGCATATGTTTTTACACTGCGGATGCTCTTCCAGCTGCAACCCGATATTGGGAAACATCCATAAACACCCCATTCACACAGAGACACTACGGCCAATTTAGTTTATTCAATTCACCTATATCGCATGTCTTTGGACTATTGGGGAAACCGGAGCGCCCAGAGGAAACACACCAAACACGGGGAGAACATGCAAAATCCACACAGAAACGCCAGCTAACCCAGCCAGGGCTCGAACCATCGACCTTTTTGCTGTGAGGTGACAGTGCTAACCACTCAGCCACATGTTGCCCTTTTATTATTATTATTATTATTATTATTATTATTATTATTATTATTATTATTTACTTATGTCAAATAACAACATGAATGTTACATAAGCGAAATGTGTATTAAAGATATTTTGGACGGCCAGAACAGCTGAAGCTCCTGTCACAATTTCTCATGTCCTCTAGATGGCACTATAATCCCATAATTAAAACATCTCGGCCTTAATCACAAAGCTTCTCGAATTATAATGAAAATAATGCAGTTTATTCACGTCATCAGACATTTGTCGTCATTGCCCTCGTCATATCATGCAGAATATATTGTAATATGTATAATATTATTCATAAGATGATTCATTCTCAAGCATGACTGTGTTTTACACTTATAAATTCATGATATGCTCTTTTCCCCTCTTCCTTGTCATACATATTTCATTCTGGGGGAATATATAATCATTTTAATGGAGTGTGATTGTATAAAAACCTTGTTGTGATATCAGTAGCAAGCTGTCCGTCACTTTCTCTTATCTCGGCCCTTGTAAATCAGTGCTTATTGTTATTTTTAATACGCCTCTAAATCTCACTGCGTTGATCACTGTCGTTCAATAACCCTTCAGTTCACTCTGATTGATGTATAGCACGTCGAGTCACACTTTTATGTGCAAATAGGCTCACGTTCATCTCTGTTTGCGCACGGGGAATAAAAGGACGAGAGGTGTTAATTTTGGTAAACATTGCGAGTCTACATGGGATGGAAAGATAATTGAACAAAGGCTTGGTGATCGTTTTAATTAGTGTGGCGGAGTTTTTGTTTGCTTTATTTTCCGAGTGTCTGTTTGGATTGAAATGATTGATGTTTTTTGAGATATCTGATCTTGAGTTTTTTGAGCTGTTTAAATGGATAGTTCATCCAAAATGATAATTATTTCATCATTACTCATCCTAACTTGTTTAAGATTTTTATGAGTTTCTTTACTCTGTTGAACAAAAAAGAAGATGTTTTGAAAAATGATGAAAACCTGTCACCATTGACTTCACAGTATTTGTTTTCCCTATAGAAGTCAATGGATTTCTTTCCAAAATATCTTCTTTAGTGTCAACAGAATAAAGAAATTTGTAAAGGTTTGAAACCACATGAGGGCGAGTAAGTAGTAAGTACATTTTGGTGATCTATCCCTTTAAGAAAGAGGTGGTCACACTGTATTTCTTAGTTTACTGATTGAAGCTTACAGTAAGTGAATTTTCACGTGTCTGGTCAACATGGACGTACTCATTTGTGCTACACGAATAGGGTGATTATGTCTAACAGGCGATTGATAGCTGAATTAAAAGTACAATAACTAGTTAGAATCAGAAGTGGTGGAAAACAATTATACCCTGACACTGTTTGCCTATTTTTGGGGTCAGTAATGATGATATAGGGCTATCTACAAATCACCATAAGCCGGTGTTCAGATTTGTTACACTTTTAACACGCAGATTGACTTTAATTAACTGGAAAATGCCCTCCCTGATACTCAGCATTGATTTAAATGTTATGTCCTGCCTGCAGCTTGAAATGATCAGATTTCCTCTTTAAAAGTACTTTAACAAGAAAGCAGTAATTAAACTGAGGAACACTCATATCCCCCCAATTTTTGTCTTTCTTTTTCTTGTTTGCCTTAAGGGGTGGTCCAACTTCGAAATCATATTTTAAACTTGAGTTGATGTGCTATGTAGCGGCGTGAACATAAACAGCATCTCTGAATGTAAAATGCTCAGTTCAATTCAAGGGAGACCTTGGTTTTTACAGAGTTTTATATTTTGTTTAGTTTTTAAAATATTTTCAGTAATATAATTGACTAACATGAAAATGTTCATATGATTTATTTAAAATACAGTTTGTAAAGTATTTGCTTTCTTTTAGTATTTACAGTTGAAGTCAGAATTATTAGCCCCCTTATTTATTTTGTTTAACAGATTTTTTTCAACATTTCTAAACATAATAGTTTTAATAACTCATTTCTAATAACTGATTTATTTTATCTTTGCCATGATGGCAGTAAATAATATTTGACTAGATATTTTTCAAGACACTTCTATACAGCTTAAAGTGACATTTAAAGGCTTAAATAGGTTAATTAGGTTACCTAGGCAGGTTAGGGTAATTAGGCAAGTTATTGTGTAACGATGTTTTGTTCTGTTGACAATTGAAAACAAATATAGCTTAAAGGGGCTTATAATTTTGGCCTTACAATGTTTTTAAAAAAAAATTTAAAACGGCTTTTATTCTAGCTGAGATAAACTAATCAGTCTTTCTCAAGATGAAAAAATATTATCAGACATACTGTGAAAATTTTCTTGCTCTGTTAAACACCATTTGGGAAATATTTAAAAAAGAAAAAAATTCAAAGGGGGCTAATAATTCTGACTTCAACTGTGTATTACACCAGAGACTTGCTTTGTTTACCAATTAAGTAGATCTAATTGGATTTGCATTGTAAACATTAAATAAAAGTTAAAACTGTATTATTTTTTATTTCATATATTATATTATTGTTATGTTCCACATAAATCCACAGATTTTGTACAAAATTCTGCGCAGAAATAGCAAAAAATGTCCGCAGATTCTGTCTGTCCGTAGTTATCAACATCGGGCATGAGAAGAACTTAATTATTGGTTATCGTTATCGTAAAGAATATTTCATATCATGCGTCCCCTAGTGTAAAGTTTCCCCTTATCAAAGAAACTGTCCAAAGACGTTTGTTTCTTACTCATTTTGCTGCTTGTGGGTTACATTTTGGCACTCAAGTGACTGAGATGAAAACAAGAGAACACGGTAATTTTTTAAAACAAAAGATTTTTTCAAAATAAAAGGTCGTTCAGACTCAGATAATAAATAAAATGGAAGTAATTACTGATTTTTTTGTGCGGCCCGGTACCAATTGATGCACGGACCGGTATTGGTGTTCTGTCTATTTGTCCTACCTTGTCAGATTGTCCTACCTCCCATTCAAAAAGTAGGTAGCACATTTTGATGACGCAATATGCTACCCATCAGATTTTACTACCAGTGTAAATTTTAATGTGGAGTAGTTTGATATGTACCTGTAATATCGCCCTAACCTACCTAATCCCTAACCCCAACCTCAGAACCATTCAAATACAGCGTTGGTAGCATAATCTGATGGGTAAGGATAAAATGTCAGAACACCTGTCTGTGGCCCAGCGGTTGAGGACCACTGCTATAGACGACCTCAAAACTAATAGACTTGGACTGAACTGGATGAAAGTTGATTTGAGGGTGTGTAATGTTAAGTGATGAGCCCGTGGATTTGGTCTTTTGTTCTTGCTGTGCGTGTAGCAGTGGAGAGTGACTCATCCTCCTTCCCCCTGCGGATGCGGATGCTGATGCTGATGCTGCTGCTGCCGTCCCTCAGTGACTTCACCCACGCTCCCTCACAGCGCTGCCTACATCAGCCTCACCGCGTACACATGAGTCTTTGAGCAGATTAAAGGCTTTCAGGCCAAATCATTCCTCAGCTTCTATCTCAATGACTCCAAATTGCACTCTTTATGGGAAGATCCTTCAAATATCACCAAGTGTTCAGCTCTGAGTGCTTTTAGTGGCATCAAACGTGAGTAAGTGGTGTATTGATGTGTATTGGTTTCTGTGACTTTGGCTGACAGCTGTAATCAAAGGGTTTTTAAAGGGAACACACCATTTTTTTGAGGGCTCATTCTAGAGTTAAACAGTTGAGTTTTCCCTGGTCTGGTGGGAGCACTTTTTACTTAGCTTAGCTTAGCATAAATCATTGAATCGGATTAGACCATTAGCATCTCGCTCCAGAAATGCAAAAAAAAATAGTAAGGTAGTAAACATAAAAAGGGTCACAGTTGATCCGTGATTTGTACGGATCACAACCAACGGTTCGGGACACACGTGACCTGTGGATTAATATATATTTTTTCTCGTATTATCCTAAATTTGTAACGATTGCAGAGAGATCACCTCTTGCATCATTCAAATCGCATATATGAAAGCATTTAGGCTTTCTTTTCAAATAAATGATGACGGAAGAAGTTGTGGTAGTTATTCGGGATATGTGGGGTTTCTTAGGTTACTTGTGTAACCTAAGCCTCCTTGGTAGAGCAACCGACTGCCATGCGGAAGGGTCGCCAGTTCGATCCCATCTCAGAGCAGGTTGGGTGGTGTAGGACCGGCTGGGTTACATTGTTGCTGTGACCCGGATGGGAGTGAGGTTTAGGGGGGTGAGTGTAGCAGAGACCAGCTAGTGAAGTGCTGTGCAGCTAAACCTCACTCCTCTGACCTCTAAAGTTGCTCTAGCGACAAATGCTAGAGGCCATGGTCTTTAGCCCTCCTTGTTAGAGGCAACTGACTCCCATGCAGAAGGTCGCCGATTCCAGCTACTGACGAGTTGGGTAGTGTAGGCCTGGTGGGATTACACCTGCATTAATGCATTCAATGTAAGTTGCACAATTAATCATTAAAAAGATCAAGGTCTCAACACCCACTCAATATAAAATTTTAAACGATGGTGATTTGCATGTTTATTAATCCTTCCAATTGCTGCATTCAAATCTGAAAAATCAAAAATGAAGAAAGAGATTCAGTCTTCAGTTTTTTGAGTAAGTTATGAAGTTATAAACAGTCAAATAACACAGAAGTACTGGGATAACAGATTATAGTTTAGATAAAACCACTGATGTTTATGGTAAAGAATTAAATCACCGTCATATTCTAGAAAAATTAAAGTTATAGGCAGAAATTACATTATTTAACCAATAGGTGGCGACAACCAGCCATCAACAATATGCTACTGAATAATCCTTCAAAAATGATATATCCAGCAATGAACATGAGGTTTTATGAGTGAAAAAACTGAGTCATTATTGAAAATGAGACTAAAAATAAATATGGGTTGTACAAATTGTCAGATTTATACATTTAGCGTTATCAGCAACAGTTACTTTTTCAGAGTACTTTTTTATTCCGCTGATTATTTCTTCAATTTATTTGTAATAGAATTACAGCTTCTAAGTTGTTTGTTAAAACCAAAAGTTTCTTGCAGTGCTGTTTTTATAATAAATGGAAAGCAAATTACTTTTGTCTCTCTCATTTTTGGCTGATCCGAAAAATGGTCCAATTCTTTACTAAGAAACCATAATGTGATCCGAACCGTGAGGTTTGTGATCCGTACACCACTATTTCATAATGGTCCTGTTTCAAGTTCAACTCTTCTGCAGTTGCATCGTGTACAAACGCCAACAGAAAATGACAAGTTTCTAGAAATAATCAAGAAATTTTCCTGCGCAATGATATTGACGTATTATCATTGTTCCTGCTGCAGCATGGAAGAGCAACAAGGTTCCTTGATTATTCAGCCAGAAAGAGAGTATAGTTCCTAGCCACATCTGTCTAGAACAGGGCTTCCCAAACTTTTCAGCCAGCGACCCCCCAAAATGACAATGCCAGTGACTCGCGGCCCGCCAATATCCTCTGAGGTGGTTATAATACATAAACCTTGCATGCAATGGCGCACACATACTAATAAACCCAAGTCTATTCTTGTTTAATTTTTTTATGCATGTGAGTGCTGTAAATGGCCAGAAAGTTTAACCTGGTGTTATAAAATCAATCTGCTGCATCTGACGCCATTGCTGTGTCTTTAATATAATATAATTACCCCAGGGGTCGCAATCTAATAGAACTAGTCTACTATAGTAACTATATAGTATATAGTAACTATAAACGTCAATTTTTTTCTCTTCGGTAGGTTATGGATAAAATATGGTAATTAGGTTTAATAAAAATAAATAGATTTTTGGAAATCACAAAGGTGATCCCCACCCCCCCCCCCCCTTTTCATTGTCCCACAACCCCTCGGTGGGTCCCGACCCCCACTTTGAGAACCACTGGTCTAGAAAATAGCAACTTTTCATTTTTGTTGGACTTCAGAAGAGTCAAGCTTTAATTAGGAAAAGTAACTTAAGCAAGATGCTAATGGTCTAATCCAATTTAATCATCTATGCTAAGCTAAAGGTGCTCCTGCCAGACCCGGAGATAGGCTGCATGACTCTAGGAGAAGTGTAAAATTAGCCCATTTACAAAAAAGTGTAGTTTGCCTCTGCATTCACACTTGGAACCAGTATGACTGTTTAGCTTTATCTCTGTTTGGGTCGCAGCGTTGTTTTAACCACATTGCATCAAGACATGTGAATCGAGCGTAATGAGCCTCTCAGCATCTCTCTTCAAAGAAGAGAGGACGACTTTGTTTCTTCAAGCTGTTTTGAGTGAAATTGATGTTCTTGTGCTGATCCTCATTAAGGTTCATGAAGGGTGTTCCTCAGGGACGGGTGCTAAGACCACTTAATCTTTGCACTTGGCTTGGCTGTAAGCCAGACTTGAAAATTAATCAATGCTCAGACCCTGTGCTTAGGTGCGAGGCAAGCTTCCCAATGATGGCGTCCCAGAAGCACAGAGATTTCCCTGCCAATACTCATTCTCATTTCTCTTGCTCTTCACACAGGAGGAGCTGAGGGAGCTGAGAGAGCAGCCCACCGATCCACAGGCAGAACAAGAAATCATTGACAGCATAGAGGAAGTCTACTTCTCCAGCGACTCGTTTGACATGGTTCAATATGAACTTGAGGTGTGTGCATGAGAGAATACATATTGTTTGTTGTTGTTTGTTTAACCCCTCCTGTTTTAAGTCTTACAATGGGGTTTAGGCAACTAGAGGTCAATTCTTGTAAAAAAAATAAAAATGAAGCTCTTTCTAAATTTGAGCTTAGTAAGTCTTGCTATTTTCAACCAGGGGTCCATGAGGTCTTAACAAATATTAAAAAGTATGAGGAATTATCATACTTCTACATAACAAGTATCAATGTAGAGGAATTTAAGGCCCTTAAAGTATTAAAAAAGTCTTCAATGCTATTTTGCAAGGTATTCAATTTGATATCATTTTTGATTATGCAATGAATGTTTGTATGCTAAAGTTTGCTGAATTATATCTGCAAATATCAGGATGCTGTGCAGTTTATGAAATCAATGAATCCTGCTAGATTTGACATCAAGCAGCTTTGTTTACTGCAGTAACCAAGGCAACACCATTATTTGTGCAGTTCTATAGGTGCCTTCCTGCTGAATTAGCTAGATTTAATAAATTTGTTTTCAGTATATGAATAATGTTTTAGTTTTGGATTAGTTTCTTTACATTAATATTTAGTAAATATACTGTAAGTGAAAATCTCGCCAGTGTTTCCGGAAGTGGATTTAGGGTCTTAAAATGTATGGGGAAAGTTTTTAAAAAAGGTCTTAAAAGGTGTCGAATTTCACTCTCTGATTCCTGTATATACTCGGTCAACTCAAGTTATGGTTGTTCAAGAAAACAAAAACAAAACACTGCATCTGTTATAGGGTTAAGGGATAGTTCACCCAAAAATATTAATTCTGTCATCATTTACTCACCTTGACTTGTTTCCAAACCAGTTTAAGTTTTTTTTTTGTTCCGTTAAAGACAAAAGGAGATATTTTGAAGAATTTTAGAAACATGTTACCATTGACTTCCATAGGAGAAAATACAAAACACTGTGGAGGTCAATGGAATGTAGGATTCCAACATTCTTCAAATATCTTAATTTGTGTTCAGCACACAGAACACATCAAGTCAACTGAATAGTAAATGAATGACAGAATGCTCATTGTTAAGTGGAGTATCCCTTTATTTATTTTGTCTTGCCTAAATGCCAGATGCATGGTAATCAATGTAATTTACATGAATTGAAAATGATTTTTTAAAAAGTTTTTGTAATTGTTAATCCTCCAATATGTGCTCGGTAGTCACATATTATTTCTAAAAATAACATTTAATTGTTTAATTTCAAATTGACTTTGTCCGGAGATTGTTTTGATTCAGATGCGCATTTGCAATTATTTACTTGCTGTCCTTAATAGAAAAATAGATTTTAGTTGGTTTATTGTAGGGGTGTCCGAACTCTGTCCTGGAGGGCCAGTGTCCTGCAGATTTTAGCTCCAACTTGCCTCAACACATCTGCAAGGATGTTTCTAGAAAGCCTAGTAAGGGCTTGATTAGCTTGTCGAGGTGTGTCTGATTGGGGTTGGAACTAGACTTTGCAGGACTCCGGCCCTCCAGGACCGAGTTTGGACACCCCTTGTTTAATGTTAATATTGATTAATTTCTGACTTCAGGCGAAATATGAATGTTCCGGGGTATTTGAGTATACAAATGCAAATGACTGAATGCTGAGTACTTTTTCCAATTTGTTATTAGGAATCTTAAAAATAAAGGTATCTTAAAATAACAATATTTTCCTAACGATAGGTGGTCTAATACATTTTTTTAAGCAATATGTATACATATTTGGTGTTCATTGGTGAATCTAATCACCAACCCTTGCTGTCTTTGTGAAGGGCTGATGGATTATTCACGTACTGCGAATGTGAAATCTCATTAGATTTGGTAGTGCGTAACAAAGCGCTGCATGGCATGAGAACTACTGCCAGAGGGAAAATAGCTAGTGCTATTTAAGTCCAGACATCCTTTCTCTGGTTGAGGATAAGGCATTAAGTGTTATTTGTTTATTCCTTTAAAGTTGCTGCATCAGCATTTTAATCAAATGAAAAGTTTGTTCGAGCTGTTCAGCTGGAGATTGAGTGAAATCCTCAACCAAATGTTCCAATTCAAGAACCATCGAGATAAAAGAAAGCCACAAATCTCAGATCTCTTTCTCTGTTTGTGTTTGCTCACGCAACAGAAACTCCCTCCGGATCTGAACCTCCTGGAGCTGGAGGAGTACAGATATAAGCTGAAGCGACAGCAAGCAGCCGTAAGTATCGCATTCAGAGAAGTCTTTAAAAGAATCATCACTTCACTCTCTTCAACACTCCAGAAAAATGACATTTGCTGTTTGTTCAAATTGCTTATTTAGCTAAATAGAGCTGAAATTTATATTTAATTCTACTAAATACTATTTATGAATAATAGTTTTGTAACTTCACAGTGTTAAATAAATAGCATTCTATGATATTAATAATAATAATAATGATGATAATAATGATGATATAATCATATTAATAATAATAATAATAATAATATAATAATGATAATCATATTATTAATGATAATAATAATGATGATGATAATCATAATAATAATAATAATAATAACCATCATCATCATGGTCATTATTATTATTATTATTATTATTATTATTATTATTATTATTTTATATTATTATTATTATCTAACTTATTATTAATAATACTCTTCAATAGTATTATAAAGTTCAGTAGCATTAGTGATATTTCTATATTTATTGTTTTTTCTATATATTATAATTAGATTTTAATTACATAATAAATATAGTAAAAAAAATAAAAATAAAATAATAATAATAACCATCATCATTATGGTCATTATTATTATTATTATCTAACTTTATTAATAAATACTTCAATAGTATTATAGAGTTCTGTAGCATTAGTGATATTTCTATATTTATTGTTTTTTCTATATATTATAATTAGATTTTAATTACATAATAATATAGTTTTAAAAAAATTATAATAATAATAAACCATCATCATTATGGTCATTATTATTATTATTATTATTATCTAACTTTATTATTAATTACTTCAATAGTATTATAGAGTTCAGTAGCATTAGTGATATTTCTATATTTATTGTTTTTTCTATATATATAATTAGATTTGAATTACATAATAAATATAGTAAAAAATTAATAAATATATAATTAATACAACAACACATTCAAAAATAACCTTTTCTGCTTGTTTAACCTGCTTGTTTAAAACGAGTTGAAACAACACAATTCTTCAGTCCTTTGGGAGGACAACTTAATTGTTTTATGTTTAATCCACTTAAACTTGTAAAAACTAATAAGCTAACTTAATTGCTTAATGTTATCCCAACACAAATTGATGTGTGGAACCCAGAATTTTTTACAGTAAAGGCTGCTTTTCATGCTTGTTTTGCTTTTGCATCATTATTGATACAGGGTGTCAGCGGGGTCTTAAAAAGTATTAAAAGTTAATAAATTAATGTAGAGAAATTTAAGGCCCATAAAAAGTATTAAAAAGTCTTCAATGCTATTTTGCAAGGTATTAAATTTGATATTACTTTTGATAATGCGCCGTATGGTTGTATGCTAAAGTTTGCCTGAATTTAATCTGCAAATATCAGGATGCTGAAATCCTACTAGATTTGACATCATGCTGCTTTGTTTACTGCAGTAACCAAGGCAACACCGTTATTTCTGCAGTTCTATAGGTGCCGACCTGCTGAATTAGCTAGATTTAATAGATTTGTATTCAGTATATGAATAATGTTTTAGTTTTGGATTAGTTTCTTACATTAATATTTAGTAAATATACTGTCAGTGAAAATCTCGCTAGTGTTTCTGGTTGGAAAGTGGTTATAAGGTCTTAAAATGTATGGAAAGTCTTAAAAAAGGTCTTTAAAGGTATCGAATTTCACTCTTATTCCTGTATATACTTTGTGATATATTAATGCATAAAGCTCTTGATTTGACTTTTAGATTCGAATTAAGTTCAGTTAAGATTCCTTTCACAAACGCTTCATTGCAGATGTGTTTTTGTATTTTATCTTGATATTATTACCAATGAGGAATGACAATTTTGTTGGAGAGTCCTTTATCTTGTTTTTAAAGTGAAATATTGTCTAAAAACACGCATTTTATCAACACATTGATCAAACTAAAAGGTTAAATCAATATTTGAGCTGTAATAACTTAATATAATCTTTTTACAGATCAGTATGCTGATGTTGTTGGTTTAAGTGCATAAAACATAAAACTCGATTTTCAAGTAATATAATTCAGTAGGTCAATTACAATGTACAAAAGAAAGTAGGATATCGGTTTAATCATATGGTCACTGAACTGATTGTCACTGATTCAGTCACTGATTCAGTTCAATTAAATGAAGTTTAAAGTAAACTCTGGCACAGTATTTCAATTATGTACTAATAAAATTAATTTTAAAAGATGTTAAAATGCTTTAATTAAAATTATTTTTACTGTCAGTTTCGACATTGTAAATACTTTAGTTAAATCCTAAGTTTAAATTTTTGTAAAATTTTATATTGATCACACTAAGAATGAAATAAGATGAATGTTTTCTAGTGTTTGTGTGTGTGCGTGTGTTGATATATGTGTGTGTGTGTGTGTAATCATTAAAAATAGCATTCATCTCATTTCACGTCTTATATTTTAGTAATATTTAGTTTTAGTTGGTGACACGGTGGCTCGGTGGATAGCACTGTTGCCTCACAGCAAGAAGGTCGCTGGTTTGAGTCCTGGCTAGGTCAGTTGGTGTTTCTGTGTGGAGTTTGCATGTTCTCCCCTTGTTGGCTTGGGTTTCCTCTGGGTTTCCCTCATAAGTCCAAAGACGTGCGCTATAGGTGAATTGAATAAGCTAAATTGGTCGTAATGTGTAAGTGTGTGTGTGTAAATGAGTGTGTATGGATGTTTCACAGTACTGGGTTGCAGCTGGAAGGGCTTTTGCTGCTGTGTAAAACATGCTGAATAAATTGGCGGTTCATTGCACTGATGACCTCTGATGAATAAAGGGACTAAGCTGAATGAAAATTAATGAATGAATTTAGTTTTAGTGATTTAGCTTTACTTGTGCGTTAGATGTTTGCTGTTACGTTATTAAAAAAGGTTGCTTTATTTTTTCAGAAAGAAAGTAGCACTTGATTATAAAGTTGCAGCATCAAATTCATTTATTCATTAATTTTCATTTTGGCTGAGTCCCTTTATTAATCCGGGGTCGCCACAGCAGAATGAAACACCAACTTATCCAGCACATGTTTCACGCAGCAGATGCCCTTCCAGTTGCACAACCCATCACTGGGAAACATCCATAAACACTCATTCACACACAATCACTACAGACAATTTAGCCCACCCAATTCACCTGTACAGCATGTCGTTGGACTTGTTGGGGAAACCCGAGCACCCAGAGGAAACCCACGCCAACACGGGGAGAACATCCACACAGAAACGCCAACTGACCCACACAAGGCTTGAACCGGCGACCTTCTTTCTGTAAGGCGAACATGCTACCTACTGCGCCACGGTGCAGCCCAGTGTCATAAAACACATTAAAATAACATAACAGATAAATAACAGTTTAAGTGTTTTATATTATACATTTTATATTAATTTAATTCAGAAAGAATGCAACATAGGTTGCTGGTAGCGCTTGATAAATCTAAACATTTAAAAACATCGTAAAAGCATGTTCTAGTTTCTCTCATCTACGCCACTAGGCATGGGCCGGTATAGGATTTTGATGGTATGATAACCTTGGATAAAAATATCACGGTTTCGTGGTTTCCCAGTTTCGCAGTATTGTGATTACGGCTCTAAAATATATTCCTTTTAAATGTTTGGGTAAAAAACAAAAAGGTTTTCCCCTTTCCCCAACAATATGCTTTATTTTTTAAAAGATTTCAAATATTTTGGAGCAGTAAACATGTTAGGCTAAATAATGAAAATGAATGATTGACTTCTGCTGTCTTCATTAGTTTCAAAAACACAGATTTCTTTACAATTTAAAACGGCATCTTTGGATATCTTTTCTGCTGGAGATACTGCTGTCCTAAGAAAACAAACAAACAAAAAAAGAATAAAAAAAGTAAATAAAAAATCAGACAAATACCTTAGGAAGGGTATTACAGAAAATTTTGGCGGTTTTAAAACCTTGACTTTGCCAAACCGCGGTATACCTTGAAAACTGTTATATCGTCCCATGCCTACACAGCACAACAAATTCTTAGTAAATATAACAGTATTAAGAACAGAGCAAGAAATGAAAATATTTTACAAACCGAATAATTGCATTCACTATAAAACATTTTAACAGTTTTATTTACAGTGAAATGTTCTGTAAATGTACTTAGAGATGACATTTTACGTGTTTGATGCTAATTACCTCAATATGTGTATGCATGAACCAATGAAAGCAACACTAATATTCCAGCGATCTGGAATAAAGCCATGCCTTTTATGATATTTTTGAAGATGTCACTCTTTTCCGTCTAAACTATTAAGTGAGTTATAAGTCTCATATTTTGACCCATTTGTCATCCCGCTGCAAACGTCACAGTTTCTCAGGCCTGTTTCCACATCCATGCATGCTGTGTCAAGCTTGTAAACACATCTGAACAGTATGTCTTCATCCAGGGTGATCCACAGTTCACTGCCGGCTGTAAAAAAAGAAGAGGAATGTCACCCTCTGTCTTTGTTGTTCCTTGCTTAAAATGCTTGCTTGTTATCACAGCTGTCCTATCGGCTCAGTCAGGGTGAAAGATGCAGCACTTGGGACCCTTGGGGACCACGATGCCTGCCTATTGGGGCGGTCATGAGTAAACTGTTCCCTGGCAGTGCGGTGTCCCCGGGGCCCTGATCGCGGGTCATGACAGACATCTGCAGGCATCAGAAGAGCAGCTCTGTGTGAAGCCAACGTCCCGCTGAAAAGCATTAGATCTCGCTTTTTTGCCGGCACAATAGGCCTGCTATTTTAATCACCATTTATGCAGATGCTTCTCAAAGAGTAACAGTAGAATAGTTCTGTATATGTTGCTAAATAATTAAAAAAAATTACTTTCTTATATTATTGAGTCACTGGACTTTAAGAAAAGCATTAAATCTTGGTTTTGCGCGCTCAAGTGGCCTGCTATTTTAATCATGAGTTATACAAGCCCTTCTTGAAAGAATGAAAATAGCATGGACATGTTCTGTATTTATTGCTATATAATTAAAAATGAACTTGGTCCCACTTTATATTAAGTGGCCTTAACCTCTATGTACTTGCATCAAAATATACAATGTACTTACTGTGTTCATAATGTATGATGACACTTCTGATGCTCTTGAGGTAGGATATGGGTTGGGGTAAGGAAAGATTGGTGCTATGGGTAGGTTTAAGGGTTGGTTATTGTGTAAGAGATGGTCAATAGTGTAATTTTAAATGTAATTACAGAAATTAATAACAGATTTAATTACATGCAGGTATTTAATCAAACATAAGTACAATGTAAAAGCACTTGCCTAATAAGTACATAGTAATAAAGTGGGACCATTAACTTCCTTATATTATTAATTCACTGGACTTGAATAAAGCATTAGATTTTGCTTATGCACTCTTAAATGACCAGCTATTTTAATCATGAGTTATACAGGCACTTCTCAAAGAATTAGAATAGAATAGTTCTACATTTACTGCTATCTACTTTCTAAAGCAAATTCCTTATATTATTGATTCACTGGAGTTCAAAAAAGCATTTGATCTTATGCACTCTCAAATGACCAGCTATTTTAATCAGGAGTTATACAGGCACTTCTGATGCTCTTGAGGTAGGATATGGGTTGGGGTAAGGAAAGATTTGGTGCTATGGTTAAAGGGTTGGTTATGGTGTAAGGGATGGCCAACAGTGTATTTTAAATGTAGTTAAAGAAATTAGTAACAGATTAAATTACATGCAGGTATTTAATCAAACATAAGTACAATGTAAAACATGTACTTCCATAATAGGTACATAGTAATAAAGTGGGACCATTAACTTCCTTATATTATTAATTCACTGGACTTAAATAAAGCATTAGATCTTGCTTATGCACTCTTAAATGACCTCCTATTTTAATCAGGAGTTATACAGGCACTTCTCAAAGAATTAGAATAGAATAGTTCTACATTTATTGCTATTTACTTTCTAAAGCAAATTCCTTATATTATTGATTCACTGGACTTAAAGAAAGCATTGGATCTCGCTTTTGCACGCTCAAGTGGCCTGGTGTTTTAATCATGAGTTATACAAGCCCTTACTGAAAAAATGAAAATAGCATGGACAAGTTCTGTATTTATTCCTCTTTAATTTCTAAAGTAACTTTCTTATATTATTAATTCACATGACTTAAAGGAAAGCATTAGATCTCACTTTTGCATGCTCGAGTGGCCTGCTGTTTTATTTTTTGAGTTATACAGGCACTTCTCAAAGAATTAGAATAGAATAGTTCTGTGTGTATTGCTATATAATTTAAAAATGAACTTTCTTATATTATTGATTTACTGAACTTAAAGGGGTTGTTCACCCAAAAATAAAAGTTTACTCACAATTTACTCTCCTGCAAGTGGTTGCCGTCCAGTTTTGGAGTCATTGGACTTTCTCTCTGTCAGATTTCGGATAGCTTCTAAATTTTTGCATAGTTTGGCTTCTCATTATTTACCTACAATTTTAACCTTTTGCATGACTATTTGCAATCAATAATCCTCTGATTATGGTCTTTTAGTTGTACCCCCTACACTGTAAAAAAAATGCTGGTTTCCACACAATCAATTTGTGTTGGGACAACATGAAGGAATTAAGTTAACTTATCTTAAGGCCCAAGGTGATTTTTACATGCATTTTTATTTCTCTTTGCTCTTTGCAATTTTTTATTTTTCTTTAGGCTTATTTGAACCTAATTAGAATAAAAATCTAAGTATCATCTTTTGATATGATGTGCTGTTAGAGAAAAATTATGTCCATATATGTGGACTCGTGGTCCGCATTTACAGAAAACACTTTTTCCTGAATGTTTTTTGAACTTGCTTTGACTATCAGAGAGTAAAAACAACATTTTTTTGGACATTTTGGACAGTAAAAAATATATTTTTTTTACATAGGTACAGGGGTTTGGTTGGGTGCACAATATTGTATGAATTTAAAGCGACAGTCGCCAAAATGGCACAATTTGGATCAAAGCCCAAAAGGGGCAGTTTCAAAGGTATAAGAACATAGTGTCCACAGGGTCTTAAAACGTCTTACATTTTAAAAAACAGCTCTTTTTCGGCGGAGGAAGTTAAAAATATCCGACTTCCTGTTGGGTTTGAGATTTCACTCTAAGAGACTTTTTTTGTAGGTATTGGCATGATTTATTTATGTGCCAATTTTAGTACGTGTGCGTGAATCATAGCTCGAGGGTCAGTCCGTCAAAAGTGCATTGGTGGCGCTGTCGAGGCATTTTGCCACACCCACTTCTGAAACGTATAACAAATGTACATTTTTTGGCATGTGAGTTTTTTGGCATGTTTAGACCCTCGAAATCGTGATTTATTCTGGAGAAGAAGAAGAAGAAACGGAGCAATTCCAATAGGGCCTACACACTGTTCTGGTGCTTGGTCCCTAATAACAACGCAATATATCCCATTACATTTTCCTACAGTTATACAAAAACTAATTTACAGAATAAACGGAGAGCAGACATAATATTTATAAATAGGATGAAACTTAAGGTTTGATAGCTGAAACACATCCGGTTGAATAGTTATAGAGTTATATAGATGTACGGTATATGCTACATAATATAGAGTTAGATGCTCAATGCATTTGGACCAAATGTCAACAAATATATCTTTCTGTAAATTAATCATTAGAAAAAAACTAAGAAACTAAAAAAAAAATCACTTTTCACATATATTTCACTTTGAGTGCAGTAAATCTAGAATATAAGAAGCTTTTTTTGTCTTCATGATATTCTGATTTTTGAGGTGCGTCTGTGTGGAGAGATTGGCCTTATGAACAGTAATGATGCGTATGTTTCTTCTGAAGTGATTTTGGAGGTGTTCTCTCTGGAATGGGCTTATGCACAGTTCTGAATGTATGGTAGAGGCAGATGTGGCTTTCTGTGGATTCGCTGGGTCAGTGGGAGAGAAATCCTCCTGCTCTATTGGAGGTTACAGCCTTATTCTTCAGCTAACATGCAGCTCTGACACTTCTTTGGCAGGAGCTCATCACTGAGCTAATTGCATGTATGCGGTGCAAGTCTGCTTCAGAATAAGCCTGCTTCTTTATCTTTTGTGTGTGTGTGGAGGCACAGGAAGAAGTTTTCAGTGCTGATAACATTCTTAACAGGGTGATTTTAGGCTTTTTCTATGAGGATTTGTTGCAAGTCGAGCAACAGCAATCTAACAAATATTGTTTCTATATAGAATATGCTTTTTTTCATTTATATTATCCTTCCAAAGTAAGGTGAGAAGGAAAGATAGAAAAAAATGAAATCAGTACATTCATTCACCAAGGATGCACTGTAAAAAATATCTGTTAATGAACAGTTTCCATATTTTCTGATTCACAGTTGTTTTTTTTTTATGGATATAAATTGCAATAAGAGACCTTGATATTTCTCTGTCGACTTTTGATGTTGAAAATTCAACACTGCTGTTTAACAAAGTGATTTTTATTGATATTTTAGTAGTTTGAAATAGGGTTGGGCGATGTCAACCAATTTGGCATCGTACGTTGTGAAACATGGCGATGGACTATCATCGTCGTAGGCGGCGCTGAATTAATTATTTATGAATAATTAATTAATTCAAAACTAATTAATTATTTGTAGTCTACCGTTTCAACTACCTGACCCGCATGGTCTTTGTTTTACCCATAACCAAATCATAAATAAATGAGGATAAGTTACACACAAATTACCACCTGTCAATCACTTTTTCTCTGTGACTCTTGCATGAATAGGCAGAGTGGTCTGTGTTGTTATAATGGCGTCGTCAAACTTGGTTGGTATAAAAGGTGCACAACCAACAGAAACCAGCCAAGAGTATCTGAGGTTTTTATTTCGGTCACAGACGCATGCTTTGAGAGTCTTTCTGACTGAACGAATTAAATATGTGGTTTTCCAGCAAGGCAACCTGGGGTCTGAAATATAATTGGGTAAGCTGGCATTGGGCAGGTTAAAAAACGTAAACAAGACTCCGGCATGTGCGTTCCGGCACGGAAAACACATTTTCAAAGCAGAATATCTGACTTTAGCATTGTTTTTCAGATAAACAAGAATGTTCACTTAGCATGTTTCTTAAATATCTGCAAACATATCATGGTATTAATATCCTTTAGAAGAGTCAAAAACTTAAAGGTGCTGTATGTAAAATATTATTCTGGGATGTTTCAAACTAAAAAAAAAACAAATACATTTAACTTGAGTAAATGATGTTGCCAGTAGGCATATATACATGTTTATCAACAAAATCCTCCAAAGTATTTTTAAAACCCAAAGGTGCTTCATACTGTATGTATTTATACTTTTTAAGAAAAGGTTTATCTCCTACCAAATCTGATTGATTGATTCATCCATTCATTCATTCATTGTATTTTGAGGTTCTTAAAGCACTTGAAAGGTTGTTCTTTTATTAAAAACTATGCAGTTTTAGAAAATTGTATGTATCTTTTCTGGGCCAAAATAGACCTGATTTTGTGAAAACAACTTTAAATGTGCCATATAAATATTACAATTGTAAATGCTTTTTTATTCACATGTAATATCTTGCATGCTTCAAGGAGAGAGTTTAAAAAGTTGATCAGATTGTGATAAAGGACGGGTGCAGAATTTTTCTATATATTTGACCAAAAAAATGTATACTATTATTATAATCACCTGCTCAGGTACCCTCAGTCAATATGTGGCTGAGCCAGGCAACAACACTTTTACCACTTAAAAAACTAATCTTTTGATTTGTCAAAATGCATTTGATCCACTTTCTAGAACTTTCTTAAGGATGCTCCATGACTAGTCTTTTGTCTTCTAATCTTTGTTTCTAATCTTTTTTTTATTTCTGTTTTTGCACCTAAGAATTTGTACACAATTGAATGTGTAACAAACTTATATACGTGTTCTTACGAGATATCAGTACTACAGTGGTTTAATCCCTTAACTGTCAACACCACCACTGTTTATATTTTTCAGTTTTTGTCATGTAAGAAGAGTAATAGATCAGAACCCATTTACTGTTACCCTTTAACCTGTGGGCCCACTTGTAGTTACATTTATAAAAACAATTATATTGTCATCTAAACATAAAGTAATCATAACAAACTATATATCATTTGAAAGCTTAAAATATCTAATTTCCATATTTGGTGACTGATTTTTGAGAATTATTACTGAGCAACAGTTATTTATTTATTTGCGACAAGAATACTCATCAGAGTGATAAAACATTACTTTGCTACAGCAATCCACATGTAAATTGTTTTTGTTTTTAGAGGGAAATTTTAGATCAAATACCACCAAACTGCCCATACGTCATTCAAATTTGATTTCTACTTTAAAAATATTGTCAAAAGTTTGTAAAAAATATAGTTCATATTCCTCAAAACATACATTAAAATAGAGGATGCTCTTATATGGTCACCAAAGGGTACTGCACACAGCAAAATGTTACTGAAAGCTCATTTTTGAGGTGTCGAATTAAAATTTTGGATTACAATTTTATCAGATATTTAGCTTTGATTTTATGTCAATTTTAGGCTAAAATGTTTTTTGTTAAATATATATTTCATGTAATAAAAAAATACCATAGTATTAATTAATTTACCCTATTTTGACTGATTTAAGGGCGACACAATCGCTCAGTGGCTAGCACTGTTGCCTTTACAGCAAGAAGGTCGCTGATTCGAGCCCCAGCTGTGTTAGTTGGCGTTTCTGTGTGGAGTTTGCATGTTCTCCTGTGTTTGCGTGGGTTTCCTCCGGGTGCTCCGGTTTCCCCCACAGTCCAAAGACATCCAGTATAAGTGAATTAGATAAGTTGGCCTTAGTGCATGTGTGTGTGTGTGTGTGTGAATGAGTGTGTATGGGTGTTTCCCAGTGCTGGGTTGCAGCTGTAAGGGCATCTGCTGCTTAAAACATATGCTGGATAAGTTGGCAGTTCGTTCAGCTGTGGCTACCCCTGATGAATAAAGGGACTAAGCCAAAGAAAAATTAATGATTGACTGATTTAAAAATTTATATTGAGCGATTAAAAAAAAATCAAATAAAATAAACATTTATTGTTTTATTATTTTCATAAACGTAAAGGCACATAACTTTTATTTTATTTAACTTTTTGAACAATTTAAAATCGAATATGTCTTCTTTAAAATGGGACCAAGCTTAAATCTATGGAGCAAAGTTTGGCAGTCATTTAAGTTGAGCGAGCCATTTTCATGTGTTCAAAAAGTGGCGGTGACGGTGAAAGAGTTAATCGAGAAAAAAAAAATTGATCATACTTTGTCTGAGCTTCAGTGCAGCTCAAGTGGTGTCACGGAGATGTATTATTATGACCTTCATTCAGTGAGATAAATGTAAGCTGGTCAGGCTCCAGTGCTTTGGTTCTGGCTGTACTTCACAGCTTTATTAAATCAGCAGGACTGCTCGCTTATTAGACATCCTGCCTGTAGTGTTCCAAGGTGATTTTAGTGCTTAGTACACCTCAGCTCTGATAGTTTTTGCTGACACTTTTAAATTTTATTTTAAGCTCTGGTTGCTGGCCATATATCAAACAGTTTTCCATCAGTGAGAAGAGGGTTTGTTGTTGTTCTGTAGCATTTTTTTTTTTAATATGACACACATACTTCAGAAAATGTTCTTCAGAACCATCTGGCCAAGCCGCGTTGGGCTTTGTTTCAACACTGCTGATGTTTTTCTGAAATGACTGAAGCAATTAGGTGTTTGATCATTGAAATAAACTGTCTGTCCGTAGTTTGTTGTGGAATATGATGGATTAGACCTTACAGATCCTCATATGTGTCTGTGTGTTATTATTGAGGATTTTTGTGCACGATTTTGATTGTAAGCCTTTATCAAAGGAGTTTTTTTCAAAGTAAAAGTCCTAGTTTATTATGCTGCTTTCTAACAGTTTAATTAGGAAACCTCAAACATGTACTTGTAAAGCTTTTACATTTTCAGTAATGAAAAATATAGAAATCTTAAGCAAATCTTTAAAAATATAAAGAGCTGAAAGGTCAAATAGAGGCTTTTTCTATAAGATTGTTTTTCCTAAGTGCAAAAAACTCATGCATCTTATTGTATCTTTTACTGTAAAAATAGTTTATAAATCAAAAAATCTTGTCAGACATATTTAAAACAAAAATTATTTGATAACTCATGACAAAATAGGTTTTAAAATCTTTTAATATTTTCCAATATCATTTAAACCATTACAGGGTGTCCACAGGGTCTTAAATAAATTGTGTCTTGTAGGTCTTAAATCATTGTAACCAGGTCTTAAGTTTCTTATGTCCATGTAAAGCTACCTAATCGGATCACCAATTTATCAAAATAGAACTTTTAACAAAACTCTATTTCTAATTTACCAATATAGTTTAATTATGGTTCTTACAAACTTAAAAAGTTCTCTGCTTAAAAGTTCTCAGTGTATTTATAGTCCATATATGGTGAGGACGCTGACCTGGACAGACTGTTGTGCGAACATTTAGTTCATTATAGTTTTTAAAGCGTAAATTTTAAAGATACGTTATGTTGAAAAATGTTTATGCATACAACTAGGGTTTGCTTGTTTTGATGATTTATTTAAAACATGTGGCTAAGAAATAACTAATTATAATATAATATAATATAATATAATATAATATAATATAATATAATATAATATAATATAATATAATATAATATAATATAATATAATATAATATAATATAATAGCACTGTCATCTCACAGCAAGAAGGTCGCTGGTTCAAGCCCCGGCTGGGTCAGTTACATTTCTGTGTGGAGTTTGCACGTTCTCCCTGTGTTGGCGTAGGTTTTCTCCGGGTGCTCCGGTTTCCCCCACAGTCCAAAGACATGTGAATGTCTAAATTGTCTGTACTGTATGTGTGTAAATGAGTGTGCATGGATGTTTCCCAGTGATGGGTTGCAGCCAAAAGTGCATCCGCTGCTTAAAACATATGCTGGATAAGTTGGCAGTTCATTCCGCTGTGGCGACCCCTGATTAAAAAACGGACTAAGCCAAAAAGAAAATTAATTAATGAATGAATGAATAAAAAAGTCCTGTATAAATCTGTAATTCCATTCATTATGGTCTTAAAAAGGTCTTAAAAGTCTTATATTTGGCTTTGTGAAACCTGCAGAAACCCTGCATTAGGTTTTATCCAAATTTCATTAAGAACTATTTAATAAGTTAATAAAATGAAAAAAAAAATTATTCTTATACAGTTGAAGTCAGAATCAATATTTCCCAAATTGTGTTTATTTTCACAGTATGTCTGATAATATTTTTTTCTTCTGGAGAAAGTATTGTTTTCTTTTATTTTGGCAAGAATAAAAGCAGTTTTTATTTATAAAAAAAACATTTGAAGGTCAATATTATTTGCCCCTTTAAGCTATATAAAAATCTTCTCGTTAAACAGATATTAGGGAAAAGAAAATAAACAGGGGGGCTAATAATTCTGACTTCAACTGTGTGTGTGTGTGTGTATACATGTATATCTTTAATTTTACATAAATCTAGTTGCAATGAATGATTTTGGAACATTATTTTACCCATATATATATTTTTTTTTCCACAAAAGTTATTTGAATCTTTCTATGCATGTGAAATTCCTTTACAATTTAAATATAAATTATCCAGACTTTAATGGAGGTCTAGTCTTTAACCCAAGCAGTGTTTTTATTCCTTGAATGAAATATACCAAATGAGTGTTCAATATATATAATTTTCAATGTTTAAAACATTAGTATTTTGTTTATTTGTTCACCAAAATACAAACTTGTATTTTCATCTAGCTTTTGTCAGTGTTCATTTTAGTTTTATTCAGTCATTTTCTTTTCGGCTTCGTCCCTTTATTCATCAAGTATCGCCACAGCGGCATGAACCGCCTACTTATCCAGCATATGTTTTACACTGCGGATGCTCTTCCAGCTGCAACCCGATATTGGGAAACATCCATAAACACCCATTCACACAGAGACACTACGGCCAATTTAGTTTATTCAATTCACCTATATCGCATGTCTTTGGACTATTGGGGAAACCGGAGCGCCCAGAGGAAACACACCAACACGGGGAGAACATGCAAAATCCACACAGAAACGCCAGCTAACCCAGCCAGGGCTCGAACCATCGACCTTTTTGCTGTGAGGTGACAGTGCTAACCACTCAGCCACCATGTTGCCCTTTTATTATTATTATTATTATTATTATTATTATTATTATTATTATTATTATTTACTTCTGTCAAATAACAACATGAATGTTACATAAGCGAAATGTGTATTAAAGATATTTTGGACGGCCAGAACAGCTGAAGCTCCTGTCACAATTTCTCATGTCCTCTAGATGGCACTATAATCCCATAATTAAAACATCTCGGCCTTAATCACAAAGCTTCTCGAATTATAATGAAAATTAATGCAGTTTATTCACGTCATCAGACATTTGTCGTCATTGCCCTCGTCATATCATGCAGAATATATTGTAATATGTATAATATTATTCATAAGATGATTCATTCTCAAGCATGACTGTGTTTTACACTTATAAATTCATGATATGCTCTTTTCCCCTCTTCCCTTGTCATACATATTTCATTCTGGGGGAATATATAATCATTTTAATGGAGTGTGATTTGTATAAAAACCTTGTTGTGATATCAGTAGCAGCTGTCCGTCACTTTCTCTTATCTCGGCCCTTGTAAATCAGTGCTTATTGTTATTTTTAATACGCCTCTAAATCTCACTGCGTTTGATCACTGTCGTTCAATAACCCTTCAGTTCACTCTGATTGATGTATAGCACGTCGAGTCACACTTTTATGTGCAAATAGGCTCACGTTCATCTCTGTTTGCGCACGGGGAATAAAAGGACGAGAGGTGTTAATTTTGGTAAACATTGCGAGTCTACATGGGATGGAAAGATAATTGAACAAAGGCTTGGTGATCGTTTTAATTAGTGTGGCGGAGTTTTTGTTTTGCTTTATTTTCCGAGTGTCTGTTTGGATTGAAATGATTGATGTTTTTTGAGATATCTGATCTTGAGTTTTTTTGAGCTGTTTAAATGGATAGTTCATCCAAAAATGATAATTATTTCATCATTTACTCATCCTAACTTGTTTAAGATTTTTATGAGTTTCTTTACTCTGTTGAACAAAAAAGAAGATGTTTTGAAAAATGATGAAAACCTGTCACCATTGACTTCACAGTATTTGTTTTCCCTATAGAAGTCAATGGATTTCTTTCCAAAATATCTTCTTTAGTGTTCAACAGAATAAAGAAATTTGTAAAGGTTTGAAACCACATGAGGGCGAGTAAGTAGTAAGTACATTTTGGGTGATCTATCCCTTTAAGAAAGAGGTGGTCACACTGTATTTCTTAGTTTACTGATTGAAGCTTACAGTAAGTGAATTTTCACGTTGTCTGGTCAACATGGACGTACTCATTTGTGCTACACGAATAGGGTGATTATGTCTAACAGGCGATTGATAGCTGAATTAAAAGTACAATAACTAGTTAGAATCAGAAGTGGTGGAAAACAATTATACCCTGACACTGTTTGCCTATTTTTGGGGTCAGTAATGATGATATAGGGCTATCTAAAAATCACCATAAGCCGGTGTTCAGATTTGTTACACTTTTAACACGCAGATTGATTTTAATTAACTGGAAAATGCCCTCCCTGATACTCAGCATTGATTTAAAATGTTATGTCCTGCCTGCAGCTTGAAATGATCAGATTTCCTCTTTAAAAAGTACTTTAACAAGAAAGCAGTAATTAAACTGAGGAACACTCATATCCCCCCAATTTTTGTCTTTCTTTTTCTTGTTTTGCCTTAAAGGGGTGGTCCACTTCGAAATCATATTTTAAACTTGAGTTGATGTGCTATGTAGCGGCGTGAACATAAACAGCATCTCTGAATGTAAAATGCTCAGTTCAATTCAAAGGGAGACCTTGGTTTTTACAGAGTTTTATATTTTGTTTAGTTTTTAAAATATTTTCAGTAATATAATTGACTAACATGAAAATGTTCATATGATTTATTTAAAATACAGTTTGTAAAGTATTTGCTTTCTTTTAGTATTTACAGTTGAAGTCAGAATTATTAGCCCCCTTATTTATTTTGTTTAACAGATTTTTTTCAACATTTCTAAACATAATAGTTTTATTAACTCATTTCTAATAACTGATTTATTTTATCTTTGCCATGATGGCAGTAAATAATATTTGACTAGATATTTTTCAAGACACTTCTATACAGCTTAAAGTGACATTTAAAGGCTTAAATAGGTTAATTAGGTTACATAGGCAGGTAATTAGGCAAGTTATTGTGTAACGATGTTTTGTTCTGTTGACAATTGAAAACAAATATAGCTTAAAGGGGCTTATAATTTTGGCCTTACAATGTTTTTAAAAAAAATTTAAAACGGCTTTTATTCTAGCTGAGATAAACTAATCAGTCTTTCTCAAGATGAAAAAATATTATCAGACATACTGTGAAAATTTTCTTGCTCTGTTAAACACCATTTGGGAAATATTTAAAAAAGAAAAAAATTCAAAGGGGGCTAATAATTCTGACTTCAACTGTGTATTACACCAGAGACTTGCTTTGTTTACCAATTAAGTAGATCTAATTGGATTTGCATTGTAAACATTAAATAAAAGTTAAAACTGTATTATTTTTTATTTCATATATTATATTATTGTTATGTTCCACATAAATCCACAGATTTTGTACAAAATTCTGCGCAGAAATAGCAAAAAATGTCCGCAGATTCTGTCTGTCCGTAGTTATCAACATCGGGCATGAGAAGAACTTAATTATTGGTTATCGTTATCGTAAAGAATATTTCATATCATGCGTCCCCTAGTGTAAAGTTTCCCCTTATCAAAGAAACTGTCCAAAGACGTTTGTTTCTTACTCATTTTGCTGCTTGTGGGTTACATTTTGGCACTCAAGTGACTGAGATGAAAACAAGAGAACACGGTAATTTTTTAAAACAAAAGATTTTTTCAAAATAAAAGGTCGTTCAGACTCAGATAATAAATAAAATGGAAGTAATTACTGATTTTTTTGTGCGGCCCGGTACCAATTGATGCACGGACCGGTATTGGTGTTCTGTCTATTTGTCCTACCTTGTCAGATTGTCCTACCTCCCATTCAAAAAGTAGGTAGCACATTTTGATGACGCAATATGCTACCCATCAGATTTTACTACCAGTGTAAATTTTAATGTGGAGTAGTTTGATATGTACCTGTAATATCGCCCTAACCTACCTAATCCCTAACCCCAACCTCAGAACCATTCAAATACAGCGTTGGTAGCATAATCTGATGGGTAAGGATAAAATGTCAGAACACCTGTCTGTGGCCCAGCGGTTGAGGACCACTGCTATAGACGACCTCAAAACTAATAGACTTGGACTGAACTGGATGAAAGTTGATTTGAGGGTGTGTAATGTTAAGTGATGAGCCCGTGGATTTGGTCTTTTGTTCTTGCTGTGCGTGTAGCAGTGGAGAGTGACTCATCCTCCTTCCCCCTGCGGATGCGGATGCTGATGCTGATGCTGCTGCTGCCGTCCCTCAGTGACTTCACCCACGCTCCCTCACAGCGCTGCCTACATCAGCCTCACCGCGTACACATGAGTCTTTGAGCAGATTAAAGGCTTTCAGGCCAAATCATTCCTCAGCTTCTATCTCAATGACTCCAAATTGCACTCTTTATGGGAAGATCCTTCAAATATCACCAAGTGTTCAGCTCTGAGTGCTTTTAGTGGCATCAAACGTGAGTAAGTGGTGTATTGATGTGTATTGGTTTCTGTGACTTTGGCTGACAGCTGTAATCAAAGGGTTTTTAAAGGGAACACACCATTTTTTGAGGGCTCATTCTAGAGTTAAACAGTTGAGTTTTCCCTGGTCTGGTGGGAGCACTTTTTACTTAGCTTAGCTTAGCATAAATCATTGAATCGGATTAGACCATTAGCATCTCGCTCCAGAAATGCAAAAAAAATAGTAAGGTAGTAAACATAAAAAGGGTCACAGTTGATCCGTGATTTGTACGGATCACAACCAACGGTTCGGGACACACGTGACCTGTGGATTAATATATATTTTTTCTCGTATTATCCTAAATTTGTAACGATTGCAGAGAGATCACCTCTTGCATCATTCAAATCGCATATATGAAAGCATTTAGGCTTTCTTTTCAAATAAAATGATGACGGAAGAAGTTGTGGTAGGTTATTCGGGATATGGTGGGTTTCTTAGGTTACTTGTGTAACCTAAGCCTCCTTGGTAGAGCAACCGACTGCCATGCGGAAGGTCGCCAGTTCGATCCCATCTCAGAGCAGGTTGGGTGGTGTAGGACCGGCTGGGTTACATTGTTGCTGTGACCCGGATGGGAGTGAGGTTTAGGGGGGTGAGTGTAGCAGAGACCAGCTAGTGAAGTGCTGTGCAGCTAAACCTCACTCCTCTGACCTCTAAAGTTGCTCTAGCGACAAATGCTAGAGGCCATGGTCTTTAGCCTCCTTGTTAGAGCAACTGACTCCCATGCAGAAGGTCGCCGATTCCAGCTACTGACGAGTTGGGTAGTGTAGGCCTGGTGGGATTACACCTGCATTAATGCATTCAATGTAAGTTGCACAATTAATCATTAAAAAGATCAAGGTCTCAACACCCACTCAATATAAAATTTTAAACGATGGTGATTTGCATGTTTATTAATCCTTCCAATTGCTGCATTCAAATCTGAAAAATCAAAATGAAGAAAGAGATTCAGTCTTCAGTTTTTTGAGTGAGTTATGAAGTTATAAACAGTCAAATAACACAAGTACTGGGATAACAGATTATAGTTTAGATAAAACCACTGATGTTTATGGTAAAGATTAAAATCACCGTCATATTCTAGAAAAATTAAAGTTATAGGCAGAAATTACATTATTTAACCAATAGGTGGCGACAACCAGCCATCAACAATATGCTACTGAATAATCCTTCAAAAATGATATATCCAGCAATGAAACATGAGGTTTTATGAGTGAAAAACTGAGTCATTTATTGAAAATGAGACTAAAAATAAATATGGGTTGTACAAATTGTCAGATTTATACATTTAGCGTTATCAGCAACAGTTACTTTTTCATAGTACTTTTTTATTCCGCTGATTATTTCTTCAATTTATTTGTAATAGAATTACAGCTTCTAAGTTGTTTGTTAAAACCAAAAGTTTCTTGCAGTGCTGTTTTTATAATAAATGGAAAGCAAATTACTTTTGTCTCCTCTCATTTTTGGCTGATCCGAAAAATGGTCCAATTCTTTACTAAGAAACCATAATGTGATCCGAACCGTGAGGTTTGTGATCCGTTACACCACTATTTCATAATGGTCCTGTTTCAAGCTCAACTCTTCTGCAGTTGCATCGTGTACAAACGCCAACAGAAAATGACAAGTTTCTAGAAATAATCAAGAAATTTTCCTGCGCAATGATATTGACGTATTATCATTGTTCCTGCTGCAGCCATCGAAGAGCAACAAGGTTCCTTGATTATTCAGCCAGAAAGAGAGTATAGTTCCTAGCCACATCTGTCTAGAACAGGGCTTCCCAAACTTTTCAGCCAGCGACCCCCAAAATGACAATGCCAGTGACTCGCGGCCCGCCAATATCCTCTGAGGTGGTTATAAATACATAAACCTTGCATGCAATGGCGCACACATACTAATAAACCCAAGTCTATTCTTCGTTTAATTTTTTTTATGCATGTGAGTGCTGTAAATGGGCCAGAAAGTTTAACCTGGTGTTATAAAATCAATCTGCTGCATCTGACGCCATTGCTGTGTCTTTAATATAATATAATTACCCCAGGGGTCGCAATCTAATAGAACTAGTCTACTATAGTAACTATATAGTATATAGTAACTATAAACGTCAATTTTTTTCTCTTCGGTAGGTTATGGATAAAATATGGTAATTATGGTTTAATAAAAATAAATAGATTTTTGGAAATCACAAGGTGATCCCCACCCCCCCCCCCCTTTTCATTGTCCCACAACCCCTCGGTGGGTCCCGACCCCCACTTTGAGAACCACTGGTCTAGAAAATAGCAACTTTTCATTTTTGTTGGACTTCAGAAGAGTCAAGCTTTAATTAGGAAAAGTAACTTAAGCAAGATGCTAATGGTCTAATCCAATTTAATCATCTATGCTAAGCTAAAGGTGCTCCTGCCAGACCCGGAGATAGGCTGCATGACTCTAGGAGAAGTGTAAAATTAGCCCATTTACAAAAAAGTGTAGTTTGCCTCTGCATTCACACTTGGAAACCAGTATGACTGTTTAGCTTTATCTCTGTTTGGGTCGCAGCGTTGTTTTAACCACATTGCATCAAGACATGTGAATCGAGCGTAATGAGCCTCTCAGCATCTCTCTTCAAAGAAGAGAGGACGACTTTGTTTCTTCAAGCTGTTTTGAGTGAAATTGATGTTCTTGTGCTGATCCTCATTAAGGTTCATGAAGGGTGTTCCTCAGGGACGGGTGCTAAGACCACTTAATCTTTGCACTTGGCTTGGCTGTAAGCCAGACTTGAAAATTAATCAATGCTCAGACCCTGTGCTTAGGTGCGAGGCAAGCTTCCCAATGATGGCGTCCCAGAAGCACAGAGATTTCCCTGCCAATACTCATTCTCATTTCTCTTGCTCTTCACACAGGAGGAGCTGAGGGAGCTGAGAGAGCAGCCCACCGATCCACAGGCAGAACAAGAAATCATTGACAGCATAGAGGAAGTCTACTTCTCCAGCGACTCGTTTGACATGGTTCAATATGAACTTGAGGTGTGTGCATGAGAGAATACATATTGTTTGTTGTTGTTTGTTTAACCCTCCTGTTTTAAGTCTTACAATGGGGTTTAGGCCAACTAGAGGTCAATTCTTGTAAAAAAAATAAAAATGAAGCTCTTTCTAAATTTGAGCTCAGTAAGTCTTGCTATTTTCAACCAGGGTGTCCATGAGGTCTTAACAAATATTAAAAAGTATGAGGAATTATCATACTTCTACATAACAAGTATCAATGTAGAGGAATTTAAGGCCCTTAAAGTATTAAAAAGTCTTCAATGCTATTTTGCAAGGTATTCAATTTGATATCATTTTTGATTATGCAATGAATGTTTGTATGCTAAAGTTTGCCTGAATTATATCTGCAAATATCAGGATGCTGTGCAGTTTATGAAATCAATGAAATCCTGCTAGATTTGACATCAAGCAGCTTTGTTTACTGCAGTAACCAAGGCAACACCATTATTTGTGCAGTTCTATAGGTGCCTTCCTGCTGAATTAGCTAGATTTAATAAATTTGTTTTCAGTATATGAATAATGTTTTAGTTTTGGATTAGTTTCTTACATTAATATTTAGTAAATATACTGTAAGTGAAAATCTCGCCAGTGTTTCCGGGAAGTGGATTTAGGGTCTTAAAATGTATGGGAAAAGTTTTTAAAAAGGTCTTAAAAGGTGTCGAATTTCACTCTCTGATTCCTGTATATACTCGGTCAACTCAAGTTATGGTTGTTCAAGAAAACAAAAACAAAACACTGCATCTGTTATAGGGTTAAGGGATAGTTCACCCAAAAATATTAATTCTGTCATCATTTACTCACCCTTGACTTGTTCCAAACCAGTTTAAGTTTTTTTTTTGTTCCGTTAAAGACAAAAGGAGATATTTTGAAGAATTTTAGAAACATGTTACCATTGACTTCCATAGGAGAAAATACAAAAACTGTGGAGGTCAATGGAATGTAGGATTCCAACATTCTTCAAAATATCTTAATTTGTGTTCAGCACACAGAACACATCAAGTCAAACTGAATAGTAAATGATGACAGAATGCTCATTGTTAAGTGGAGTATCCCTTTATTTATTTTGTCTTGCCTAAATGCCAGATGCATGGTAATCAATGTAATTTACATGAATTGAAAATGATTTTTTAAAAAGTTTTTGTAATTGTTAATCCTCCAATATGTGCTCGGTAGTCACATATTATTTCTAAAAATAACATTTAATTGTTTAATTTTCAAATTGACTTTGTCCGGAGATTGTTTTGATTCAGATGCGCATTTGCAATTATTTACTTGCTGTCCTTAATAGAAAAATAGATTTTAGTTGGTTTATTGTAGGGGTGTCCGAACTCTGTCCTGGAGGGCCAGTGTCCTGCAGATTTTAGCTCCAACTTGCCTCAACACATCTGCAAGGATGTTTCTAGAAAGCCTAGTAAGGGCTTGATTAGCTTGTCGAGGTGTGTCTGATTGGGGTTGGAACTAGACTTTGCAGGACTCCGGCCCTCCAGGACCGAGTTTGGACACCCCTTGTTTAATGTTAATATTGATTAATTTCTGACTTCAGGCGAAATATGAATGTTCCGGGGCTTATTTGAGTATACAAATGCAAATGACTGAATGCTGAGTACTTTTTCCAATTTGTTATTAGGAATCTTAAAAATAAAGGTATCTTAAAATAACAATATTTTCCTAACGATAGGTGGTCTAATACATTTTTTTAAGCAATATGTATACATATTTGGTGTTCATTGGTGAATCTAATCACCAACCCTTGCTGTCTTTGTGAAGGGCTGATGGATTATTCACGTACTGCGAATGTGAAATCTCATTAGATTTGGTAGTGCGTAACAAAGCGCTGCATGGCATGAGAACTACTGCCAGAGGGAAAATAGCTAGTGCTATTTAAGTCCAGACATCCTTTCTCTGGTTGAGGATAAGGCATTAAGTGTTATTTGTTTATTCCTTTAAAGTTGCTGCATCAGCATTTTAATCAAATGAAAAGTTTGTTCGAGCTGTTCAGCTGGAGATTGAGTGAAATCCTCAACCAAATGTTCCAATTCAAGAACCATCGAGATAAAAGAAAGCCACAAATCTCAGATCTCTTTCTCTGTTTGTGTTTGCTCACGCAACAGAAACTCCCTCCGGATCTGAACCTCCTGGAGCTGGAGGAGTACAGAGATAAGCTGAAGCGACAGCAAGCAGCCGTAAGTATCGCATTCAGAGAAGTCTTTAAAAGAATCATCACTTCACTCTCTTCAACACTCCAGAAAAATGACATTTGCTGTTTGTTCAAATTGCTTATTTAGCTAAATAGAGCTGAAATTTATATTTAATTCTACTAAATACTATTTATGAATAATAGTTTTGTAACTTCACAGTGTTAAATAAATAGCATTCTATGATATTAATAATAATAATAATGATGATAATAATGATGATAATAATCATATTAATAATAATAATAATAATAATAATAATAATAATGATAATCATATTATTAATGATAATAATAATGATGATGATAATCATAATAATAATAATAATAATAACCATCATCATCATGGTCATTATTATTATTATTATTATTATTATTATTATTATTATTATTATTATTATTATTATTATTATTATTATTATCTAACTTTATTATTAATAAATACTTCAATAGTATTATAAAGTTCAGTAGCATTAGTGATATTTCTATATTTATTGTTTTTTCTATATATTATAATTAGATTTTAATTACATAATAAATATAGTAAAAAAAATAAAAATAAAATAATAATAATAACCATCATCATTATGGTCATTATTATTATTATTATCTAACTTTATTATTAATAAATACTTCAATAGTATTATAGAGTTCTGTAGCATTAGTGATATTTCTATATTTATTGTTTTTTCTATATATTATAATTAGATTTTAATTACATAATAAATATAGTTTTAAAAAAAATTATAATAATAATAATAACCATCATCATTATGGTCATTATTATTATTATTATTATTATCTAACTTTATTATTAATAAATACTTCAATAGTATTATAGAGTTCAGTAGCATTAGTGATATTTCTATATTTATTGTTTTTTCTATATATTATAATTAGATTTGAATTACATAATAAATATAGTAAAAAAATTAATAAATATATAATAATAATACAACAACACACATTCAAAAATAACCTTTTCTGCTTGTTTAACCTGCTTGTTTAAAACGAGTTGAAACAACACAATTCTTCAGTCCTTTGGGAGGACAACTTAATTGTTTTATGTTCAATCCACTTAAACTTGTAAAAACTAATAAGCTAACTTAATTGCTTAATGTTATCCCAACACAAATTGATTGTGTGGAACCCAGAATTTTTTACAGTAAAGGCTGCTTTTCATGCTTGTTTTGCTTTTGCATCATTATTGATACAGGGTGTCAGCGGGGTCTTAAAAAGTATTAAAAGTTAATAAATTAATGTAGAGAAATTTAAGGCCCATAAAAAGTATTAAAAAGTCTTCAATGCTATTTTGCAAGGTATTAAATTTGATATTACTTTTGATAATGCGCCGTATGGTTGTATGCTAAAGTTTGCCTGAATTTAATCTGCAAATATCAGGATGCTGAAATCCTACTAGATTTGACATCATGCTGCTTTGTTTACTGCAGTAACCAAGGCAACACCGTTATTTCTGCAGTTCTATAGGTGCCGACCTGCTGAATTAGCTAGATTTAATAGATTTGTATTCAGTATATGAATAATGTTTTAGTTTTGGATTAGTTTCTTACATTAATATTTAGTAAATATACTGTCAGTGAAAATCTCGCTAGTGTTTCTGGTTGGAAAGTGGTTATAAGGTCTTAAAATGTATGGAAAGTCTTAAAAAAGGTCTTTAAAGGTATCGAATTTCACTCTTATTCCTGTATATACTTTGTGATATATTAATGCATAAAGCTCTTGATTTGACTTTTAGATTCGAATTAAGTTCAGTTAAGATTCCTTTCACAAACGCTTCATTGCAGATGTGTTTTTGTATTTTATCTTGATATTATTACCAATGAGGAATGACAATTTTGTTGGAGAGTCCTTTATCTTGTTTTTAAAGTGAAATATTGTCTAAAAACACGCATTTTATCAACACATTGATCAAACTAAAAGGTTAAATCAATATTTGAGCTGTAATAACTTAATATAATCTTTTTTACAGATCAGTATGCTGATGTTGTTGGTTTAAGTGCATAAAACATAAAACTCGATTTTCAAGTAATATAATTCAGTAGGTCAATTACAATGTACAAAAGAAAGTAGGATATCGGTTTAATCATATGGTCACTGAACTGATTGTCACTGATTCAGTCACTGATTCAGTTCAATTAAATGAAGTTTAAAGTAAACTCTGGCACAGTATTTCAATTATGTACTAATAAAATTAATTTTAAAAGATGTTAAAATGCTTTAATTAAAATTATTTTTACTGTCAGTTTCGACATTGTAAATACTTTAGTTAAATCCTAAGTTTAAATTTTTGTAAAATTTTATATTGATCACACTAAGAATGAAATAAGATGAATGTTTTCTAGTGTTTGTGTGTGTGCGTGTGTTGATATATGTGTGTGTGTGTGTGTAATCATTAAAAATAGCATTCATCTCATTTCACGTCTTATATTTTAGTAATATTTAGTTTTAGTTGGTGACACGGTGGCTCGGTGGATAGCACTGTTGCCTCACAGCAAGAAGGTCGCTGGTTTGAGTCCTGGCTAGGTCAGTTGGTGTTTCTGTGTGGAGTTTGCATGTTCTCCCCTTGTTGGCTTGGGTTTCCTCTGGGTTTCCCTCATAAGTCCAAAGACGTGCGCTATAGGTGAATTGAATAAGCTAAATTGGTCGTAATGTGTAAGTGTGTGTGTGTAAATGAGTGTGTATGGATGTTTCACAGTACTGGGTTGCAGCTGGAAGGGCTTTTGCTGTGTAAAACATGCTGAATAAATTGGCGGTTCATTGCACTGATGACCTCTGATGAATAAAGGGACTAAGCTGAATGAAAATTAATGAATGAATTTAGTTTTAGTGATTTAGCTTTACTTGTGCGTTAGATGTTTGCTGTTACGTTATTAAAAAAGGTTGCTTTATTTTTTCAGAAAGAAAGTAGCACTTGATTATAAAGTTGCAGCATCAAAATTCATTTATTCATTAATTTTCATTTTGGCTGAGTCCCTTTATTAATCCGGGGTCGCCACAGCAGAATGAAACACCAACTTATCCAGCACATGTTTCACGCAGCAGATGCCCTTCCAGTTGCACAACCCATCACTGGGAAACATCCATAAACACTCATTCACACACAATCACTACAGACAATTTAGCCCACCCAATTCACCTGTACAGCATGTCGTTGGACTTGTTGGGGAAACCCGAGCACCCAGAGGAAACCCACGCCAACACGGGGAGAACATCCACACAGAAACGCCAACTGACCCACACAAGGCTTGAACCGGCGACCTTCTTTCTGTAAGGCGAACATGCTACCTACTGCGCCACGGTGCAGCCCAGTGTCATAAAACACATTAAAATAACATAACAGATAAATAACAGTTTAAGTGTTTTATATTATACATTTTATATTAATTTAATTCAGAAAGAATGCAACATAGGTTGCTGGTAGCGCTTGATAAATCTAAACATTTAAAAACATCGTAAAAGCATGTTCTAGTTTCTCTCACGCCACTAGGCATGGGCCGGTATAGGATTTTGATGGTATGATAACCTTGGATAAAAATATCACGGTTTCGTGGTTTCCCAGTTTCGCAGTATTGTGATTACGGCTCTAAAATATATTCCTTTTAAATGTTTGGGTAAAAAACAAAAAGGTTTTCCCCTTTCCCCAACAATATGCTTTATTTTTTAAAAGATTTCAAATATTTTGGAGCAGTAAACATGTTAGGCTAAATAATGAAAATGAATGATTGACTTCTGCTGTCTTCATTAGTTTCAAAAACACAGATTTCTTTACAATTTAAAACGGCATCTTTGGATATCTTTTCTGCTGGAGATACTGCTGTCCTAAGAAAACAAACAAACAAAAAAAGAATAAAAAAAGTAAATAAAAAATCAGACAAATACCTTAGGAAGGGTATTACAGAAAATTTTGGCGGTTTTAAAACCTTGACTTTGCCAAACCGCGGTATACCTTGAAAACTGTTATATCGTCCCATGCCTACACAGCACAACAAATTCTTAGTAAATATAACAGTATTAAGAACAGAGCAAGAAATGAAAATATTTTACAAACCGAATAATTGCATTCACTATAAAACATTTTAACAGTTTTATTTACAGTGAAATGTTCTGTAAATGTACTTAGAGATGACATTTTACGTGTTTGATGCTAATTACCTCAATATGTGTATGCATGAACCAATGAAAGCAACACTAATATTCCAGCGATCTGGAATAAAGCCATGCCTTTTATGATATTTTTGAAGATGTCACTCTTTTCCACGTCTAAACTATTAAGTGAGTTATAAGTCTCATATTTTGACCCATTTGTCATCCCGCTGCAAACGTCACAGTTTCTCAGGCCTGTTTACCACATCCATGCATGCTGTGTCAAGCTTGTAAACACATCTGAACAGTATGTCTTCATCCAGGGTGATCCACAGTTCACTGCCGGCTGTAAAAAAAGAAGAGGAATGTCACCCTCTGTCTTTGTTGTTCCTTGCTTAAAATGCTTGCTTGTTAATCACAGCTGTCCTATCGGCTCAGTTCAGGGTGAAAGATGCAGCACTTGGGACCCTTGGGGACCACGATGCCTGCCTATTGGGGCCGGTCATGAGTAAACTGTTCCCTGGCAGTGCGGTGTCCCCGGGGCCCCTGATCGCGGGTCATGACAGACATCTGCAGGCATCAGAAGAGCAGCTCTGTGTGAAGCCAACGTCCCGCTGAAAAGCATTAGATCTCGCTTTTTTGCCGGCACAATAGGCCTGCTATTTTAATCACCATTTATGCAGATGCTTCTCAAAGAGTAACAGTAGAATAGTTCTGTATATGTTGCTAAATAATTAAAAAAAATTACTTTCTTATATTATTGAGTCACTGGACTTTAAGAAAAGCATTAAATCTTGGTTTTGCGCGCTCAAGTGGCCTGCTATTTTAATCATGAGTTATACAAGCCCTTCTTGAAAGAATGAAAATAGCATGGACATGTTCTGTATTTATTGCTATATAATTTAAAAATGAACTTGGTCCCACTTTATATTAAGTGGCCTTAACCTCTATGTACTTGCATCAAAATATACAATGTACTTACTGTGTTCATAATGTATTGATGACACTTCTGATGCTCTTGAGGTAGGATATGGGTTGGGGTAAGGAAAGATTTGGTGCTATGGGTAGGTTTAAGGGTTGGTTATTGTGTAAGAGATGGTCAATAGTGTAATTTTAAATGTAATTACAGAAATTAATAACAGATTTAATTACATGCAGGTATTTAATCAAACATAAGTACAATGTAAAACATGCACTTGCCTAATAAGTACATAGTAATAAAGTGGGACCATTAACTTCCTTATATTATTAATTCACTGGACTTGAATAAAGCATTAGATTTTGCTTATGCACTCTTAAATGACCAGCTATTTTAATCATGAGTTATACAGGCACTTCTCAAAGAATTAGAATAGAATAGTTCTACATTTACTGCTATCTACTTTCTAAAGCAAATTCCTTATATTATTGATTCACTGGAGTTCAAAAAAGCATTTGATCTTATGCACTCTCAAATGACCAGCTATTTTAATCAGGAGTTATACAGGCACTTCTGATGCTCTTGAGGTAGGATATGGGTTGGGGTAAGGAAAGATTTGGTGCTATGGTTAAAGGGTTGGTTATGGTGTAAGGGATGGCCAACAGTGTATTTTAAATGTAGTTAAAGAAATTAGTAACAGATTAAATTACATGCAGGTATTTAATCAAACATAAGTACAATGTAAAACATGTACTTCCATAATAGGTACATAGTAATAAAGTGGGACCATTAACTTCCTTATATTATTAATTCACTGGACTTAAATAAAGCATTAGATCTTGCTTATGCACTCTTAAATGACCTCCTATTTTAATCAGGAGTTATACAGGCACTTCTCAAAGAATTAGAATAGAATAGTTCTACATTTATTGCTATTTACTTTCTAAAGCAAATTCCTTATATTATTGATTCACTGGACTTAAAGAAAGCATTGGATCTCGCTTTTGCACGCTCAAGTGGCCTGCTGTTTTAATCATGAGTTATACAAGCCCTTACTGAAAAAATGAAAATAGCATGGACAAGTTCTGTATTTATTCCTCTTTAATTTCTAAAGTAACTTTCTTATATTATTAATTCACATGACTTAAAGGAAAGCATTAGATCTCACTTTTGCATGCTCGAGTGGCCTGCTGTTTTATTTTTTGAGTTATACAGGCACTTCTCAAAGAATTAGAATAGAATAGTTCTGTGTGTATTGCTATATAATTTAAAAATGAACTTTCTTATATTATTGATTTACTGAACTTAAAGGGGTTGTTCACCCAAAAATAAAAGTTTACTCACAATTTACTCTCCTGCAAGTGGTTGCCGTCCAGTTTTGGAGTCATTGGACTTTCTCTCTGTCAGATTTCGGATAGCTTCTAAATTTTTGCATAGTTTGGCTTCTCATTATTTACCTACAATTTTAACCTTTTGCATGACTATTTGCAATCAATAATCCTCTGATTATGGTCTTTTAGTTGTACCCCCTACACTGTAAAAAAAATGCTGGTTTCCACACAATCAATTTGTGTTGGGACAACATGAAGGAATTAAGTTAACTTATCTTAAGGCCCAAGGTGATTTTTACATGCATTTTTATTTCTCTTTGCTCTTTGCAATTTTTTATTTTTCTTTAGGCTTATTTGAACCTAATTAGAATAAAAATCTAAGTATCATCTTTTGATATGATGTGCTGTTAGAGAAAAATTATGTCCATATATGTGGACTCGTGGTCCGCATTTACAGAAAACACTTTTTCCTGAATGTTTTTTGAACTTGCTTTGACTATCAGAGAGTAAAAACAACATTTTTTTGGACATTTTGGACAGTAAAAAATATATTTTTTTTACATAGGTACAGGGGTTTGGTTGGGTGCACAATATTGTATGAATTTAAAGCGACAGTCGCCAAAATGGCACAATTTGGATCAAAGCCCAAAAGGGGCAGTTTCAAAGCGGTATAAGAACATAGTGTCCACAGGGTCTTAAAACGTCTTACATTTTAAAAAACAGCTCTTTTTCGGCGGAGGAAGTTAAAAATATCCGACTTCCTGTTGGGTTTGAGATTTCACTCTAAGAGACTTTTTTTGTAGGTATTGGCATGATTTATTTATGTGCCAATTTTAGTACGTGTGCGTGAATCATAGCTCGAGGGTCAGTCCGTCAAAAGTGCATTGGTGGCGCTGTCGAGGCATTTTGCCACACCCACTTCTGAAACGTATAACAAATGTACATTTTTTGGCATGTGAGTTTTTTGGCATGTTTAGACCCTCGAAATCGTGATTTATTCTGGAGAAGAAGAAGAAGAAACGGAGCAATTCCAATAGGGCCTACACACTGTTCTGGTGCTTGGTCCCTAATAACAACGCAATATATCCCATTACATTTTCCTACAGTTATACAAAAACTAATTTACAGAATAAACGGAGAGCAGACATAATATTTATAAATAGGATGAAACTTAAGGTTTGATAGCTGAAACACATCCGGTTGAATAGTTATAGAGTTATATAGATGTACGGTATATGCTACATAATATAGAGTTAGATGCTCAATGCATTTGGACCAAATGTCAACAAATATATCTTTCTGTAAATTGTAATCATTAGAAAAAAACTAAGAAACTAAAAAAAAAATCACTTTTCACATATATTTCACTTTGAGTGCAGTAAATCTAGAATATAAGAAGCTTTTTTTATGTCTTCATGATATTCTGATTTTTGAGGTGCGTCTGTGTGGAGAGATTGTGGCCTTATGAACAGTAATGATGCGTATGTTTCTTCTGAAGTGATTTTGGAGGTGTTCTCTCTGGAATGGGCTTATGCACAGTTTCTGAATGTATGGTAGAGGCAGATGTGGCTTTCTGTGGATTCGCTGGGTCAGTGGGAGAGAAATCCTCCTGCTCTATTGGAGGTTACAGCCTTATTCTTCAGCTAACATGCAGCTCTGACACTTCTTTGGCAGGAGCTCATCACTGAGCTAATTGCATGTATGCGGTGCAAGTCTGCTTCAGAATAAGCCTGCTTCTTTATCTTTTGTGTGTGTGTGGAGGCGCAGGAAGAAGTTTTCAGTGCTGATAACATTCTCAACAGGGTGATTTTAGGCTTTTTCTATGAGGATTTGTTGCAAGTCGAGCAACAGCAATCTAACAAATATTGTTTATATATAGAATACGCTTTTTTTCATTTATATTATCCTTCCAAAGTAAAGCGAGAAAGAAAGATAGAAAAAAATGAAATCAGTACATTCATTCACCAAGGATGCACTGTAAAAATATCTGTTAATGAACAGTTTCCATATTTTGTGATTCACAGTTGTTTTCTATTTATTTATGGATATAAATTGCAATAAGAGACCTTGATATTTTCTCTGTCGACTTTTGATGTTGAAAATTCAACACTGCTGTTTAACAAAGTGATTTTTATTGATATTTTAGTAGTTTAAAATAGGGTTGGGCGATGTCAACCAATTTGGCATCGTACGTTGTGAAACATGGCGATGGACTATCGTCGTCGTAGGCGGCGGTGAATTAATTATTTATGAATAATTAATTAATTCAAAACTAATTAATTATTTGTAACCTACCGTTTCAACTACCTGACCCACATGGTCTTTGTTTTACCCATAACCAAATCATAAATAAATAAGGATAAGTTACACACAAATTACCACCTGTCAATCACTTTTTCTGCGTGACTCTTGCATGAATAGGCAGAGTGATCTGTGTCGTTATAATGGCGTCGTCAAACTTGGTTGGTATAAAAGGTGCACAACCAACAGAAACCAGCCAAGAGTATCTGAGGTTTTCACTAAAATTACTAAGTACAAGCATGAAAGCGAAAGATTTAAGTAGTGTACTGACACTGACACGTTACCTGATAGATTCAAAAGACAGATTAATTAATTATCACATTTAACAACTATAGTGAGACGCGGTACATCTTGATAACTGTCTGAAGTGCACTGCTCTCTGAGGTTTTGTGCTTACAGCACTCGCTGACTGCTGGAGCTCAGACGTGCGCATATGCTAGAGCGAATAACACGGAGTGTGTGTGTGTGTGTGTGTGTGTGGTCACGTGATGTGCGTTTTCAGCAGTATAGTGTGGAAAGAGGGCTTTTCAGAAGTGCTAGGTGAAAGGCCAGTGTGGACGTGGATCATTTTCGTTCTAAAATGCCATTTTAAAACTAAGATGTATTCGTGTAAACGAGGCCTGAGTGTGTATTTGCAAGCGGGGCGGGGCGGAGGATTGCTCAGCATCGTGATGTCTATCGGCCATTGACGATGGATGCTGGCATCATCTATCGACCCAACCCTAGTTTGAAACAATATATTGTTTAAGAAATAAATAATAATACAAAGAAAATACACAGTCAAGCCCAAAATTATTCAAAGTTTTTCATTCATTCATTTTCCTTCGGCTTAGTCCCTTTATTCATCAGGGGTTGCCACAGTGAAATGAACCGCCAACTTATCCATCATGAGTTTTACACAGCGGATGCCCTTCCAGCTGCAACCCAGTACTGGAAACATCCATACACACTCATTCACACTACGGCCGATTTAGTTTATTCAGTTCACCTCACCTAAACCGGAGCACCCGGAGGAAACCCACACCAACACGAAGAGAACATACAAACTCCACACAGAAATACCAACTGACCCAGTTGGGACTCGAACCAGCGACCTTCTTGCTGTGAGGCAACAGTGCTAACCACTGAGCCGCCGTGTCGCCCCACTTAAAGTTTTTGTTCAAATGCAAATAAAAGCTGAGAAATATATTCGTTTTCCACAATGATGTACATCGTCTTATCATCTTTTGGGAGAAGCCTGGGTCATTACTGGTCTAAAACAAACTTGCTGGTTGAATAAAAGTAACTTGAAGTCAGAATTTGCCAGTGGTATGAATAATTTCGGGCTTGACTGTATGCCTTATTTCTTATGCAATATATTATATCAAGCTGCTAAAATGTGTGTATACTGTACGTAAGTCTGTAACTTAAAAAAAAAGTACTAGCAGTTAATTATCAGTCTTTTCTATTATAATTTACAACACCAACCCAGATAATATATCACTTAATACTATTTAAAAAGTGAATTAAAGATGCTTTTCAAAATCAAAAGTGTTTGGAGGAAAGACCAAAATCCCATAATGCAATGCAAAATAATTAAACAAGAAGAAAATGAATCACAAAATACGGAAAGATGTTAATTTACTTAATTTTTATGCATTATAGGCTGTATAAATATATAGGGATGTTTACTTTGACATGTTTTGATGTTTAAGTTTTATTTCATATGGTTGGTGATTTATTATTAGAATTGTTTCATATTTAGTATCATGAATGAATGTGCACAAAGTTTGAACATTCTGATGTGTCGTGAAATGGAACTTTTTAAAATGAATTTGCTGTTAACGGGTCAGTTTGACCTGCTAATTTGAAGGTTTAAGGCAGCTGCACAGAACCGAGAAATTGCTCAACTAGCCTTCATGCATTTATGCACTTGCAAAAAGTCATTTCATGTGCATCACTAGCGTATTGATATGTTAATTTGGATGGAAATGGAACATTGGTTTTAATGTCACTGGCCCCAGGATACATCAACTTCAGAATAATACACTGAATAATGGCTCTTTAGTGAATGAATAGTGTATCTATAGCTTAATATGAAAGTTTAAAAAATGTTGTATTGTTCTTATCTGATTATTGTATGTTTTTTTTTTTTTCTGTGAATTAATGTATTCACCGGTGGTGCTCAGGCCCTATTGGAATCTCTCTTCTTCTTCACAATACTCACAAAACTTTGCACACACACCAGAAGTGGCCAAAGTTTACGTTGATAATAGTTTAACAAGTGGATTTAGCTAAATGACTCTACAGCACCACCTATGCATGTTTGACGGAGTCTACGTTTCATGCACGTATATGAAAATTGGCACACAAACCATACATGCAAACGCCTACAAAAAAGTGCAGTTTTTGCCATTTCCAGGTGTTGTACTTTACCAAACACCTCCTAGGGCTTTTATCAGATCAACACCAAAATTGGGTATTGTTATCTAAAGGTGTTGGCGGCGTTAAATTGTGAAGATCTAGAGTTTTCGTAAAAGGGCGTGTCCGTGGCGGCCTCACAAACTTTGATGTTTTGCCAAGAAACAGGAAGCTGTTATAACTCAGGTGTGCATTGTCTGATCTGCCTCAAAATTCACGTTTGATAAGAGAACGGGAGTCCGTTCTTCGTACCTCGCTTAAATGATCTAAGATGATTTGACAGATCCTGGATCTTTTAATCTTGATAACTCATCTCTTGCTAATTTGGTTCTTCAAACAAGTTTGTGAATCAGATAAAAATGTCAGGATGAACTGATCTGAGATCGCTGCGCTGCGTTATGAAGGACAGATCTATCGATCCTCAAAATCATGATCAGCAATACAACGATTGGCTGACGGCACAGTAGCGTGATCATCTGATTAATATCATCTGATTAATATTCAATTATCCATGTAAGAAAAATTATTTAAATTTGTAGTAAATGGTTTGGTAATTTATTTAGTATTTAGCAATTTATTTAGTTTTAGATTTTAAATTTAAGATTTAAGATTAAGATTTTTAAATTTAGATTTTCTTTACTATAGCCAGGGCTATTTTAGTTTCTTAATCGGTGTAAGGAATTGAAATTATTTTGCATCAAAAAGCATTTTGATATTGGTAAAGGTGTCTGCAACTTTTGCAAAGCATCAAATCACAGACAAATTAGCTGTCAAAACATGCATACCAGCAAACAAACAAACAAAAAACAGTTGAATATTGTGCATGTCTATTATCTTACAGAAATTGTACTAGAGCTGGATCGGTACCTTTAAATAGTATGCATTTCTATCTGAACAATCCATATTAATAAATGTTCTCTTTGATCACCTTGGGGAGAACCACCCCGTTTTTGTACTTTTATTTACTAAGTTATATATATATATATATATATATATATATATATATATATATATATATATATATATATAATATAATATATATATATATATATATATATATATATATATATATATATATATATATATATATATATATTATATTTATATATATATACATATACATTTAAACTAAATGTATATAAACATAAATATTAGAAATTATTTAATTATTAAATATAAATGTGTACATATAAACTTTTTTAATAACTATTTTACATTTTCCCCAAGTGTATATAATCTATAGATTATTACTGTAAGAAAATACCAGCATTTGGTACATACTTTCAGTATTACCTTTGCTTGAACAGACCCGATCTAATCCTGTTAACATGAAATAAGCCTGCTCCCTAGCAGGTTTGAGCTACCAGAACTGTTGCTATGAAAACAATTCTCGGAAGAGTTTTGAAGAACGAAACCATCCTGGATTGTGTCAAATCATCAATAACCAAATCCAGCTAATTGAGTAATCCACGTAAGAAGAATAGACCCCAGGTTTCTGAACAGGTTTACATGCCAATATTCAGTTATAGTCATAGCGCCACGTGCTGGCAACAGGAAATGACATGTTTTACACTGGAACAAACTACTCCAACAATTTAATTAGATCAAATCCATGTTTTTTTAGTATAATCCAAAGGCCTTTGTGATGTTAGATTGTGAAGATCTAGAATTTTCGTCGAAGGCCTTGTCCGTGGCGGACTGACAAAGTTCAATGCTTTGCGACGGAGGAAATTCTTGTTACTCAGCCACACATTGTCTGATCTGCCTGAAAATTCACAAGTTTGATAAAAATTCCTCCCCTGCAGACATCTACAGTCAGAAGTCAGAATTATTAGCCCCCCTCTGAATTTTTTTTTTTTTCTTTTTTTAAATATATCCCAAATGATGTTTAACAGAGCAAGGAAATTTTCACAGTATGTATGATAATATTTTTTCTTCTGGAGAAAGTCTTATTTGTTTTATTTCGGTTAGAATTAAAAGCAGTTTTGAATTTTTTTTAAATCCATTACAAGGTCAAAATTAGTAACCCCTTTAAGCTATTTTTATTCTGGTGGTCTACCTAGAACAAACCATCATTATACAATTACCTAATTATGGAACCTGTCTAGTTAACCTAATTAACCTAGTTAAGCCTTTAGATGTCACTTTAAGCTGTATAGAAGTGTCTTGAAAAATATCTAGTTAAATATTATTTACTGTCATCATGGCAAAGATAAAATAAATCAGTTATTAGAAATGAGTTATTAGAACTATTATGTTTAGAAATGTGTTGAAAAAAATATATTCTCTCTGTTAAACAAAAATTGGGGGAAAAAATAAATGGGGGGCTTATAATTCTGACTTCAACTGTATATACCTGTTGATAGAAGGAAGTTTTGCATAAATCTGTGATTCTTCTCAGTTTTTAAAAAAATATTTATCAGCTTAAATTATTATTGTCCACTGTTCTCTGTCATCCAAAGGCCACCAGGCGGCTGTGAGCCCGGATGCAAGGTCCCTTTCATTGCTGCTTGCAGCTTTAATTGTTTATTTATTTATTTATTTATTTATTTTTACATTGAATCCCACAATTAAAAAAATGCTACCCACATTTTAAATAATACAAGATAAAGAAATAGCTCCTCCAAATATGAAGTTTTGTCATTTATGCAAGTAACTTTTTTTCTTTGTTATAAAGCTTATATATATATATATATATATATATATATATATATATATATATATATATATATATATATATATATATATATATATATATATATATATATATATATCAGCTAAAACTGTGTTTCTTGGTGATTTTAAGTACTTCAGTAAGTAAAAAAGCATTTTTAAAAACTCATGTGATCAAAAAAGATCACATGACACTGAGAAGTGGAGTAATGATACTGAATATGCAGGAATAAAATGTTTTAAAAATGTAAATGATGAAAAAACTCAAATGGAATCAATGTGAAATGGATTACAACTGTTTTTGATCATAAGAATATTTCAATATATGTAGATTTTTTCCCTTTATTTTTGTTATCAAACAAATGCAGGCTTTTTGAAGATAATAGCCTCTTTCAAAAGTACTAACAAAACTTTCTTTTTTGAACAAAACTCTTAACATTTAAGCAGTATTTTGTCTTTTAGGGGAAAAAAATCAATGAACAAATTTTAAAAAGAGATTAGTTTCTAAACAATCCACACTATACGCCCATTCCAACACAATAGATTACTAAAAAAACATTCAAGTCATTAATCCTTAAAGCTATTCTTTTTAAATCATCCTTTGATTGTGCCTGGCTGTGATTATCAATCGATTCCTTTTTAATATAAATAAAACTACATTGACCCTACAGATATCTTGTTTACCTCAGATCTCCGCAGTTTACTCTTCAGTGTCTTTCCAGCTCTAATAAAAAGTAATACTGTCTTAGCAAATTAGATGACTGGAGGATGTCTTTACTTAGTAGTCATTAGCCAAAATGAACTATATTAATGATGAGTTTTTATTAATGAAGTAATATTCCTTTGTGTCCTCATAAGAAAGATCATCATAACTGGAAAAATTGAGTTGTGTGAGAGAGAGGGAGAGCCTGAGTTTGAATACTGCTGTAATTTGGATTTGTAGAAGCAGTGGTAGAGAAAATGACAGGCTGTTTACGGCTCTGGTGCAAGCTCTGGTTAATAGATTTCTAATTGGAGTCATTAGCCATGAAGGAATCGCTCACAGGGATGCTCTCGTGCATCGCTGACAGACATATTCTTCACACTTGGCCAGTTGAAACCAAAAGAGTGTGTTGTCCACCTGTTTTCAGAGGATCTATTTAGTTATTTTTGGGGGGGTGGGGTGGGGTGATTACACCGGATGAATCCTCACAGCTGGTTTTCTCATTCTGGCATTGATTCTTCCTGTGGGGTCTTTTACCGAACTGAATGACCAATAGGTGGAGCAGTGAGCCTTCGTGAAAGTCCAGATCTCCTTTTTGCTCATATTTGCACATTGTGAAAATGCCTTCACTCATTGCGTAAGTAGCTACTGTTGGTGTTAATAACAGTGCATCTTTACTTTGGTAACACTTGTGATTTTAATAATCGCATGTGGCAAAAAGGACATTGTGTGAAATTGCCATCATTTACTTATCTATTTTAATTTAAACCTTTCTCATTTAGATACAATTCGTGTGTGTGTGTGTGTGTGTGTGTGTGTGTGTGTGTGTGTGTGTGTGTGTGTGTATTATACATGCACAATGTTTATTTGCCTACGTTATTTTTTCTTTACTTTTAGTTATACACTGACCGGCCACTTTATTAGGTACACCTTGCTAGTGCCTTACCTGCCCTAATCCTTTGTGACATAGATTCAACAAGTTACTGGAAATATTCCTCAGAGATTTTGCTCCACATTGACATGAGAGCATCACGCAGTTGCTGCAGATTTGTTGGCTGCACATCCATGATGCGAATCTCCCGTTCCACTACATCCCAAAGGTGCTCTATTGGATTGAGGTCTGGTGACTGTGGAGGCCATTTGAATACAAGGAACTTTTGAGTACATTAATGCCAAATTCTCACCCGATTTTGGTGAGCATGTGCGAATTGTAGCCTCAGTTTCCTGTTCTTAGCTGACAGGAGTGACATCCGGTGTAGTCTTCTGCTGCTGTAGCCCATCCGCCTCAAGGTAGGACGTTTTGTGCATTCAGAGATGCTCTTCTGCATACCTCTGTTGTAACAAGTGGTTATTTGAGTTACTATTGCCTTTTGGGCAATGTCTGGCCATTCTCCTCTGACCTCCGTCATCAACAAGGCATTTGTGACCACAGAACTGCCGCTGACTGGATTTGTTTTTTTTATTTGACCATTCTCTGTAAACCCTAGAGATGGTTGTGCGTGAAAATCCCAGCAGATCAGAAGTTTCTGAAATACTCAGACCAGCTCGTCTGGCACCAACAACCATGCCACGTTCAAAGTCACTTAAATCACCTTTCTTCTCCATTCTGATGCTCGGATCGTCTTGACCATGTCTACATGCCCAAATGCATTGAGTTGTTGCCATGTGATTGGCTGATTAGAAATTTGTGTTAAACAGTTGGACAGGTGTACCTAATAAAGTGGCATTCTAAATTAATTGTCAAAAATGAAATTTATATATACGGTACGCAAAGTATTTAGACCCCCATTACTTTTTGCACTCTTTATTATATTGCCATTTGCTAAAATTACAATATTTGTATGTTTTTTGACAGAAAAAAACAACAGAAAAAGACATTCTTGCAGATTTCTTAAAAGAGAAAAACTGAAATATCACATGAAATATATAATATAGAACTGTATGCGGCACTTTTTTCTGGAAAGCACAAAGAAAATTAAAATTGTATATTATTTTGGACCCCACTGACTTTCATTGTCATGATTGTCGCTCATTCTTCAGTACATTCTCTGTATATGACAATCATGCAGGTTTAGAGTGATATGACACTAAATGATGACAGAATTGTAATGCCTAATTGAACCATCCCCTAAAGAACCAAGAACTAATGCTTATGTGAGTTGAGGTGATTTTTGAGTCATTTCTATCCCACACACATGCACGAGCACACATACATATACACATACATCCCAGTGTTCTCCTGCCAGTCGGTCTCAGCTTTTCACACTGTGTGATCTGCTAACATACGCCACTGCTCAGCTGAGTCTGCCATCTGTGCAGCTCTCACCGCCACGCCAACACTTCACAGCCGCGCCACCCTCTCACTCATGACACGCGCACACACACACACACACACACACACACACACACACACACACACACACACACATGTTTGCTTTTGTGAAAAGTGGGTACATTACATAGGTTTCCGTTCATTTTATACTGTCCAAACCGTATATTGTATTGCCCTCACCCCACCCTGCCCCTAAACCTTTACTCTTTACTCTCTGATTAAACTCATCCTGTGAGATTTATAAGCTTTTTGAGAAATGAGGACGTCACCAATGTCCTCATATTTCACCTCCTTTTTGTAATACCCGTGTCATACCTATGTCATTATACAGATTTGTGTCCTGATATGTCACAAAAACACGTACACGCACACACGCACACACACACACACACACACACACACACACACACACACACACACACACACACACACACATGTGATGCTCATATCTATTGCCTTAGCCACCTCTTTATATGCACAGGGACTTTTAGAATAGCCTGCTCAATTTTTTACAGTTCTATTTACTGAAATAGTAAAAGAAAAACTCCATGATGGAATTATCAAGAATTTTAGAAAAAGTAAAAAAAATAGTGTGAGACAGATAACGGCAACCAGAGGAGAGAATAATGTCAAATTTACTGTCCTGCCCATAGACTCTGCATTACAAACATCTCATGTAAGTGGCAATTTAAATTTTTTTTTATTTGATGTAAAGATTATATAATACATGCAGGAATACATATAAATGTTTTTCAAAAATTTAACTTTTCATTCAACTCTGACCTTTTTAGTGCAGCGTCATGACAGATAAGCATATAAATATGAATCTTAATGCACTCACTAATGGTCACGATGACTGAAGTACCAAGAGGAGCCTGGGTTATTAAATTCAGCGGTTGTTATCTGGGAATAACGAATACTTGAAATGTTGTCTTTGACCAGAATCAAATACTTCAGACAGCAAATACTTAAAAATATAAGAAATATACCTAATGTAATTGTGTGTGTTAAAGGGGACCCATTATTTCCCTTTTTACAAGATGTAAAATAAGCCTTTTTTATTTTCCTAGAGTGTATATGTGAAGTTTCTGCTCAAAATACCCCATAAATAATGTTTTATAACTCTTTGAAACTGCAGATTTTAGGTTTTGATCCTAATTATGCCTTTTTTGGTGACCATCGCTTTTTGAAAAGAAGATGGAGCTGCAAATGCCTATACAGTACATTATCATAGCAGGAGCTTCCACATGGCTGCTTCTTACTCAGGGATTTTTATGCTAATGAGGGATAGATCATCACTAATGGGAGGGGCTTTCCCCCTCTGATGAAACACATAAATGGGAAAATGTCAATCAAAGTGATTCAGCAGACTGTTTTTGTTTGTTTTTATTGTTTTAGTTTGATTATTAAAATGTAATAAACAATTTTGTACGATTAAATGCTGGTTATATTCACACACTGTTGCCACATAACTGTGTTTAAAGCTCTTATAAAAGTGATTTTTGTATAATAGGTTCTCTTTAATTGTATAACGCCAGTTTCCCTGTTGATTGTTTCTCCAGAAGATGATTCAGTATATTTTTATCAACTATATTTTCAGCCATTTTTACCTTTATTTGAGTAAAACTTATAGTTTCTGTACTTTCGCTTAAGTATCTTTTTTGACTGTGTTTTTACACCCCTGATTATATTTACGGCCTGACCTTTCACTCAGCCATTATCACCTGCTCAGAGCTTGAATGTCCTAATAAAACATTTATTATATTGTTACAGAGTCATTACTGCCGATGTAGAGGGCATAAAAAGCCTAAAATAGAGTTCAATTAAATTAAAATCTATTTTTCCCTCTGCTACTTTTAAGGCCTCAGCTAATGCCTGAAATGATTAAAAAAGGGGTTGAATGCATGAACGGATTATGTAGTTTTGTTAGGCTTGGACGTGTGGAACAGATGTTAACCTTTAGCTTGTTCTCATCTTACAGGTGTCTAAAAGAGTGGCAGACCTCATTCTGGAGAAACAGCCCTCCTATGTGAAGGTAAGCAGTCTGGGTCCACAGGATGGCTTTAATTAACATATGACTTCCAGCGGGTTTCTTTTTCATCAGCGCTAGAGAAATAAATTGAAAGTGTTTTTTTGAACTGCAAAAAATGGCCTGGTTTTATGGGTTATACAGCAGTGCTGAGTTAAATTAGTTCTAAAGTAATTAAATCACTTTTTTTTGTTGTAAAAGTAAAATAAGGGATTACTTTTCAGTTTTAAATGATTTAATTACAGTTAATTAAATTATTTGCCTAAAATTGATATGCATAAATTTAACATTTTCTATATTTGTAATTGTCTGTATATTTGGTGAAGTTTTTTCCTCGCCGCTGTCGCCACTGGCTTGCATAATTCGGGACTTGTAAAGCTGCGCATCGATGGATTTGCTCTTCAGTGTTTGGACTCTCAGCAGTGAATATTAAACCACACTGACCTGAACTGAAGTTAAACTCTAAAAACTGGACTAACACGGTTTCAATTCACTATAATCTTCTATGTGAAGCTGCTTTGACACAATCTACATTGTAAAAGTGCTATAGAAATAAAGATGAATCGAAGATCCAATCAGAAGGTGTGAATCGAATCATATGTTTTCGATGTAGCAGCACGCTAATACGACGGCTTTTATAAGGAGGGTGTTTTATTACGGAAATTGAGTTAAGATGCCTTACTTTTTGGTTGGCCATCTGTTTCTAATGAGTGATAAAATTAAACAAATCAGTAATGAAATGTCATATGTTCATTTTTCATAATCACCATACATGGAGTATATTTCATAATCGCCACGGTGATTAAACTGTTAAGCTCTCTAAATATATATTTGTGAAAATCAGATTTGCACAGTGTGTTAAGCAGGTGATGCTGTCTGATTGGCTTCAGAAACTGTGATTTTTATCTTAAATGTGTTTTTCCTTGCAATTTGGGATCAAAGTGGAAGCAGAAGTAAAAGTCAAAGCTCTGTGCCTCTTGCCTTTGGTCGTATTTCTCTCATGTCCTTCAAATTCACTGTGAATCCCTGAATGGATCACTTTGGACTGCTTTGAAATTGATCTTAAAGATGTTCATAGCCTGAAAGGCTTTGCTTTGATCATGCGTCAGGATTTGTGTTTGGACTCTCTCTTGATCCATGATGGAGGCAGTTGTCAGTTGTTTTTTTCTTGATAATGGTTTAATTCTGACATCAGAGGGCCAAAATTTAGTTCTTTTAAAATTGGAAAGGACTAAAGTCTTCAGAACATGTGTTCCATATACAGTTGAAATCATAATTATTAGCCCTCCTGTGAGTTTTTTTATTTTTTATTATTTTTGAATTGTTTTATTAATTTTTTTTTCCAGATGATGTTTAACAGAGCAAGGAAATTTTCACAGTATTTCCTATAATATTTTTTCTTCTGGAGAAAATCTTATTTGTTATTTCGTCTAGAATAAAAGCTGTTTAATTTCAATATTATTAGCCCCCTTAGGCAAGGCAAGGCAAGTTTATTTATGTAGCACATTTCATACACAGTGGCAATTCAAAGTGCTTTACATAAACAGGATTAAAAGAAACAAGTATAAGAGAAATAAAAACAAATAATAAAAATGATAAAAAAAATTTAATAAATAAAATAAATAAGCATAAAAACAGATAAAGTGTGTTATAAAAGACTGAAAAAGAAGAGAAAAACATAATAGTGCGATCTGTTGGACATAGCACAGTGCTCATTCAGTAAAGGCACAGCTAAACAGATGTGTTTTCAGTCTTGATTTCAGTCTTAGGCAATATTGTTTTTTTCGACTGTCTAAAGATGAAAACATCATTATACAATAACTTGCCTAATTACTCTAACTTGCCTAGTTTACCTAAGTAGTTAAGCCTTTAAATGTCACTTTAAGCTGAATGCTAGTATCTTGAAAAATATGTAGTAAATTATTATGTACTGTCATCATGGCAAAGATAAAAGAATCAGTTATTAGAAATTAGTTATTAAAACTATTATGTCTACAAATAAAAACAATTTTCTTTCTGTTAAGTGGCTAATAATTCTGACTTCAACTGTATATGACTTAAAGGGATAGTTAACCCCCCCCCCCCCCCCAAAAAAAAAGACTCACTATTTACTCTCCCTCAAGCAGTTTCCAACTTGTATGAATTTCTTTCTTCTGATGAACAAAAAAGAAGATATCTGAAGATAGACCATTGGTAACCATTGACATCCTATGTTAATTGCAATAGAGCTTTGTTTTTCAAGACTACTACCATAAATATAGGTTACTTTAAAAGTTTGTTAGTCATTATATTATCATAAATGAGGTTTTTACCTTTGTAGAAATAAAGGTAAATAGCCGCAAAGAGCTTCTCAGCTTTCCTTGTGGAAACTCCAATGCAGGCATCATGAATAGAAACTATTCATTTAAAGTGGTTAATGGTATAAATCATAGGTCTCAACGTTGATCCTGGAGTGCCGCAGCTCTGCACAGTTTTGCTCCAACACTAGTTAAACACAGCTGATCCAACTAATCAAGTTGTTCGAGACTTGTAGAGACTATTAAGCAGGTATGAGTTGGAGGTGGTATCTGAATAGCTGTGGCCCTCCAGGAATTGAGTTTGAGACCATTGGTTTAAATGGTGCCCTTTTACCCTTCAAACAGTATATTTTATATTTAATAAATAAAACAAAATAAAACAAACTGAGAAAATTAGGTTGGAGATTAAAAAAGGTCAGCAGCTTAGAAACTCCAGTAGGCCTACTATGAGTTGTTTAGCAGGAAATGATTGTGAATTGGAAAAAGCTCATTTTAATCTCTTTGCATTGACTCAGTATTTTCTCTTTTTTAAATTATTTAAAAATAATAGCTAAATTTAGATAATAATATTAATTAGATTTCATTACAGCCATTTTAAAATAGTTTCAATAGAAAAAAACAGCTGGAAATTAATTCGATGAAATAACGTGTACATTCATTAACTTTCCTTCAGCTTAGTTTTTATTTCAGAGGTTTTACGCATGGAATGCCCTTCCAGCTGTAACCCAGTACTTGGAAAAGTGTACATATTAAGCGTAATGAAATCTGCAAGACCACAGAGTGAATTTTTACAGTGTAGTAGGGAAAAAAAACTATGGAAGTCAATGGGTACAGGTAGAGCTGCACAATTTAGGATAAAATGAGAAACAAATTAGATTTATTTTTTGTTGCTTCGAATAAAGATAATGATTACCTCCAGATTTAGTCATTCTTTATTGTATTTTAATAAAAAATGGCAATAAAATAAGACATAATTCTTTTCTTCAAACGAATTGAGAGAAAGATAATGAAAAACAATGTATTATGTAAGAAATCGGGGTGTAAAAATGAACTCAAATCATAATTTGAGACATATCTTAATATCTTCTTCAAATATCTTGTTTTATGTTAAACAGAAGAAAGTCAAACTGGTTTAAAACAAGTAAATGCTGACAGAATCCCTTTAAATCATAAAAACAGTCCGCCCCTTCTTTGTAAATCAATTTCTGCAGGCATGATTTATTTATAGGTTTCATCATATCTCAAATGTTGCTTTAGAGACGACTTTTCTGGTCTGTCCTCTTGGTGTTTAGCTGTGTATGTCATACTGGACAAAAGCTCAGCGGGTGAGGTTGCTCTGATGTGTCGTCTCTGAAGAGACGCTGCCAGATCTCTTTGTGTCTGTTTGTATTGAGGTCTAGGTGGCAGAGGTAAAAAAAATGCATTAGAGCTTTGGAACAGGCCATAGTGTTTCTGAACACAAACACTGCCTGCTTGTAGACCGACAGGATTGGGGTCAGTCTTTTTGATGATTTTCAGAGATGTCTTCTGCTCACCAAGCCTACATTTCATTCATATATAATACTGTGAAAACATACTTTTTATGAAATGTCATTACAGTTTTCAGTTTTATTTATTCAGCATTATTTATCCACTCCATAATGTCACATGATCGATCAGAAATTGTTCTGATATGCTGATTTGATGCTCGCAAAATGATTATTGTTAAAAACAGTTTTGCTGCTTCGTATTTTATTATTTTTTGTATAAACTGTGATATGTCTACGTTTTATTAGGATCATTCAGTGTTGGGCAAGCTACTTGAAAATATAGTGCATTAAGCTATTAGCTACTTTACTTAAAATGTAGCTTAACTACACTAAAAGCTACCCTCTGGGAAATGTAGCAAGCTAAGCTAAAAGATACTTGGAAAAATTAGCTAAGCTACATCTAAGCTATTTTTTATTGCAATAAAAAAATACATCCAAGCTATTTTTACAATTTTCATTTTTAAATTGAAGCAGCTTAAATCTCAGTCAATCATATCTTAGTGATCAATAAAACGGTCAATGAAACATATGAGGCATAATTGTTTAGTTCAAATATTTACTGCAAATAATATGCTGTATCAAACAGAAACAAATTAAAGTAAATAACAGCAAAAGCAAGAAATCCAATGAAAGCTTTTTACCTTTATTTATAGTATATGGAAATAATAAGAAAATAAGCATTTTATTGTATATATATTTACAACTCTTCATTAATGAATTGGACTACACAATATCATTAGTAATTATCATAAACTAATAGTAATTACCATAGTATAGTTTAGCCTTTATTACAGTAAAAAAAAAAAAAACTCCTCTCCTTTAGTCATCTTCCCATCAAGCAAATTTCTCGTGTTAGCCTAATCAGTTGGTGACGTCACCGACCAGAGTGAGAGGTGGCAGTAACGCACCAAGAAGTTTGTTATCGACCACCGTAAAACAGGTAGAAGAAGAAATTGTTATTCTTGCGATCATGTGGATTTACTTTTATCAGCTAAAGATCGGCCCCACAGCTCCGTGAATGTTGGTGCCGTCACTTATTAATCCGTGATCGATAAATGTAGCTTATGTGGATGCTACTCCACTACTTGACTAAAAAATAGCTTCGCTACTGAAAAGCTATTTGATTTAGAAAAGAGCGACGCTACGCTACTGAGAAATGTAGTTAAGCTAGTAGCATAACTATTTGTAGCGACGCTACTGCCCAACACTAGGATTATTTGAATGAAGCATTAATCTTTGCTGAAAAAAAAGGATAATTTTCTCTCATAATTTTTTTTTCCTTTTGAACAGCAGTTTAAATTGTTAAAAGTACAAAATAACAACCCAGGCTCATTGGAAATATGTGCCCAGGACTACATTCTTAAGAACCGACAAATGTGTACCCTGGACTATTTTGTCTTTGTGTTTTTGTTTTCACAAATCCACTAAAGGGCGCTTGTTCATTTGTAAGATTCTCAAATATGTTACTAGGGCACGTTTTCTCATATTTATTTGCATATTAATGTCCTTCTCGTTTGCCTCGGACGGTTTGTCGTCGTGCATAATATATCAGCTTGATATCGACTGACCCGCACACTAAACACTACCAATAGTATTTTCAAAAGCAAAATAGAAAAAAAAACCCATTGCGGCTGTGTGCCTTTACCATTATTTTACAGTTTTTTGGGCTTTTTTTTTGTTTTCCCTGATTTCTGGAAGGCATCCCTACAGATGTAAGCAGTCAGTGGCAACACGCTGTAGCGTTCATTTTACACATAAAATGCAGCCATATGTACCTACGAGCACATATTTATTTGTTCTCATAATGTACACAAGGGCACATGAGCCCTTGTTGGAAAATACACACAAAGTTCTGTCATAAAACTAAGCTCTTTCAGGCTGATACACACACACGAAAAAATACTCAATGATTCCTTGGATTTACTAAATTTGTTAAGTTAAGTGGTCGTAAACAGTTTATTAGGGCTAAATTTAATCAAACAAATTAAGTTGAATATTACTAAATTTAATTTGTTTAAATTTAACACGTATCAATTGTTTGCAACTATTTCGCAAAGATAATTTTTTTCAGTGTATATACGTACGTATGGGATGCTCAGTGGGTTCAGGTGTCGTGTACACAAGATAATAGGGGTAGTTCCAGTAAGTGAACAAGAGAAGGATACCTAGTTTAGTAAGTTTAATCAAGCTGGAATATCATTACACACATGTGGTCTAAGACAGAAAAATACAAAGAGGAGCAATTGCCAATGGCAGTACATTGTACAAACAAACTTATTAATTAAGATGTAAATAAACATACATTGAGTAATTGTGGATTATAATGAGAATGATGAATTAAATATACTGTTGTAAGCAATTGGAATGACCATTCAGTATTATTGTAGAGACTAAATCTACCCAAAAGTAAACATTTCACCAATTATTTACTGAATCAGGTGATGTATATTAAACAGATACACATAATAGGTTGTAATCTACTATGGATCAAAGTGAATTTCCAGTTCAAAGTCCGAAATGAGATCGTTGGGTTTGATAACATCTACTTTCACTTATGATGCACGTGGAAATCGCGAGACATACAGTGCGATTCACAAGAAAATAATAACGATCATAACATTAATCTGGATCGAAAGGGATAACAAACAAGGGGACTCACCCATATTCAATTACACACTGGTGTAAAACGTACAAATCGGTTGCGCAGTCCAGCCAGCCTGATCTGCAGCCTGCGTCTCTCCAGCAGACATGATTGCTTTTGTCACTAAACTCTTTATCACAAAACCTTCCACTAGGGGTCGTTATAGGGCTTTCTCACAGTGTAGGTCTCACCTATTCCGCTCCTACACCATCAACCACAAAGTGCAGGTTATTGGTTTCTGTTGCCTCAGCAGCCAATGCAATTGCTCCTCAGCATTTTAGATATTCAGTGTTGTTTTTTGCTAGCATGTCCTGTGCGTTTTTTGGAGACCCCCCTCCACCCCAGCTCCTCCTGTGCTATAGGGGGTGTTTTGCAGCAGCAGTGTGTTGTATTCTTAGACTGCATGTCTCTGCACTTGCTCAGCCATAATAATTAAAGCAGCAGCAGCAGCACCACAGCAGAATTATTCCTCCAAGCTCAAACACATCAACATTGCCACGTATTTATTACCATACTAAATCTCTCCAAGAGTTGACAGAAGTCAATAGATGTACCGTTGCACCCTATTTATTAACAATTGATTACCAATAGAGTTTGGTACTGTTTTGAGGGAGAAACTTGATTTGATAAATCATCAGTAGGCCCAGAGCAGAATCTGCAGCCTTTTCTTTTCAATTTCTTTGAATAAATTAACACTCTAATAAACTACACTCTAACATAAAAGTAAAAGAAAAAATCTAATAATATAAAAAAAGTAAAACCCAACTCAATAAATAAAGTAAATAAAGTAAAATACGTCAAATAAAATTAAAATGAACACAAAAATTAAATCAAAAACAGTCAAAATACAATTAGAACCACTTGAGTAAACAAAGCTGCAGCAGTCCTCTCATATAATACATAAAATGTTACTTTACAAATTGTATTGTGCATAATTTATGCATAAACATTTGCATATTATTCAATAATATTACTGATATGGATAATGAAAACTGAAAAAAAATATAAACATAAGTAAATATTCTGCGTATTTCTGCATATTCATTAGGTCCAAATTGCTATATAACAAACAAATAATCTTCCTTATATCATGAATAAACTGTTTTAGTGAAAATTAACTAATCTGTTCAATCAATGGTAGAAATGGAGGTATTCAATAGCGTATAAATTGTGGTTATACTATTTTATTTGTTGTTGGCACAGAAATGCCAAGCTTCACCTTGAATGTGTCACCAAACATGCCTTCATCCCAAACAGAATGAAGATATTTATCTTCTGACCTCAAATCCAGCCTTTATAATAGACAGTGGAGCAGAAAACATTTCAAGATTGCTCCTACAGTAAATTGCCCTTGAGCTATTGTAAGCCAACACAAAAAGCATTACATATTCTTTTTGTATTCGCCATCGAGGTGGAGAGTAACATATCTCATACATTCCCTCATGCTTTTAAACAACATCGAGGACGCATGCTGAGTAAAAAGCCCCATAACATTAATCCTTTTATCCATTTGTAGCTCAGGTTGATGTTTTGAAGTTCTAAGTATATTCTAACCTTGTAACCTTAAGTAGAGAACGCTTCAGGAAAACCCACTCATGCATAGTCAAAAACTAGGAGCCAAAGGTTCACCAAAGCACTATTTATAAACCCCTGCTGTCTTAATTCAGTTCATCTTTACTTCTATAGGGCTATTTACAATGTAGATTGTGTCAAAGCAGCTTAATGTAGATGAAAGACAGTAAAAGCCATAATATTTCAAATTGATAAATTGAAACTCCTTCAGTTCAGTTTTGTGTAAATGTCACTGTTAAAATTCAATTGAGCTCAGATTGGTGCAATGCAAATGCCACTTAAAGGTCCAGTGAAATTAAAATAACGTTTTATTTTGGATGTTAGTATCAGTATGTCTCAAGGATATCTACTGTACACTCACCGGCCACTTTATTAGGTACACCTTACTACTGTAGTACTGGGTTGGACCCCCTTTTGCTTTCAGAGTTGCCTTAATCCTTCGTGGCATACTATATATACAAGGTTCTACAGGTATATGGTGTATGATTTGTCGGCTGCACATCCATGATGTGAATTTCCCATTCCACCACATCCCAAACGTGCTCTGTTGGATTGCGATCTGGTGACTGTGGAGGCCATTTGAGTACAGTGAACTCATTGTCATTTTCACCAGTCTGAGATGATTTGCACTTTGACATGGTGCATTATCCTGCTGGAAGTAGCTATCAGAAGATGGGTACACTGTGGTCATAAAGGGATGGACATGGTCAGCAACAATACTCAGGTAGGCTGTGGCATTGACACAATGCTTAATTGGTACTAATGGACTCAAAGTGTGCCAAGAAAACATACCCCACACCATAAACCCACCACCACCACCAGTCTGAACCGTTGATACAAGGCAGGATGGATCCATGCTTTCATGTTGTTGATGCCAAATTCTAACCCTACCATCCGAATGTCGCAGTAGAAATGGAGACTCGTCAGACCAGGCAGCGTTTTTCCAATCTTCTATTGTCCAATTTTAGTGAGCCTGTGTGAATTGTAGCCTCTGTTTCCTGTTCTTAGCTGACAGGAGTGGCACCCGGTGTGGTTTCTGCTGCTGTAGCCCATCCGCCTCAAGGTTTGACGTGTTTTGGGTTAAGAGATGTGTTCGTTCAGAGATGCTCTTCTGCATACCTTGGTTGTATTGAATGGTTTTTTGAGTTACTGTTGCTTTTCTATCAACTGGAACCAGTTTGGCCATCCTCCCCTGACCTCTGGCATCAACAAGTCATTTGTGTGCCAGAACTGCCACTCACTGGATATTTTCTCTTTTTCAGACCATTCTCTGTGAACCCTAGAGATGGTTGTGCGTGAAAATCCCAGTAGAACAGGAGTTTCTGAAATACTCAGACCAGCTTGTCTGGCACCAACAACCATGCCACATTCCAAGTCACTTAAATCCCCTTTCTTCCCCATTCTGATGCTCGGTTTGAACTGCAGCATATCGTCTTGACCATGTCTACTTGCCTAAATGAATTGAGTTGCTGCCATGTGATTGGCTGGTTAGAAATTTGCGTTAACTAGCAGTTGGACAGGTGTACCTTATAAAGTGGCCAGTGAGTGTATTAGCTAATGTGCTCCAAAACAGTGAAAAAATTTAATTAAGAAGAAATAAACATACTCCATGTTTATTAAGCTTCAAAAAACTTTTACACTAGAGATTTCTTAAGAGGGACTTTAGTAATATTATTATATGCAGTATTAGATATATAGATCTAAAGGCGTGATTCAATATAATAAATGTTTCTCTGAAATCTACATAGAAGATATGTGGGAAAAAAAATTGTCGAACTGATTTTACAGATCCATTTCCAACCTAAGGTATCGACCCTAATATGATATGGTTGGTTTTGACCATATTTGGAAGGGTCGTAATATTAATATTATATTTACACTGACAGGATTATTATGAGAATTAGGAAACAGTGAAATTTGATAAACTCAAACTTCTGTAGTTCAGTTTAGTATAAAAGTCACTGTTACAGTTCAGTTTAGTTTAGCTCAGATTAGTGTAATATAAACCTCTCTTAAAGTTTCCGTGAAATTAAAAAGTTTTTTTTGGATGTTAGTATCATTAGGTTGGCCTCAAGGATATCTAGAAGTTAGTGTGCTCCAAAACAGTGACAAAAAAAAACATACCCCATGTTTATTAAGCTTCAAAAAACTTTTACAGTACAAATTTCTTTTGAGGGACTTTAGTAATGTTATGATATTTAAAAGTGTGATTCAATATAATGAATTGTTCTCTGAAAATGAATTGTTCTCTTGAAATGATTTTATGGGTCTATTTTCCATCCTAGGAATTGGTCCTAATATGATATGGTTTGTTTTGACCATATTTGGAAGGGTCGTGAATATTAATTAGGAAACAGTGATATTTCATCAATTGAAACTCGTTCAGTTTAGTATAAATGTCACTGTTGAAATTCAGTTCAGTTTAGCTCAGATCAGTGTAATACAAACTCATTTAAGGGTCAGTGAAATTAAAATAATGTTTTTTTGATTGTTATTGTCATTACTTTAGTCTCAATGATATCTGTAAGCTAATGTGCTCCAAAAAAGTGACAAAAATTGCATTTAGAAGATGTAAACATCCAAAGCTTGCGTCAACGATCAATGATTTGTTTGACGCCTATTCATACTTTAATTTCTCATCAAATCTTTTGACCAATCAAATGCTCTCTAGTCTCTGACATGCCCCGCCCTCTTCTCAACACTTCTCGATTGCTTTTCATTTGATCTCAATCACTCACTGGCAGAGCTGTGATACAAACAAAATGCTATTGGCTGTTTTTTTTTCAAAGGGGAGGAGTTATTTGAATACTTTGAATAAAAAATGCACTTCACGGGAGCTTTAAACACTAAAAACATTAACTCCTAATATGTGCTCTGCAAATAGAAGCAGAGAGAGACATATGGCTATTTGTGTTCGTCCATTTGAAGAGCTTTTAGGTCTGCTGGTGCTTCGCCACAAGCCATTTTACACCTCAGCAGCCTGCATTTGTCCCAGGCTTTTCAGAGATAAAACGGGATTTCGGCCATGCTTTTGAGCTGGATCATAAAAGCCTGTGCTTTTAGACATTTTGGGATATATTTTGTCAAACCTATCACACAAACAGCAAAAAAGTGACAAAATATCACTGCAAAAACTTGCTCTATGCAGGACATCATACACAGTCTGTGTATGTCACAGTCTATGGAGGCTGTAACTCTATTCACATTTGATGTCAGTGTATGTTAGATTATAGCCTGTTGGTAAGCTAATTATGGATTTTGGGTGAAGTACATAAGACGCAAGTCACACTGGAATTATTTGTAAATTTCAAGCATTTTTGCCCTCCAAACCAATATGCCCTCGAAAACACACTGTATTCTTTTGAGCGTTTTATTTTCTGGTGCTGTATCAAATTGGTAATATAGGATTAATAGCTCTGTGTTTATATTTCACACGTTGCAGTCTGTCTGCATTTGGATTTTTACCATTAATAATTATATATTTTTAGGGTTTTTTTCACCCTTATTATACAGTGGATTTGAGACAGGAATACATGGGGAGCAGAGAGGGGAGGGGAGGGGGGAGGGAAGCATTGGCAAAGGATCTCGAGCCAGGACTCGAACTCGGATCGCTGCAAGCACTTCAATTGTCTGCACACTTTACTGCTAGGCTATTGGCACTGACAAGTTCAGCCATTTTTGATGTTAAATAGAGAATGAGGTTAGAAACTGATCAACTCTGATGTGCATGATTGGCTTGAGACAACCAGGGCTTGACGTTAACACCCGCCAACCCGCCAAATGCGGGTAGATTTCACCTTTGGCGTGTTAGATAGACACTCTCACTAGCCACTTTGGCTGGTTGAAAAAAAAGTTTGAAATTGTAGTTTTCTTAAAAGCAGGGTTCGACAATAAGGATGACTAAATATGCGTGCAAATGTGATCTTAGAATCGAGAAACAGCATGACCAACAAAAATATTTTGTTTGCGAGCGCAAAAGAAAGCAGCTGAATACCAAATGAGAGGTTGATCACTTGCGCTAACAGCTGATGTGTGCGCGCTCCCGTTTCCTTGCGTGAAGCAACCGTGTCTGAAACGCAACTGTGATCGATTCTCTTTCAATTATGCACCCACAGTCTTGCTGCTTTCAAGAGCTCCAAATTTGTCTTTTTGTAAGCAGCACTGGTTGCTTTTTCGTTTTGAACAGATTATTAATTGGCCTTAACCGTGTGAGCGGGATCATCCTTTCATTATCACACACGGCATGTTTTTCACCGGCTTTCTTTTGCTTACAGTTATTTTTGTTAATATGGTTTAATTATATATTTTTTACAATAACATTGTTTTAATATGAGAATAACTCCCCATTTATGTGTAGCTAACTGGTGATCTGAGAGACCTTTAGTGAGGACAGTTTGCTGTGCACATTTTTGATACATGACAATAATTATTTTTAAAAGTCAATTGTTTTTCTTTGTTTTTTTTTTTAAGAAATGTTTTGTTAATTAAAAAGTATAGTATACAGCTATATACAGCTTGTTTGACACATTTAAATTTGTGGCTAAGCAATAATTATTGTTTCGTGTGGTCAGAGATAAATTTGGTAAATCCTTAATTTTGAGTTTTGAAAAAGTCATGTAAATAAAAACTAATTGCAATATAACACTATGAAACCATGACCCATTTGCTCATACACGACACACGAAAAGTGAAATGAATGAGGAGGCATGTGGACATAACACAAAATCTAAACCAAGTATTTTAGCATGTCAAAGTCATATTTTTGCAAATAAAAAATATTTCCCAACAACAAAATTGTGGCTAGTTACATTGGAAAACTACTAGCCACAGTGGCTGGTGATCAAAAAAGTTAACGTCAAGCCTGGAGACAACCATAATATAAAATCTGGTACAAATTGCTTGTAAATTTCACAAACAATTGAAAAAAATGTGAATCAAGACACTCAATTAAACACAAAATTATACAAAAACTGAAATTTAAAAAAATTAGGGAAGATTCCACTGGCAGCTCGTTGCTTTCAGATACAAGATTCAATTGGATTAACAGCTGGAGTGTTAGAATGTAGCAGTGCAGAATTAGTTTAACCGCTGTAAAGTATACCCCTATGTTTATTAAGCTTCAAAAACATTTTGAAGTATAGCATTTTTTGAGCATCTTTAGTAATATTATGATATACTAAATGTGTCATAGTGTGCATTGATACGATGTAATAAATTGTTCTCTGATATCTACATAGAAGCTATGTGGTTTGGATAAGTGCAAAAAAAATCTCCAGGAATGATTTTACAGATCCATTTCCAACCCTAGGAATTGGCTCTAATATGATATGGGTGGTTTTGACCATATTTGGAAGGTTAATGTTAATATTATATTTACACTGACAGGATTTACATGAGAAATAGGAAACAGTGATATTAGATCATCACTGCATGCCTTTTCCATGTACTGAACTGTTATTATTCAGCATTGCCTGTTCAGATTTTCATTCTATGTCACCTTTAATATTATGATTATAGCTGTTGGCGTTCTTGATATTTAAACCTTATAGTTACAGTTATCATTAACCTTGGTGTAAATTGCTCTTGACAGACTTTGAAATACACTGTAAAATATCTGTTAATTAACCGGTTCCATCTACACGTGTATGTGCTTTGTTTTTGTTATGAATTGATTTATGGGATGTTGATCTGTCGACTTTTGATGTTGAAAATTCAACTCTACATTTTAACAAATTACTGACATTTTAGTTATTTCTAAGAATATATTGTTGAAGAAAGAATATATAGGAGTTTTATTTCTTAAAATGACCGGAAATGTACAGGCATTGTATTACCATATTTTTTGTACCATAATTTCTACAACACCAACCCAGACAATATTAAAAATCAAAAAAGTCATGGTGACCAATATTTGTGAGCGCAAAAAACTAACAAGGAACTGGCTTAAAGAATCAATGTTGAAGCTTGAGCAGTGGTTTGAGATTGTTGAAGAAATTCATGTAATGGAAAAACTGACATTTATGTTGAGGATGAAAACAGATATTTTTCAGGAAGGGTTGGGAAAAATGGTTGATAAATAGGGAATATAAAGACATCCCCATTTAAGTGGATGGTAATTGGAAGAGATATAGCAATCTCATGCGTTGAACTTTTTCCCTTTTTTTACTCTTTTTATTATGGATATATAGGTAATCAGGGCTTGACAGTACTAGCCACTCACCATTTTCACTAGCCATAATTTTGTTGTTGGTAAAATATGTTTTATATGCATAAATTTGACTTTGTCACGCTAAAGTTAATTGATTTAGACTTTGTGTTATTTTCACATGCCTCACAAAATAAATACATTATTATTTATTAGCCACAAATTTTCAATAATGTCAAAACAAGCAAAATATTACTGTATACATGCGCTTTTAAATTCAACAAAACATTTCTTAAAAAATAAAATAAAATGTTGACATTTAAATAATAAATAATTATAGTCATGCATCTAATACTGTATGTGCACACAGTAATCTGTCCTAGCTGAAGGTCCCTGATCACTAGTTAACTACACATGAATGGGAAGTTAATCTCATATTAAAGCAATGTTATTGTAAAAAAAAAAATGAATAACCATAATAACCAAAATAACTAAGCAAAAGAAAGCATGTAAAAACATACTGTGTGATAATGAAAGCATACGCACACGGTTTACATTAGGCCAATTAATAATCTGTTCAAAGAATAGTTAAAGCGAAAGCAGCAAACCGCTGCTGTTTACAAAAGGATATCTTTTTTCATCCAGTCTACTTCAAAGAGAACCAATCGTACCAGTTGCGTTTCCTCTATGCATGGTTGCTTCGAGCAAGTAAACGGGAGCGCGCACGCTTTTTAAACAGTCACGTGCATCACATCACCTGTGCGCGCGAGTGATCATCCTCTCATTCGGTATTCACCTGCTTTCTTTTGCTTGTGCTTAACACAATCATTTTTTTGTCAGTCGTGCTGCTTCTCGATTCTGGATCACAAAATTGACGTCACGGAATTCGGGTCACATTCGCAGGAATATTGGGCCATCCTTTTGTCGAACCCTGCTTTTAAGAAAACTTAAATTTAAAAGTTAACTAGCCAAAACGGCTGCAATCTACCCGCATTTGTCAGGGTGGCGAGTGTTAATGTCAAGCCCTGTATTTGACTATGTATGTGCATATTGATATCTATGTGTGTAATAATATATGTTAGCATGTTTTTTTTCTGTTAAATGATTGGGGGGGGGGGGTTTCATTTGTTCTGTATTGTAAAAAATATAATCAAAAAAAGTAAAAAATAAATTTAAAAAAAGTCACTTTTATCAAACTTTTCAGCATCCAAAAAAGATCAAGGTGCATTAAACAATTCAAAGCCATAAAAAATTAATCACAAGTTTGGAAAACCATTATGATTTTACTGTGTAGCATGTGTAGTGTAAATGTCCTAGATCATATATCATTTTCTAAACTTGTTTATGGAGTTTAGTTTTTAGTTTTTATCTGTTGTTGAAAGATTTCAGATCAGCTGAACAACTGCCATGCTTTCATTTGATCATTTAAGAGAGTAAATCGGATTATGCCACATGTTTCTAAACAACTCAAACAAGAGTGACAATCCCAACTCTCTGCAGTGTGTGCATGTAGACAGTGAGTCACTCTTGTTTGAACTCCGAAGCCCACCAGATCCCTTAAGGACCCTGTGACTCAGCGGGGTTGCGGTTGGATTCAGCTTACTGTTCTAGCGAGGGCAACTCCAAGGGCACTTCAAAAGCTCTCCGTCTCACAAACACAGATTCCCCTGAATAAATCGCACTGATTTATTCTGCAGATGCCCTGGCTAAACGAACCGCCTGTGATTCCTCAGCGCAGAAAACCCAGTTAACCTCCCGCCTTTCATGTGTTCGTCAGTAGACCGAACGGCAGAACAAATCCAACACTACGCTTTTGTTGCGCTCCTGTTTGTACTGTCGTTTATTTGACGGTACTTCATAGGCTTCGGGATGTTCTCCGGGCGTGAAGTTCAATACGGTCCATTCTTCTCTGGGAATTTGCTACTGATGGCCGTTCTGAGGAATGAACGGTTTCCCTTGTGGCGCTTCTGCATAAAAAGCATCTGTTTCTGCTGTGAGAAATTGATTTTTTCCACCTCGTATTCTTTGGCAAAATAATTATCTTTAACGTGACAGTGGGATGATGTTTGGGCGCTGAAGGCTGGCTCTCTTTTGGCCAGATCTAATGTGCGTTGAAAGACTGGGTCACTCAGTGTGAGCTCACCTCAGGCTGTGACAGCTGCGCTCTTCAAATCCCACAATGCTGAAAAACCTCACCAAAAAAAGAAAACACATGAACTTCAGCAGTCTATTAGTTGTTGGATGTGTCGGTGTAGGCTAAAGGAGCATGTTCCCTCTCATTGTGCTGCTTTTCTCATGCCCATAATGAAAGCTTGTCAACATTATCATCTCCCTCTCTCTCTCTTTATTGTTCATAACGGGCCTGAAAAAATAACCTAATAGAAGACAGTGTCTCTAAACCTGAACCCATTAAGCACCAAGGTTAGATCCGCAGTTATCCATGAGAGGTACTATCCAGCTATATGGAAGGAAGGTCGTAGCCATTGTCACAATTGCCTTCAAATGATACCAAAGCCTAATGGTCTTGATAAACTCTGTTCAAAAAACTTGTGTTGTGTTTTTAGGAACTTGAGCGAGTGACGTCACTGCAAACCAATCTGCAGCTGGCTGCGGTCATCTGCACTAATGCACGAAGGTGAGAGAGCTTTCAATATCTGTTCTATAAGAATATTAGTTCTTATACATGAAAGATATGTTGGCGTTTATTAGCCATGTGTTGTTTCAGAGGAACTTTCTTTATTTGGTGGGATGAAAAAAGCTACCTATAGTCATTAGGGAATCATTCCTCAGACTATATTTGTGTGAAACGTAGAATACGTTGCTTTGGGTGTGTTTCGACGCATGTTTCAGATGACAAATCCACTAGAGGGCGCTGTCTACATGTTTGCCAATTTGGAATATGTTACTTAGAATGAGTTTTGTTGTATGTTTTATATACTTTAAAACCTTCTTGTGCACGTCCTTGAGAAAGCGGGGCTTGTAGACTGTAAAAAATGCTGAGTTCCTCCAAACTCAGCCTGATCTCATGAGGAAACGTAACTATTTTAAATTTTGTCAGTTTAGTGGCTAATTCGTACAAATTCGTACAAGTTAAGTCATAAGATTTTAACCAAACACCACCCCTAAACCCAACCGCTATTGGGGAATAAGCAAATCGTACTAAATTGTATGAATGTGATCGTACAAATTCATACGAATTAGCCACCGAATCAAAAAGTTACAAATAGCCATGAGATTGTGTTGACGTTTAATAGCCGTGTGCTGGTTCAAAGGGACTTTCTTTCTTTTTTTTTTTATAATAATTTTTTCGGAGTTTTCACCTTTAATTGATAGGACAGTAGAGAATATTGACAGGAAAGTGTGGGGAGCAGAGAGAGGGGAAGGATCGGCATAGTGGAGTGCATGTGTCGACGCACTAACAACTACACCACTGGTGCAGACAGGGACTTTCTTTTTTTTTGGTGGGATGAAAAAAGCAACCCATGTGGAGATTTATTTCTCAGACTGTATTTATGCAAATGTTTTTATATACAAAATCTTGTGCATGTTCTTGAGAAGGCGAGGCTTGTAGACTTTAAAAAATGCAGAGTTCCTCCAATTTCACCAGGATCTGAACTACACTGTTCCAATTTACTATGACCTTTTAAGTGAAGCTGCATTGACACAATCTACATTGTAAAAGCGCTATACAAATAAAGGTGAATTGAATTGAATCTCACAAAGAAACATATTTTACGTTTTATTCAGTTTAGTGGCTAATTCGTATGAGTTCGTATGTTCAGTTGTATAAAAAAGTACGATTTTAGAAAGTAGGTGTGGCACCAAACCCCATCCCTAAACCCAACGGTCATTGGTGAATGAACAAATCATACTAAATTGTACGAATGAGATTGTACAAATTCAATCGACTTGCACACAAAAACAAAAAGTTACGAATTGCCGTGAGATTGTGTTGCCAAATTCTTTCATGTTGTCTCAATACAAATAGATTAAGTTAGGACCTGTTTTAACAAATTTAAAGGGCACCTATTTTACCCCTTTTTCAAGTTTTAATATAAGTATTTTGTGTCTCCAGAATGTGTCTGTAAAGTTTCAGCTCAAAACACCCATCTAATTATTTATTATAGCTTCCAGAAAATTAGATTTTCTGCTGTGAACAACCATGTAGCGGTTTTTGTGGCCGGTGCCTTTAAAGCTAGTTTTCCTCGCTCACTGTTCCCACGTACCTGTCAGTGCGCCGCAGCTCAGTCTCTGCGTCCGCCTGTCTCCTCCGACAGACATGAAGGAAGCAGATTTCACATAACATTTGTGTGAAATAGTACAGTAAGAACTTTCCCAATGATTATTTGATATCTGTTGTGGAGTTAATTCAAGCCTTTCTGCAACAATGAGTCACACACAATGTCAATACAAAGTTCATGCACACACACACCCTCATCACACGGGGCCCTCCCGTGGTGCGTGCCCTGCGGGCCTGTCCTCTACACCGCTGGATTTGGATCCCATTTTAACGTCCGGAAATTTAAAAAAAAGAGACTTATTGTCTTTATATCACCCCAATATGACTATGGACACACTATACAGAACACACTTCTGACCAAGCAGCTTACAAAGGATGATTTTCATCATAGGTGCCCTTTAAGTGGATTGAACTTTTTTTTTTTTTTCTTTTTTAAATATTTCCCACATTTTGTTTAAGAGAGCAAGAAAATTTTCACAGTTTGTCTGATAATATTTTTACTTCTGGAATTTTTTTTTTTTCCGGCTAGAATAAAAGCAGTTTTTAATTATTTAAAAACAATTTTAAGGTTAAAATTATTAGCCCCTTTAAGCTATATTTTTTTCGATATTATATATTACATATTTATGTATAAGTCTACAGAACAAACCATCATTATACGATAACTTGCCTAATAACCCTAATTACCTGCCTAGTTAACCAAATTAACCTAGTTAAGCCTTTAATTGTCACTTTAAGCTGTATAGAAGTATCTTGAAAAATATCTAGTAAAATATTATTTACTGTCATCATGGCAAAGATAAAATAAATCAGTTATTAGAAATTAGTTATTAAAACTATTATGTTTAGAAATGTGTTGAAAAACATATTCTCTCTGTTAAACAGAAAAATTGGGAAAAAATAAACAGAGGGGGCTAATAATTCTGACCTTAACTGTAAGTAGTTTGAAAAAGCAGCAGAAATAATTTTTTAAGTGTAGTACAAATCACTTAAAGGGGACCTACTGTGCATTATGCTCCTTTTTACAAGATGTAAAATGAGTCTCCTTAATGTCCTCAGAGTGTTCTAAAATAATGTCCTTAGAGTGTATTTGTGAGGTTTCAGCTCAAAATACTCCACACAAATAATGTTTTATAACTTTTTAAAACTGCCCCTTTTAAGCTTTGATCCAAAGTGTGCCATTTTGGTGACTCTCGCTTTAAATTCAAATGAGATTGTGCTCCCAGCACTCTTTTTAAAAAAGCTACAAATGCCAATGGGTTAGCATAACAGCGGATTCAAAACGGCTGCTTCTCACGCAGGGCTTTTTATGATAATCGCAGAGAAATTGTCACTAATAAGCGGGGCTTTCCCCCTCTGATGACATGCACAAAGGGAGAATGTCAATCAAAGTGTTTTTAAAATGAAATGTGATTATAAAAAATCTAATTTTTTACATTTTTACCATTAGAGGCTGGCTCTATTTACACACTGTTGCCACACAGCTGTGTTTAAAACTCTTTTAAAAGTTAGTTTTGCATAATAACCAAACCAATAGTCTATTCAAAAGCAAAAGTAAGAGGAAAGTGCACTACAAGCCCAATGTTTTACCTTGATTTTATTCATCTTTTACCTCTTTTGTGGAATTTTACTTCACCAGACCTTAACCAAATGCTCAAATCATCAAATCAAAGTACTGAGGACTCTGAACACTCCAGTAAAGTTGTCCATATAGAGATAATTAAGTGACGCAGATGTTATTGATTACAAATCATGGGCATTAAGCTGTTTTGTGGTATTTATTTGGGATTGTGCAAGTAAATACATGAAAATAATCCTTCATTCGTTGATAATATAATAAGCAGTTCAAGTCAAAATTTTTACCCCTTTTTGTAATTTTTAAATATTTCCTAAATGATGTTTAACAGATCAACGAATTTTTTACAGTACTTACAATATTTATTCTACTGGAGAAAGTCTTATTTGTTTTATTTCGGCTAGAATAAAAGCAGATTTATTTTTTTTAAAACCATTTCAAGGTCAATATTAGTACCCCTCTTAAGCAATATTTTTTCTTATTAGATTGCCTACAGAACAAACCACTGTTGTACAATGATTTGCCTAATTACTCTAACTTGCCTAATTAACCTAGTCTAATAATTAACCTAGTTAAGCCTTTAAATGTCACTTTAAGCTGAATACTAGTATCTTGAAAACAAACATTGAAACAGACATTGTTGGCGTCATACTGCTTCATACCATTTGTTTTACCTAGAAACTGCAGTCAAAGTATGTTAAAGTACGTATTCACAAAAATGTAGGCTGAAGCGCATATTTCCAATAAGCCTTTGGTGAAAATATGTGGGACTAAAGTTTTCAAATTTCAAAAAGTAAACATAAGTGTATAAAAGCAGCAGAAGTAGGCCATAAGAGTTGTTTGCACTGTATTCCACAGCTTCTGAAGTCACATGGTGGCTTTGTTTGAGAAACAGACGTGCAAGCTTTACATCATTACCATATATTCTTTTATTTTTGAGTGTTGTGTGTCTTGCATAAGCACGTTTTTTTATCATCTGGAACATGCTTTGACTTCCAAAGCAACGTATATAATGCGGTTAATGTCAAGCAAGTAGAGCGTGTGGATTTGTGCTGAATGAGAGACTTTTAGTCTTACCGTTTAAAGTAAATGCCACTGTAATCTCTCTTTAGTTTTCTTATTTTATTTTTTATTCCATTTTCTCTTCTCAACACCGAGTGTAATATCTTTTTGTAGCCTATTTAAAGGGATAGTTCACCCAAAAATGAAAATTCTTCCATCATTTACTCACGCTCACTTGTTCAAAGCCTTTTTTTTCTGTTGAAGACAAAAGAAGATATTTTAAAGAATGATGGTTGCAGGAACGCCTTTGACTTCCGAATTAAATTTACAAATTAATATTATTTTTTAATGTATTTTTACGATGGAAGTCAATGGGTGCCAATAACCAGCATTCTTCAAAATATCTTCTTTTGTGTTCAACAGATGAAAGAAATTTTAAAAACACATGAGGGAGAGTAAACGATGAGGTTATTTACATTGTATACATTAGAAATAAAAATAAAATGGTAAAATATGAAATAAGCTCCATCTCGGGAGTACTTTTTATATACTATTATGTTGACTTTAGGTAATAATATGTTCCTTTTAAAGTTGCGATTTGGAAAAAGTGTACCACACCAATGACCGCTCTTTATTTCTGATAGTGTATTTACTCCACTTAGTTGCTCTATTCTACGTTTTTTTACAACTGATTGGTTTGGGTCTGAAGCCTAAGTGCATTCTTGACTAGGCAACCTAAAACCTTCAAACAAGCCTGAAGACAATAAATGATGATGCAGTGCTGCTGTATGTTGTTTACTTCAATGAAACAGAAAAAAAGACATTCCACAACCTTGGCATTTCTGTTTTGCTGATTGTAGCAGCTGCAGTTTATGCAATAACAGTACTCTCATCAGTTTTTTTTAATAATTGAAAATAAAATGAAATCGAAAACCCTTGATTCACTCTCACTTTCACAGACTGAGTCGCTCTCTCATGCGCTTTTTAAAATATTTCAACATATAGATCTATATTGTGCCGCATTGTTATATCACATAATGGGACAGTCATATACAGTATTTTTAAGAGAGTTAAACTAATCTGAACTAATGATTTCTTTGCACATTTTGCTTCATGAAATCTTAAGAGTTTGTCAGTAGATGAGTTCCTTCAAAATAGTTGCATGAGTTGCTTTAAATTTACTTGTGTCATTTTAAAGCTTTAGTCCCCACACATTTTAGTTGTTTTGAGTGTTCCTGTTATGCCATTTTAAAGTTTGCTAAATTAGTTTTCATGCATTTCTTGATTAAACGGTTCACAGTTACTGCTTTCCTTAAAATGACAAATTTTCATGCAAATTTGCTAATCTTTTGCATTCACAAACAGCTGCTGTGCATTATACACTACACTACCTGAAAAAAGTATTGTTAGCTATCCACGTTTTAGGAACAACAAAATAACTTGGCTTCTACTTGATCATTTGGTATCGGAAGTGGCTTATATGAAAGGCAAAGGCCTCTAAATTATGCTTATTTAACCAAAATAAAATATGATCTTGATTTTGATTTATTTACTTAGGACAATAAGATCTGACTTTGCTTAGACAAAAGTCTTGTCACTTAACAGAAATAATGTACAATATAGAATATAAAGTCATGGTGCAGTGGAAAAAGAATGAATATTGTGCACGACTCCCATGAGCTTGGAGGACTGCATCCATACATCTCTGCAATGACTCAAATAACCTATTAATAAAGTCTTCTGTAATGGCAAAAGAAGCATTCTTGCAGGACTCCCAGAGTTCATCAAGATTCTTTGGATTCATCCTCAATGCCTCCTTCATCTTACCCCGGACATGCTCAATAATGTTCATGTCTGGTGGCTGGGCTGGCCAATCCTGGAGCACCTCGACCTTCTTTGCTTTCAGGAACTTTGATGTGGAGGCTGAAGTATGAGAAGGAGCGCTATCCTGCTGAAGAATTTGCCCTCTCCTGTGGTTTGTAATGTAATAGGGCAGCACAAATGTCTTGATACCTCAGGCTGTTGATGTTGCCATCCACTCTGCAG
>NC_079453.1:42190851-42253351 GCF_903798145.1 Danio aesculapii
GTTTTTTGTTTGTTTTTTATTTTGTAGTACTTGATGTATTTCTGGATGGATGGATGGATGGATGGATGGATTGATTGATTGATTAATTGATTGATTGTTATTCTCTTATTAGATAATTTGCCAATTTTCCAGTATCTGGAGTGATTATTCACATGGCATTTTTCAGCACTGATGATTATCTCGAAAAGCCAACTGTGCCCAAAATGCCTCTAGGGTCAGAATTTCATTTCATTTCTCCTCTTGAACTTTGCTGCTGATCTCTTGACTTTAATAAACCGCTGTGCATCTGGATTGAGCCACTGCCAGTTTAACCACTAAAACATTCCTATTGACTGCAAATTCATCCACCTGCTTTACAATTCAGCTCACTCTTCCAGGAGAATGGAGTGCTGCTCAGTAGCCACAACCCTTGATAATAAAAGCATGCTTGATGGAATCTCTCAGTGTTTATGGTGAGAATGCTGCGGTTTGCCCATCTCCATTCCTGCAGGGTGAAGTGATAAGGTGTTTAATTGAATGTGTTGAGATACTGAGTTGCTGGTGTCTCTCTCTCGGGGCCCTATCCTGAACCCAGTGCAACGTGGTGCCAGATGCGACACAAGTGTTTTTTTTTTTTGCGCTAGTTTGGTATCATTTTGCACTACGATGTTTAAATTGCCAATGCATTTGTGACTATTTTGAGCCCATGGTTGTGCTTGTCTGAAAAGGTGTGACCGTGCCAATGACCCACTAAAAGCTGCTTTAAAGTCAATGGCGGAGGGTTTTTATTTGTTTATTCAAAAAGCGTATTGTGTTGTGCACTTATGCGGGCACAAAAACGCGCATTCGCATTGCTCATTACACACACAGGGATGTACAGCAGTACACGAATATCTTTGATTATAACAAATTAAGCATTAAAATGTAAAGAAAAATATTAATGTCTACATAAATATAGACAATAATATATTGGTAAAGACCACTACCTCCTGCCATTCTTCTTCCCTCTGAAGGGTTACTTTTGTTGTGCATACTTTTATTTTACTTCATTATTTTTTTTGAAACGTAAATTTTTTAATTAATTGTATGTTAAAAAATGTGTATATACATTTTGTTTTTCAAGGTGGCATTTATTAAATTTAAAAACATTTTTTTAATTGTTAAATATTTATTAAAATTTTAAATAACAGCTTTCTTGCTGTATGTAGCTTCAAATGAAATTATTTCTCCAGTCATTATTGCTTTTATTGCTATTACCATTAATACTACTACTGCTACTACTACTACTACTACTACTACTACTACTACTACTAATAATAATAATAATAATAACAATAATAATAATAATAATATTAATAATATTTAATATTAGAGTGATTTTTGAAGGATCATGTGACTCTAAAGACTGTAGTAATGTAAATGAATCTTTTAAATCAACAGTTATTTTAAAGTGCAATAACATTTCACAATTTTACAATTTTTACTGTATTTTTGATTAAATAAATTTAGCCTTGGTGAGCAGGAGAAGCTTATTTTAAAACATTTAAAAATCCTACTGAGCCCAAACTTTTGACTGGTAGTGTGCATGTGTGTGCGTGTGCATGTGCGTGTGCGTGTGTGTGTGTACATACACACACATATATATATATGTGTGTGTGTGTGTGTGTGTGTGTGTGTGTGTGTGTGCGTGTGTGTGTGTGTGTGTGTGTGTGTGTGTGTGTGTATATATGTACAACCATGCTTCCTGCAGCGTGGGGGTGTCTGAATATTCGAAAACAACATACTGTCACTCAGCCTATTAGAAATTCCTTTTGCTCTCAAACAAAAAATGAAAACGTTTGTTTTTCCATTACATTTCAAGCCTTAAAATTATCTTTAAATTGTCCTTGGTTATTTTCTTTTTTCAAAAGCTGCATTTTATCTTTATTTTAAGCCTTTAAGATGGAATTTCAGAATTCTTATTTTATTCATTCAGGTCTGTGCGTTCCTGTTTTTGTTTTAGATGCCTGTGTGTGTGTGTTAAAACACCCACAGAGAATGGGAATTGACAGGGTGGACCGTGAAGAAGCTAGACACACAGATTTGTGAACGCAAGCAAATGCAGAATGACTCACGCTGTCTGTGGAGAGACTGTCAAAAACTGGACTGTGCTTGTGGAGTGCCTGCTTACTGACCTTCAAACATTCGAAACATTTTTTTTAAACAATCCGTGTGTTCCACTCTTAGATGGTTTTTAAGAGTGAAAGATTGAAAGATTTATTTTTTTTATGTTTACTTTTGAAGTATACTATTACTTTTTATAACTTTATTGTAAGGCTCTTTTAATAGAAATGAAATTAAACAAAAAACAAAAAATCATTAAGCAAAGATCCCTTAAATCAAGGGCGTTGCTAGACATAAAGCTCTACTGGGGCACGCACTATATATATTATAAATACAAAACAAATATTTATTATAAATCAAAGTATTATTGTTATTATACAATTATTATTCTAAATAATCTTAAATGTAACTGGAAAACAATGTTAAGACACAGCTGGAGTGATGCTAAGATCAATTAAGAAATCTTTTGCATGAATATTCATTTAATTTAAATGAAATTCTATAGACAATTCAATATAATCCAAAAAATTTTTTTTAGATTGTATAGAATTATTTGTTGTCTTAGACTTGACTCGTCATCCCTCCTTTTTACTTTATACAAAAAATCAGGAGTCATGCTTAGTAAGATCACCATCATATTGTTTAAACTTTAGTTATGTCGACTTGCAAAAAAAAAAAAAAAGGCTGTTACGCCGGGAGAAGAGCAGCGAGGTGCATAGGTTCTCTGCGCACACGCGGACATGCGTCAGTTTGCTTTTTGATTAAACACATTGCTTTCACCAGCGCTGGTTCGGCTGCACATAGAGAATAACGTCTTTATTTCGGAATTATCATTCTTAAATACACTTGCATATGAAGTAAATCATATCTGAAAGCATTTACTGGGGCACTGGCGATTTGTTTTACTGGGGCACATAAATTGGGTCTAGCGACACCCCTGCCTCAAATTAATTAAAAGTTGTAGTAAAGGCATTGATAATGATGAACTCTGAAAAAGAAATCTCATCTTAAAAACATTCTGACTTTAAGACTTCCAATTGCATGTTATAAAGTCAGAATTACTAGTAGATGTCCTTCATTTTTGCTGCAAATTCTAGACAGACCCCCTAGTTTTTCACGATTTTTTTTTTGCGAATAAAAATGATTGTAGGGTTTTGATTTTGTGGTGGTAATTTCCAAAAATTTGCAGACAATTTTAAAAATAATTTTACGATTTTAAAAAATATTTTAAAAAAATATTTACAAAATATAAAAAGCTATATATATATATATATATATAGTTTTATATATATAAGACTATATATATATAGTCTTAATTACCATATTAGGTAGCCTACTATGTTACGTTTGCAATCTGACGTAATGACAATGACACAAATCATAAAAATAAAGCTTCTTTATTTTGGTCTCTTGTCAAGACAACATTTAAAGCAGATCTAAAATAGTAGGGATTAGGCCAAAAGAAGGTTGTATAACTTTCATTTTTATGCACGATCTTACTTTCTCTTTCTCAGATTTCATACCTTGAGCATCTGACATCATGTACCTCCCTCAGGACATGGGTTAGGGCTTCCCCTGCCGTAATACACCAAAAACCAGGATTGCCTTAAAACTCGCCAATGGCAGGGAAGCGTTTTCTCTCGTCAATGGCAGGGAAAGAGTTAAACGAAATCATTTATCGATTTGACGCACATCATAATACCAGCCATACATGTAAATATAAATAATGTCCCTCAATTCGGTCACGTCCAACGGCCGTCATCATTGAACCAATCTCAATCGCTGTAAGCTGCTTGCTTTTCTGTCTGTTGCATTGCTCTGTTTGTTAGATGTTTGCTCCCACTTTCTTTTGCAGTCTGAAACATGTCAAACGCACAAGACACCCAATTCGCACCGTGTTATTCATTCGATTTGCACCACAGGTTGTCTAATCGCATCTTTGCATCAACTTCACATGTAAAATCTGTGTCTGCTTACTGCACAGGCTGCAAAACAATTCTCCCACACTTTTATGTAATGTTAGGATTGTGAGAGGGCAGGTGAGATATCCTTTTTCAACAGACACTCAAATACATTACGTGCACTGCGTATACAACGTCTATTAGTCATGTAAAAAGATTCATTGCAAACCAAAATAAATCTAATTTGATTATATGGTTGGAATTTGATGTTTTCTGAGATTATTTACTCTTTTGCGATTATTTTGCTTTTAAATTAGGAATTTAGCAGGATCACAAAAAATTCGACTTTTTTGTTGATTTTTGCGTTGGATTTCGCGATCGCAGAATCACGAAAAACTAGGGGTCTGTCTAGATATAACTTAATTCAGGCCTGTTTTGTTCACATTTTTATTTCCAATTATCAGAGAGAAAATTGTAAAGTCTTATTGATCTTTTTTTTATTATTATTCAATGGTAGAAACAAACAATTTGTTAGACAAACGGCTTGTCTGAGTTAATGGAGTCCACAAACCATTGCGTTCACTATCACAGCAGAGTGTTAAAAAGTCTTAAATTTCAAAAACAACATTTTAGGCCTTTTTTACATTTTACAACGTGGGTTTAAACTTCGATCTAAAGCCTTTCTTTCTTTTGTTTCTGCAAAGCCTGCTTCACATTGTGCTGAACTGAAAATATTTGCGACTTTTTATCTATTCTGCATATCTGTCAAGCATGCTTCTGGTGTTTCTGAATAACTCTGTTTTGTTTGTGATAAGGCGGGCCATAATCTAATGGCTTAATGGTGTTTTTTTGTTTTGCCTAGTCATTGCCAGAGTTTCAGCTAAAAATCTGTTTCCCTGTTAAAAATGTCTCCTACATCTTGGACGGCCTGAGGGCGAGTAAATTAACAGCAGATTTTCTCTTTTGGGGGAGAATCATCCATTTTAAGCGGACAATCATTATAACATCCATCTAACGCTAAAAAGTTGCAGAAGTTCAGAACAAGCCGTTCTTTTAGAAAAGGAAGTTTAGCTTTTTTTAACCTCTCGTCTGAAAAGATCAAAGGAAATTAGATTTCTCATCATATGACAGATGTCCGTGTATTATTTTCTGGTGCAATCTGATGATGAAATGATGATTCACATGTTGCTTCATCTCAAAAACCTCTTGGATTTTTTTTTTTTTGCAAACTTTCCCAGATAAACCCAAGTGTGTTTTGGAGACTTTTTCTTCCAGTTAGTTTTGGATCGTACATCAGTGCTCATTCTGCCAGTAACAGATACAGTCGAAGTCTGAATTATTAGCCCCCTGTATATTTTTTCCCCAATTTCTGTTTAACGGAAAGAAGAGTTTTTTTCAACAGATTTCTAAACATAATAGTATTAATTAGTAACTAATTTGTAATGTAATGCGTATTTATATAGCGCATTCATCATGTATGGCCATACACCCAAAGCGCTTCACCATCATGAGGGGGGTGGGGTAGAGACTCTTCACACCACCACCAGTGTACATCGTCCACTTGGATGATGTGACGGAAGCCACAGGACAATGCCGCCAGTGCGCTCACCACACACCAGTTATTGGTGGAGTCGAGAGACTGTGATGGAGCTGTTTTGGTGGATGTGGATGATTGGGAGGTCTTGATCGGTAAGGGCAGATGAAAGAAATTTGGCCAGGACACCAGAGTTCCATTACTACTCATTTTACGAGAAGTTCCATGGGATTTTAATGACCACAGAGTCAGGACCTCGGTTTAACGTCTCATCTGAAAAGCAGCACTCACTGACAGTAAAGACCATTTTCCCACTTCCGGATTTCTCAGTAGCGGAAGTAGTTGGGAAAACTTAGAGCACAGTGAATGGGAGAATACAACAAATCATTTTTTACAATCTTATTTGCTCAAATAATAGAAGAAAAACTCTACGATGATGTTAAAAAGACTTTCAGAAAAAGGAAATAAATTGTATGAGACTGATGACGGCAACCAGAGAAAAGAATAACGTCAAGTTTGCTGTCCTGTTCCATTGACGCTGCATTAGAAACCTCTCGCACAATTAGTTTTTTGTAATTTGAAGCAAAGAAGATATACTACATGCATAAATACATATAAATGTTTAAAAAAAATAAAAACATTAAAAACTTTAAAGGATTTAAGATGCTGATGACTGTTAAATGCGTCATGACAGAGTTGTGAAAAGGGTCCATATTGTCCACGTCACTGTACTGGGGCATTAGGACAGACTGCAGGACAGACACAGACTGCAGGTTGAGTGCCCCCTGCTGGCCTCACTAACACTAAGGCCCGTTTACACTAATATGTTTTCGTTTTAAAATGCATAAGCTTTGTTACGGTTACGACTTCCGTCCACACTACTCGGGAGTTTTTGAGGCTCAAAAACAGAGCATTTCGAAAACGCTGAAGAGGTAATTTTTGTTTGAAAACAATGCTGTTCTGTGTTAGTGTGGATGGAGGAAAAAGGAGACATCTGAAAACAGGCATGGCTGCAGACATTCGCCTCTGATTGGGCCTTTTTCTTCATTATTAAGTAGCCTACACAAAGTTCAGTCTTGCATCCTTCCCTTGTTTAGACTTTGCAAGTTTGAAATGGAAAACAAACTCCTGAGGACACGTCGAGTAAATCTTCAAAGAGAACAGTGTACTTTATAACGTCATTCACATCACCCTGGCTACTTTGTTTCACTATTTTAACAATAAAATGAAAACATGATATAAGGAAATGCTTATTTTCTTTTTGATATTAACAACTTAACAGACACCAAAAATGTTGAAGCGTCGTGTAGCTACATATGACCGTCATCTTCACTATATGCATATTTATAACAAAATAGAGCCGATAACATAACTCTTCTTTCATTTTCAGTGAAAAATATGAAACATACCCTGTTTCTTTTGCTGAATATCAGTTTTAATAATTAATTATGGCCATTAAAAAAGTATAACGTACAATTAGTTTATACAAAATAGGAAAAAAAGGCAAGCAATCAGTCAAATGTGCAGAATCAGTGTACGTGGTTCCAGAAATTAATATATTAACTTATCTTTGCGCTCAGCCAAAACATTACCTGAGAACAAGTAATAGATTCAAAAGACCAAAGACTCGTTGGATAAAGATGATGTTTTAAATAATACGTTTAACAACTATAGTGAGATGCGGTCTAGCGGGAGATTCTTGATGAACCGTCCGATGTGCGCTGCTCTCACCTGGGGTTTTGTGCTCAAAGCACCCACTGATTGTCTGGTGCTCAGACGTCCGCACACGCTACAGCACGTCTCAGAGTGTGTGTTTAGTCTCATGATGTGAGTTTTCAGCAATATAATGTGAATGGAAATCTTTTCAGAAATACTAGGTGAAACGCCATTCTGGACGTGGATCATTTTTATTCTAAAACGCCATTTTAAAACTAACACGTATTAGTGTTAATGGGGCTTTACACCACTTTCTTTGCCATGATGACAGTACACAATATTTTACTAGATATTTTTCAAGACGCTAGTATTCAGCCTGGAATTTAAAGGCTTAACTACACTGCAAAAAAAAAAAAAAAAGCATAATTTTTACAGTGTATTTCCGTCAGTTGAGGTGTAAAATAACGGCTGTTAAATTACAGAAAATTACTGTAAGATAACAGAGGTTGAATTAGAGAAATTTACCGGAAATTTCAATTTAAGGAAATCTCTGTTTTTTAATATCTGCTATTCCACAGTAAATTTCTGTAATTTACCATCCGTTATTTTACTTTTTTTTTCGCCACCCTGCCGGAAATAAACCGTAAAATTATGGATTTTTTTTACAGTGTAGGTTAATTAGGTTAATTATACATATTTTTGTACAGTGCTGGTTTGTTCTATAGACAATCAACACAGATATTGCTTAAGGGGGCTAATAATATTGACCGTTTTAGAGAAATTCAAATCTGCTTTTATTCTAGCTAAAATAAAACATATAAGACTTTCTCCAGAAGAAAAAAATATATTATAGGAAATACTGTGAAAAATTCCTTGCTCTGTTAAACATTTGGGAAATATTTGATTAAATTCACAGGAGGGCTAATAATTGTGACTGTACTTCACTTGTTTTCCCACTCAGGTGCAAGAAAGCGCATCTAATTACAAAGCGACGTAATCCTCAAAAGTGCCCAGCCGAGTGCTTTCACAGCCCGCCACACTCAACTTTTACAAACACTGCCCACAAATCCAACCACATCCTCTAATTTAATCACATCTTACACCATTGCTCCCCCATGCTATTAGCTAACGATTTATGTCCCGAAAGCGAAATGCTATTATTTCCTCCGTGCGCTTTCTTGCCTAATGGCAAATAATGATAAGAGACTGTTTGAATGGAAATGTTTTTATTGTGCGACGGATCCTGTCGTGAAAGCTCATTAAAAAGTGATTTCGCGTGGCTTTCCCCCTGAAGGAAACAGAGCGACGAGTTGCGAGTTCGAAAGTAATTGATCAGCTTGACGTGACGCTGGGTTTTTCTCCGAGGGAAAAGGGGGGACCCGTGTTGAGTCAGAGCCCACTGTGATGGATCGAGGGAAAAAACGTAGGACTTCTGCATCTTTCCATTAGGCTTTGCAAGAATGCATTTGTCTGAAGGAATCAGCTATTGCATGAAAAGGTCACATCTTCTCCTGCTGGTCATCTGGCATCTGCAGCTGTGTTGCAGATTAAGAAAACTCCCTTGCTTTTTGCACGCCATCAGGGTGATTCTTCATGTCAAAACTGTTGCGTTACGGCAAAACGAGACCTTTTCCATTATGAAACTTTATCCACTTTTTCCCTACACCCCATGTGTGAATGATGGGAATAAGTTCCCTAATTGGATGACACTGTAAACAGTCTTTGAAAGGTTGTTTAAAAGATGGGTGGTTGTGAGGTGGAATTATTCTTTTATATTTGAATATTAAAGATGCAATTTTTAAGATTGTTTTCATTAAAATATGCTACTAGAAAAGTGTTATATATGTTGTTGATTCATGTACTTACATTATCCCAAGAATGTACAATAATGAATGACTAGTATATGGTGTACACTACCTGACAAAAGTCTTGTCGTCGATCCCAGTTGTAAGAGCAACAGATAATAACTTAACTTCTAGTTGATCATTTGGAAAAGTGGCAGAAGGTAGATTTTCCTCATGAATCATCTGTTGAGCTGCATCCTAATCATCCCAAGTACTGCAGAATACATATTGGAACCAGCATGGACCCAAGATTCTCACAGAAATCAGTCAAGTTTGGTGAAGGAAAAATCATGGTTACATTCAGTATGTGGGTATGCGAGAGATCTGCAGAGTGGATGGCAACATCAATAGCCTGAGATATCAAGACATTTGTGCTGACCCATTACGTTACAAACCACAGGAGAGGGCAAATTCTTCAGCAGGATAGCGCTCCTTCTCATACTTCAGCCTCCACATCAAAGTTCCTGAAAGCAAAGAAGGTCAATGTGCTCCAGGATTGGCCAGCCCAGTTACCAGACATGAAAATTATTGAGCATGTCTGGGGTATGATGAAGGCATTGAAGATGAATCCAAAAAATCTTGATGAAATCTGGGAGTACTGCAAGAACGCTTTCTTTGCCATTCCAAATGACTTTATTAATAAGTGATTTGAGTCATTGTAGAGATGTATGGATGCAGTCCTTTAAGTTCATGGGAGTCATACACAATATTAATTCTTTTTCCACTGCACCATGACTTTATATTCTATACTGTACATTAATTATATGAAGTGACAAGACTTTTGTCTAAGCAAAGTCAGACTTTACTGTCCTAATGAAATAATTAAAAATCAAGACATGATCATATTTTATTTTAGTAAAATAAGCATAATCTAGAGGTCTTTGCCGTTCACATAAGCCACTTCTGATACCAAATGATCAACTAGAATTTAAGTTATTATTGACTTTTGTCAGGTTGTGTATGACCTCTTTAGCATCAAGCAATAGCTGAAATGATGTGCTATTTAATATCAAGCATCTTTCAAGAGTTCCTCCTTAGATTTAGCATGTTCTATCTTTCCTTTTCTCTCCAGGTGAATCTCATAAAACCTATAATATTGCATATACTGTGGTAACACTTTATTTTGATGGTCCATTTGAGTATTAGTACACTGTCTGCTTAATATCTGCTGATACTGCTTCTTTAACAGACATTTAACTGACTATAAGACACTTTGCAAGTACATGTCAACTTACACTAACCATAACCCCAACCTAACAGTCAACTTATTAATCTAATGAGAATTAGTTGGCATGTAGATGCAATGTAGCTTCAATTTAACAAATGGACCATCAAAATAAAGTGTGACCCATACGATATATCATATTTAGGTCTGGACTCTATGGAGGCCATTTAATAACTGCCTTTGCTTTATCAGCGGTTTTTAGCTGCTAGTAGGACTTAAAACCTGTCTGTACTTTTTAGCATTCACAATCCCATCAACACAGGGAATATTGACAACCGCTCTGGCAGAAATGCAGATTGAACTAAGACCGAAACTCCAGTATTTTTAATTCGTTCCTCCATCTTCCTCTAACTCTTTCTTTATTTCATATGTATTAAACTGTTTATATTCTAATCAAGAGAATGAGAAGTAATCAACACAATCTCACGGAAATTCGTAACTTTTTGATTTAGTGGCTAATTCATACGAATTCGTACGATCTAATTCGTACAATTTAGTACGATTTGCTCATCCCCCAATGACGGTTGGGTTTAGGGGTGGGGTTAGGTGCCACGCCTCCTTTTTAAAATCGTACGAATTAGCCACTAAACTGACAAAACGTAAAATATTTACGTTTTCTCGTGAGATCAGGCTGGAAGTAATATATAATGTCATTATACCCTCACTAAAACAACAAATGTAACTGGGGGGACTAAGACTTTTGCACGGTACTGTATTGTTGTCAAGATATGGAATTACTTGAATCGTTATATGAGAATTTTTCATACCGCCCAGCCATTTTAAAATACTAACTACACCAATATTTAATATATTCCCACTAACATCCAGCTCTAAATGTAACATTAAAAAATCAAGCATGACATTATTTTCATGACTGATTAAAAAAAACGATGCACTAAGCCAAATATCCCTCTCACTCAGATTTCACTATATATATGGATTGTTTATATAAGTGAATTGTTTAGAATAGAAGTTCCTCAAACAGGAAGTGCAATCCATACTTTGAACTGCATGATAATAGTGTGAAAAAGCCAGATAGGAGCGCTTCATTTTTCATTCAGTGCCTTCAAAGAGAAGGGAAAGTGAGAAGGATGAGGAAAAGGAAGAAGCAGTTTCATTAAAGATTTATGCATTCTGTCTAATCTTTTAACAACACTGGCCTACAAGAGCCGGGCAATCCCTCACATCAAGCACATTTAGCTGCTGTAATGAAATGCAGTTGTTAATTATCAGATGATCATTGTGTGTGGCCACCAGAGAAGATGCCTTGAGGATCATGGCTGTCTAGGTCTCAGCTGATTGTCAAAGGATTGCTTTATAGCACTGGCTCTTTTAGACACTAATGGGGTCAGATGGAGCAGATTTTTATTTCTTTCTTTTTCCTGTAATTTTTGTTTTAGGTTTAGTGTTTTTACTGGTGGTAGTTTAAAGAGGATACATTTCGAGATGCTGCCGGCCATCTGCTTTAACTAGCACAGCTATATTACAGCCAGCAACAATCAGGACTTTTATAACATATCCACTATAGGTTCAGATTTTAATGTTTATATTTTTGACTTATAACACGCTTCTTAATGTCTTTCTTAAGTTCTTTTCTTCATTTAACGGATTAAAATAAAGTTAGAAATCTGAGGAGCTGTTAGTGAAAATCATGAAAATTGTTATAATTATTTTAATGCAAAGTTGTATTTAATTTTTATTAAGTAAACACAACCAGTGTGACAGAACCCACCATGTGCCTAAGAAACTGTCTAAGATTTGGTGTTGGTTGCTTATTGTTAAATCATTAGTTCATGTAATGGGATTTTATTTTTGTAATCATTTTATTTGATTTTGTTTTACGTTAATTGATTTATTTTATATCTTTTTGTTTGTTTGTTTAAAGTATTATTATTATTTATTTAATTTATATGTTTTGCTTTGATTTAAATTTGTTTTGTTTATATTTTTCATTTAGTTTTTTTCATTTTGTTTTATTTATTTTAATTAATTAATTCATTTTAATTTTTATTATTTATTTATTTTATTTTGTTTATTTATTTTTTGTTTTAATTTAAATTTATTTTGTTTATATTTTTCATTTTCTTTTTTGTTTTGTTTTGTTTTATTTATTTATTTATTTTATTTTAGTTAATTAATTAATATAGTTATTTTAATTATTATTATTTTATTTATTTATTTGTTTATTTATTTAGCTAGTTTTTATTTAAATTTATTTTATTTATATTTTTCATTTTGTTTTTCATTTTATTTGGCTTTATTTAATTTAGCCTTTTTATTTTCTGTGCATTGTTTATTATTTTATGTATATTTTTTATTTCACTTTGCTTCTTTAATTAAATAAAATTTCTGCTTCATTAAATTTTTTTATTTTTTTATTTAGTTTTGTGTCATTTTGTTTATAGGTTTTATTTAATTAATTCATTTTATATGCTTTTGTTTATTTATTTATTTTAATTATTAGTTTATTCATTTTTTGTTTTGATTTAAATTTATTTTGTTTATATTTTTCATTTTTTTTTCTTTTGTTTTATTTATTTTTATGTTAGTTAATTCATTTATTTGTTTGAATTATTATTTATTTATTTGTTTATTTTGTATTTATTTTGTTTATATTTTTCATTTTATTTTGTTATTTTGTTTGTTTTGTATTTATTTATTTGAATTAATTATTTAATTAATTCATTTATTTAATTGAATTAATTATTAACTTATTTATTTATTTATTTGTTTAGTTTTGGTTTAAATTTATTTTGTTCATATTTTTCGTTTTTTGTTTTGTTTATTTTGATTAATTATTAATTAATTAATTAATTAATTAATTTATTTATTTATTTATTTATTTATTTATTTATTTATTTAATGTATTTATTTAGCTTGTTTTGATTATAAATTTATTTTGGTTATATTTTCATTTTGTTTTTATTTCATTTTGGTTTAATTTAGTCTTTATTTATTTTCTGTATATTATGTTTAATATTTTGCGTATATTTTTCATTTTCATTTCACTTTGCTTCTTTAATTTAATTAAATTTTTGCTTTGTTTTATTTAATTTAATTTATTTTATTTTGTTTTGTTTATTGTGTCATTTTGTTTTTAGTTTTTATTTAATTTATTCATTTTATATGATTTTGTTTATTTATTTAGGTTATTATTTATTTATTTTGTTTGATTTAATTATTTATTTTGTTTTGATTTAAATTTGTTTTGTTTATGTTTTTTATTTTGTTTTTAGCTCTGTTTTATTTATTTGTTTTATTTATTTATTTAATTTTAATTAATTAATATTTTTAATGTATTTTAGTTTTTTAATTTATTTATTTTGTTTTGATTTAAATTTATTTTGTTTATATTTTTCATGTAGTTTTTTTTATTTAATTTTGCTTTAATTTAGTCTTTTTTATTTTCTATGTATTATGTTTATTATTTTTTGTTTGTTTTTCATTTAATTTTTGCTTTGTTTTATTGAACTGAATTGAATTTATTTTGTTTTAATGTGTCATTTTGTTTTTATTTTTTATTTAATTATTTAATTTTAATTTAGTTCATGCAATCTTAATTGAACCATTATTGAATTTTTATGTAATAGTACATTTTTAATGCAACTTATTTATAAGCATTATTTAATGGGATTTTTGTGCTGTTTTCTTGCATCTCAATACCCATTGTTATTTACAGATGACTAAAACATGGTATTTGTGTTCTTGTCATAACACTAAATCAGCTTTATTATTGATGGCTATTATAAAAAACCAACCAGACATTTTTTCTTCCATCTTTCAAAGCACCCACTCTCTAGGTTAGCACATCCCTATCCACACTAACAACACACATCTGTCCTGTTCATAACATACGCATGAAGCCACGTTTACTAAAAATACACCCCTGCTTTTCAAATGTCAGTGCTTTATTTTCAGAGTAATGGCAGCGTCTGTGAGGCTGTTTTTGTGTTGTACCTCCAATATGTTGCTGTTATGTTTTTGCTGGTTTGTTAACCATAAACCAACGTTGCTATTATTAATTTCTGTTTAAACTGAGACACTGAATACAAAAACAATTAAAAATATATGTTTTTAGAGTTAGGATTTTTCTTATTTGTTTATTTATTTGTTTATTTATTTGTTTATTTATTACCTTTTTGTAGGTTTTTAGTTTTTTGTGGAATTTTTTTTGGAATAATAATTGATTCTCTGAATATAGATTTTTTTATGTCTTTATTATTTGATACAAAGTTTCATTCATTTATTGATTCATATTTTATTGTATTTTGTTCATAATGTTTTACATAAAACTCCCTCTGTAAAATCGTTGAGATTTTTGCACTGGAAGTGCATTCTAATGAGCACATACAGTTAGGCAACAAAAATAAAAACATGCAATACAATAAATGTTTGCAAATCTTAAATGTAACCAATCAACTGAGAAAGTATTTTCTTAACCAGAATCTTTTTTTTTTTTTTTCTCTCTCTCTCAGTGAATTGAACTCCAAACTGCAGGACACTCTGGAGCAAATCGAGGTATGTGACTTTTCATTTTTTGATCTCAGTTAAGGGAGGCGTATTATGCCCCTTTTACAAAATGTAAAACAAATCTGATGTCTCTAGAGTGTGTATATGAAATTTCAGCTCAAAATACCACACAAATAATGTTTTATAACTCTTTGAAAATGACCCTTTTAGGCTTTGATACAAATTGTGCCATTTGGTGACTGTCGCTTTAAATTCAAATGAGATTGTGCTCATTTCAAAACAGGGCAGAGTCATAAATGCCTACGTGTCAGCATAGTGGCAGATTTAGTTGTCTGTGAAGAACTGAAAATGTCAAAAGAAGTGTTTCAGAAGGCACCAGTCTATGGAGACTCCATTGTTCATTTGTGCACCCTAAAGTGGCAATCACACCAAACACTTTTTCATTCTAAAAACCGCGAAGTACACGCCCAGTCTTTTTTGTTGACAAGAAAAAAAAGAAGTGCACTGCCTTTATGTCGCTAGGCAACCACTGCTGTTAATATTGTTATGATTATAATATTTCATAATTTTATGAAATGATTTAGTCATTATATAATTATATATAAGTTATATATTTATAAGTATGTAAGTCATTCTAACATTCTTACAATATAAGTCATACAGCTTCAGATAAATCAAAACTGAGGCTGCGTCCGAAATTGCCTAATTCTCAGTTGGTACTGCATTTGAATTTGAATGTACTACTCGACTGTTAGAAAAGTACATTCTATATAATATGAAAGTGAGTAAATGGAACTGAGACGTACTACATTTACCATTTTGTCATGGAACTGAGACGTACTACATTTGCCATTTTGTCATAATCATGTTACCTAGCCACGTCAGTTGCGTCGCTTCACTCCCATTCATAAACTCTCTCGCAGTGCATCATGGGATAGTGTAACGTCCATCGAATGCATACTTCTTGCATACTGTATTTCAAATTCTATAAATTCGGACATACTTCTCGGCTTGTATACTGATTTTAGCATACTATATAGTTGGGAAGTGTATGATTTTGGATGCAGCCAGTGTTCACTAGTCTGTTCTCCATTTTAGAAGTCTCCATAGTCCAGGGTTTCCATGGGGCTTAAAAAGTCTCAAATTTAAAATTGAAATTTCTGGCCTTAAAACGTCTTAAATTCGCTGTTCTAGGTCTTAAATATTGTACCACAGGTCTTATTTTTCTGATGTCCATGTAACGCTACATCTAATGCTCATTTATATTCTTTGTTGTTGCTGTTGTTTGGTTTGGTGGTGTTGTAGTTCTTTATTTTCTCCAGTCCAACTGTAATTTGTGGTATTACAACTACAAATGAGATCAGCATGCAATAGGCAATCAGCTTTCTGTTGTTGAACTCGGTGCGCGCGGCGAATGTGACGTCATCGCTGTGTTTGTGGAGGTTCGCTTTGGGTGCGCGCGACATGATGTCTGAAACAGGTATGACTGTACAGACATCTTTATGCTCCGTCCATGCATGATCATAGGGAAAACCAGATGACCAATAATTGTTGGCTAGAAATTGCAACAGCAGTGGGAAAGGAGGAACTTTTTTGTAAAAGTTTGGAAAAACCTTAGGCATAAGTTTGTTAAAACAAAAAGAGAGGCCATGTAAAAGTGGAGACCCAGGTGGTTTAATATTACAGAAATATGTTTTTCCACCATTCAGGAGTTTTACACTGATGTATATGTTACAATTTTGAATTTAAAACAATTTACAAGTTACAAACTAAAATTAAGTAACAAATTATGTATTTGATAACTGGAAAGGAATGTTTGAACAATATACTGTCAATATAACTGTCAGTATAACAATATACCATCAGTTTACAATATACTGATGCTCAATTTCTAGGTTTTATTGGTGATAATGGTCAGTTGGACCATTATTGCCTTTTAGCATATAAGTAGGCCCACACAGAATCTGTGCGCGCAGAATTCCCGAGATTTTCCGCAGATTTTTAGCCTATCATTAATTCTGTTTATTTATTTGAGTAAATGTGTTTAAATCTATATTTATTCAGTTTTTTAATTTATTTCACTAATATTATTGACTAATATGAAAATGTCTATCTGAATTATGTACAATATAGTTTGTACAGTAATATTTTCTGTCTTTTAGTAGATATATTATATGAGAGACTTGCTTTGTTTACCAAATAATGTGAATCTAATTGGATTTGCATTTTAAACATTAAATAACAGTTTAAAACATAATATTTTTTTCACAAATTAAGGTTTTAGTTATGATACTCCCAAAATAATTCCGCTGAAATCCGCAGATTTTCACCCAAAAAATAGCCAAAAACATCCGTAGATTCTATCTGGCCCTACAGAAACTAGCCAGACAATAATGTGTGAGTTGTTAAGTGGGCAACATAAATTTTTTTTTAGTAAGTGTACTTTCTTTTTTTTTTTTTGGCTTTAATTCTTGCCATAATAAAAAATATATTTGTAGAGCAACCCATGTTCTGTTGCCATTAATATTTAACTTTATTAGGTAGAACTGTCCGAGATATGAACAAAAGCAAGTGATGCATCAATTTTGATTTAAACAATCTTGAATGGTTATAAAAATCTTTATTTGAATACATTTACCATTAATTTAGTATTTTGCATTTTCTCTTTATGTGTATGCGTATTTTTGATGTAAGTAAGTAAAGGTTTATTTTTATAGCACCTATCCAAGACATTGAGTCACAAAGTGCTAAACAGTAAGATAAAACAAGTAAAAGAACACATGACAATAAAAGAAGGCATGTTAAAACATTAAAACTAATTAAAAATCCAAATAAAGAAACACTAATACTGTTAATTAAAATCTTGACCAAAAAGATGTGTCTTTGAATGCTTTTCAAAAAGTTCAACTGATCCCAGAGTTCTTAGTGCTATCAGGAGAGAGTTCCAGAGCTGTGGGGCCACCACACAGAAAGCACGGTCACCTTTAGTCTTAAGACGAGTTCTGGAATGGCTAACAGGTCTTTGCCAGAAGACCTCAGAGACCGGCTACACGAGTGACTGCTTAAAAGATCTTACAGGGGTGCTTGACCATGCAGAGCTCTATATGTAATGACCAGAATCTTAAAACTTACTCTAAAACTGATAGGAAGCCAGTGACATGCCTTAACACAGGTGTAATGTGTGGCCTCCTGCTGGTGTTGGTTAAAAGCGTCGCCGCTGCATTCTGCACAACTTGCAATCCCTCCATATAGGATTTGTTCAGACAAGTGAACAGAACATTACAATGATCCAGTCTAGAAGAGATGAAGACATGGACAAGCATCTCCATCTCTTCCTCTGACACAATATTTCTGATCTTTGCGATGTTCCTCAGATGTAAAAAGCGTGTACAAACAACAGATTTAACATATCTATTAAAACACAGAGCTCGATCAAAGATGACACCCAGATTTCTAATATCACTGCAATTTAAAGATAACAAACCCCCCAAAACTTGCCTGATCATTGGGGTGATGCTATCTGGAGCAAAAATTAACGTTTCTGTTTTATCTGGGTTCACTTGCAGAAAATTGTCTGCCATCCATTTGTTAATGGAGACTAAACAATCCAATGTTGTAATGTAGGTCTTAAATTTAATACTTAATGGTCTTAAAAAGGTCTTTAAAAGTCTTAAAATTGATGTTGGGATATCTGCAGAAACCCTGATAGTCGCCTTGACAACACAAACACTGCTGTCACCGTAACAGAAACCTCGCCTCTGTTTTCATTTGATTGGAGAACAAAAGAGGTGACTGACATAGCACGCTTTTCTCGCTCATTTTCAAAAAATCTGCAGAAAAGGCGTTCACAAGACATTTAAAAACTCCATGTTTATAATGCCTCTTAGTCCCTGACATTATCTTCAGCAGGTAGAAATGCTAATGGTGGACGACTGCTTCTCACTCAGGGCTGTTTATGCTAATAAGGGAGAGATCATCACTAATGGGCGGGGCTTTCCCCCTCTGATGACATGTATACAAAGAGAGAATGTCAATCAAAGTGTTACTGGAGACTGTTTTTATCAAGTGTGATTATAAGAAAGAGAATTTAATGAATCTTTACCATTTACTATTTTCACACACGGTTGTCACACAACTGTGTTTAAACCCCATATAAAAGGTATCCCCTTTAAAGGACAAACTGAGAGTCTGTTATGCTGACCTTCATCTTCATTGAATCAGACATTAAGATTCTCTTCAGAAACACTGACAGATTCGACACAGCAGTTGCCCTGATGTTGACTCTCAGCATTAAATGAAGGAAACAGATGGGAAGACTTGAGTGTGTGTTTGCTGGTCTGACAGTGGTGCTCAGGGTCTCAGTCTGCTCTCTCTCAGGCCTCGGGCAGATGGACTGTGTGTTTATTAAATCAATTGCTGGCTTTCAGGATGTCGGTATCTGTGCTGGAGTTTCTGCTGCCACACACATACAAGTACACACACATACACAGTCACTCATGCATTTCCCCCAGCAGTGCTGTTTGTTGACTGCATGCTGAATGTGATTGGATGACACCCAACCTCACACACAATTTATTACTCATCAACTCGCTTGCTTTTTTCCTCTTATTTTGTTGTATTTCTCTCCTTGATATTTCGTTTTGTTGTTGTGCATTATTTTACTTGCATTTTTAGCAATACTAAGAACATTTAGCAATGATGAAATATAATTTTTTATAGTGGCAGCATTATATTTTCTTTATTGTAATGTTTTGTTTGTTATATTTATATTTTATAAAAGAAAATGACTTTATTTTGTGAGTATTTTTTAAATTTATTTTATGATAAAATGTTTTTAGTGGCAGCTTTATATTTTTAAATATTATTATGCAGTTGATAATAATAATAATAATAATTATATTATTATATTAACTATGATTATTATTATTATTGTTTTTTTATTGATAATGTGAATTATTTATTCCAAATTTGTATTTTAATGCAATTATTTATTTATTTATTTATTTATTTATTTATTTATTTATTTATTTTTAATTTTTTTACATATTTAGGCATTATTTCATTACTTTCAACAATTTATTTCATACATTATTTTATCTTTTTTCCATGCACTATATAATAATTGTTATTATTTTTGCCAGTATTTTATTTGTATTTTAATTATTTTTCTATTTATTCAATTTTCTAATTTAATTAATGTTTTATTATGTAATGTTTTACTCTTTGAATGTTATATCTCTGCAATATTTATAGCTATTTTAATTTTTATCCAGTTGTTTTTTACATTTCTGAATTATTTATTGATTTTCTGAATACATTTTTTTGTATTTATTTTATTTTATTTTTATTTTATTTTATTTTATTTATTTTATTTATTTTATTTTATTTATTTATTTTATTTTATTTATTTTATTTTATTTTATTTATTACTATTTTATATTTAAAACATTAATTTCAATTTTCGATTTAGGCATTTGTTACGGGTCCCGGCAGCGGAACTCGTAGGCAGATTAAAAGTGCCTGAATTATCAGGAGAAACAAAATCACATTGAGACTTCAGTGTCTTTCCCCAGGCGCAGCATAGTAGCATCTACTGATTTTTCTAATTCCCATAGACAAGAAAAAATAAGTAGTGACTACAGGTTGAAGGAAAGTAGAGTAAAAGTACCGATACAGCACTAAAAATGTACTCAAGGGAAAGTAAAAGTACACATTTTAAAACGACTTAGTAAATTACAATTCCTGAGAAAAACTACTCAATTACAGTAGTTTGAGTATTTGTAATGAGCTGCTTTACACCACTGATCAGCAATAATAGCATTAAACTTACAGTATTATCTGGGGGAAAAGGTGGTTTCAGGCAAAAAAGGGTTGGGACCCACTGCACTAACACACAGCGAAACTGGTGACAGAGTGGTTTGATGAACCTGAAAGTGAAGTTGAACTCCTATGGCCTGCACCATGACAGATCTAAATATTATGGAGCCACTTTTTGGTGTTTTGGAGAAACGCTTTCCTCCACCATCATCATGTAGTGACCTGGCCACTATTCTGCAAGAAGAATGGCTCCAAATCCTTTTAGCCTCTGTGCAGGACTTGTATCTGTCATTACCAAGACTAATCGATGCTGTATTGGCTGAAAAAGAAGTCTCTTCACCATGCTAATGAGTTACTGTGATCTAAAAGGCCAGGCGTTTCCTTGATATTTAATTTCATATAAGTTTATGACGTATTTTTTTATTGTAATATTTCTTTCATGCAGATTTTGACTGTTGATTTCATGCAGTTTTGTTTTAAGCAATATGTTCAAATAGTTCTTGTCATGCTAAACTGTATGAAATTAATTGAGTATCAGTGATCTTCATACAGTATGTGCCGTAATGTTGCTGATTGTGCTGCTGTTTGCTGTTGATCTGTGCAGGAGCAGCTGGATGTGGCTCTTTCCAAAACCTGCAAGCACTTCGATGTTTCTCACTACACCAAAGTTCAGCTGGCGTATAAACTCCTGGGCAAGACGCAGGTGAGTCACCGCCGTCACGACCTTGGCATTTGGGCTGATGTGGAATCGTCATTCAAATAACTGTGATTAAGCATTTATTGTGTGCGCAATGTCAACCAAGTATAGATGTGCACCATACAAAGCAATTTTTTTTCCATGTTGAACACGGAGCCATGCAGTGTGAAATGGTGATTTTCTTTAAAAATCAACTAGAAAATGTCCACATGAAAAAAAAATACTGTAGTAATTTATAGTAGATACTATAGTAAACTACTATAGTGGGTTATACTGTAAATATTATAGCATTTACAACACTTAATGTTAATGAATGCTACCACTTACTGTAGTTCTATTTATAGTGAATAGATAAATGGCGATAAATACTGTAGTATACACATTTTTACTAAAGTAAACAGGGGTTTATTGTAGTATAATATGCCCTATAGTTGTAAAAAAATTGACTGTTGTATAACCATGGTGACTAGAATTATCACAACAGATTAATTCAAGTACTTTGCTATAATGTGGTCTAAAAACACTTTAGTATTTGTATTTCTATACACTACCTGACAAAAGTTTTGTCGTCGATCCCAGTTGTAAGAGCAACAGATAATAACTTGACTTCTAGTTGATCATTTGGAAAAGTGGCAGAAGGTAGATTTGAATCATCTGTTGTACTGCATCACAAACATCACAAATACTGGAGAAGGCCTAATGGAACCAGCATAAACCCACGATTCTCATAGAAATCAGTCAAGTTTGGTGAAGGAAAAATCATGGTTTGGGGTTACATTCAGTATGGGGGCATGTGAGAGATCTTCAGAGTGGATGACCACATCAACAGCCTGATGTATCAAGACATTTGTGCTGCCCATTACATTACAAACCACAGGAGAGAGCAAATTCTTCAGCGGGATAGCGCTCCTTGCTCCACATCAAAGTTCCTGAAAGCAAAGAAGGTCAAAGTGCTCCATGGTTGGCCAGCCCAGTCACCAGAAATGAACATTATTGAGCATGTCTGGGTCAAGATGGAGGCATTGAAGATGAATCCTAAGACTCTTGATGAACTTCTTGACGCTTTCTTTGCCATTCCAGATGACTTTATTAATAAGTTGTTTGAGTCGTTGCAGTGATGTATGGATGCAGTCCTCCAAGCTTATGGGAGTCAGACACAATATTCATTATTTTTTCACTGCACCATGACTTTATATTCTATACTGTACATTGTTTCGGTTAAGTGACAAGACTTTTGTTTAAGCAAAGTCAAATTTTACTGTCCTAATTAAATAATTAAAAATAAAGGCATGATCATATTTTATCTTCTGATACCAAATGATCAACTAGAAGTCCAGTTATTATTTGTTGTTCCTTAAACTTGGATAGGTGTCAAGACTTTTGTCAGGTAGTGAAGTGTTTCTCACACAACAGAGTAAATTACCTACTTTTGAGCAACTCTGGTCCTTGGAAAAATCTTGTTTGGATGTAAATATCCGGGATTGTTATATATTATTTTTTCATAGTATTTGTCATTTATTTTGACCTTGAAAACTGCGGTGGAAGCAAAATCTCATGCTGTGTTTTTTGGTGCCCCTGCATTATGGATTTGAACTTTTTGCCAACTTTTTGGGTGAAATAATAATTGGTGCTGCAAAAACCGCTAGTAACCAAGCCGATGCTGAAAGTGAAATCAATAAGTGGAGTCTCATTACAGACTGCACAGAGTGGCCACCGTAGAGGGATCTGCAATAACGTAAAATAAAAATAAAATACACTGCATTAAATGAGTTATAACATGACATTAATTAAAATGCTACATAAAATAAACTTTGCTATTGCGTAAAATAAAATATTGTTTAAAAAAAATATTACACCAAAACACCAACATTTACAAAATTGATCATAAACTCATAAAATTATTGTAATAATGTTATAGGATATATAAATAATGATAATGACTTCATAATTGTATTCTATAGTATAATTTTACAGTTTATTATATTAATAATATTATTAATATTATATTTGAATATTATATTATATTATATTATATTATATTATATTATATTATATTATATTATATTATATTATTTAGGTTTAATTAATTGTTTGAAAACAAGTCCTAATATCCATTTATTTTTAAACCCAATATTTTATTGTATTTATATGCAATATTATTTAATGCATAAAATAAAAATAAATCCTGCATTTTAAAACAAATATTGTACAAAATAAATCGACATTACAACTTATTTTTAAGTAAAAAATTTTAAGTAATTAAATAACTGTGTGTGTGCGTGTGTGCATGTGTGTGTGTGTGAGTGATTATACCAGTCTGTGTGTCCTGAGACGTCCCTGGCCTCATCTGAAAGAGTCTCCTCATGCCACTTTGATCAACAGAGCCTCTCGGGTAGACGGCAGCTGCGCAGTGTTTATTCATTCATACGTTCATACACACACACACGCCTCTTGGAAGTTAATTTCCTTGCGATCTGTGGTCCAGAGTGTGACCGTTTCATCAGTGCTTACAGAGCAAGGCTGTTTAAGCCGATCAACTGGTAATTACTGAAGGACCAATTCCAAGATTTGTGTTTCATCCGCAACTCTTGAAACAGATTCTGGCTTTAAAGGAACACTCCACTTTTTATGAGAATAGGTTAATTTTACAACTTCCTTCGAGTTAAACAATTGAGGTTTGCTATTTTTTTTAATCCTGGATAAAATGGATAAAATGATGGATAAAAAAATGGTAAAACTCAACTGTTTAACTCTAGGATATTTGTAAAATGAGCCTATTTCCAAATATAAATTTTCTTTAGGAGTCCTAGAGAGTCCTTCCTGCCTCAACAAATTATTAGGAGATTCATGACACTTGAACAGATCTCTGCAGAGAATAAAACAAGATTTTGAGTAGAGATAAGCTGATCTTGATTTTTCATGATTCCAGTTCCTTGAAGCCTGTCACTGAAAACAATCGCGTAATTTATTATTTTAAGCTTTGTTTCGTCTGAATTTTTGAGTTCTGTTGCAGGGTTGTGCTCCATTCATTTATTTAACTACAACTGTTTATTAGCAACTGTTTATTAAGTTAAAGATTTGATCCAGATTAGAACTTGAAGTGGCGACGACATCTTAAAATATTCTGGGAAGGTCTTTAAAAAGTTTTAAAAAGGTATTGAAATTTCCTTTTGGATTTCTGCATATACCCTGAATAATTTTTTTCTCAGTCTACCCGCTTTGACATATATTCTAGCAGCATCTCACCCAATTGAACTTTGCCATTTTTTCCCTCCAAACAAGCATTTTCTAACAGCCATGCGTATTTGATGACTCTAAAAGACGTCACTGGCGGATATTTCATCATAGATCCGACCTTGATGTTCCAACATGCTTTTAGCGAGACGTTTGCTGACTCTGTCGCTTCAAAGTTTTTAACCAAATCAAATGCAAACCCGGCTTCAGCATTTACGTCAATCCCTTTAAACTGTCTGAGGAAGTGCTGTTCTCTCTGCCTGTTTTCCATGAACTCTGCAATTAGCCTAATGACAACACGACTAATTCTTCATCTTTTCATCTCCTCTTTTTGTTTTTCCTGATTTTTTAAAAATCTAATTGATGTAATTGCTCGTTTTTCTCAGCACATTTTATATATTTCCGTCATGGTTGCGTTGTTTTGATATTTTATTACTTATTGATGCTTTTAGGTTGGCCTTTTTTCAGCTCAGTTGATTTATTTCCGTCAGCTCTTTAATTTGTTACATGTTTAAGTTGTTAAGTTAGATGAGACGTAACATTCAGTAAGTCTCTAGTGGTGCTGGGTGCAAATGAGAAAACACAACAGGTAATAATTAACAATTTATTAAACAAAGAATATCAAACAAAACAAAGAAATAAATATAACAAAACAATCTAACTAAACCCCAACCCACTAATGGCCCGTTTTCACTGAGAGATAGAGTTTGGTACGGTATGGTAGGGTCGGTACGGGTCACCTTTATCAAGCTTGCATTTCCACTGCCAAACGGGTACCCTTTTGGTGGGCATGGTGTACGACAGAAAGTTTCAGATGACGTCATTTTTACTCGAGTAAATGTCTACAGTAAAGCTGTACGGGTCGTTCACATATCATATAAGAATCAGATTAGACCATTAGCATCTCATTTAAAAGTGAGTTTAGATTATTTTTCTGTTTAAAGTGATTCTTTTGTAGTTACTACATGTACTAAAGCTGACAGAAAAGTTGCTATTTTATAGGTTGATATGGCTAGAAACTATACTCTTATTTTGGCATAACAATCAAGGAACTTTTTTGCTGTACCATGAACCTGAAAATAGTTTTGAATTGTCTTACACGAATGTCTCCATGGTTGCAAGTGGTCACATTGGCTATATTGACAGAACTTGGCCATTTGTCAGATTTTGCATTATATAATATATATAATTATTCAGCAAAGTTTCTTGATTGTTATATTGGAATGAGATTATAGTTCCTAACCATATCAGCCTAGAAAATAGCAACTTTTCATTTTCCGGTAATTACTACAGAAGAGTCAAGCTTTAAATAGGATAATTATCGAAGCATTGTTTTCGTGAGGTGCTCATGGTCTAATCAGATTCAATGATTTATGCTAAGCTAAGCTAAAAGTGCTCAGATGACGTCATTTTTACTCAAGTAAATGTCTACAGTAAAGCTGTATGGGTCGTTCACATATCATATGAGAAGCACTTCTCACAAAACAAATGCTTTATACACATAAATACTTGTGTATAAATGTTCATTACTAACCTTTTATGAACATGATTTGATTAAAACTGCAGATCAATGATCAAATAGCCTTCTGTAACGTCTGCAATTATATAAAATAAATAAATAAATACAACATATATGAACTAATACAGCCCCTTACAGTCTCCGATATGTTACAATTACAGGAAAACTACACACAGCAGACATTTGGTGCTTATTTGGGTTCAAAAAACGACATCAAGTATAGCCCACAGTCAGAGCAGACCTCTCATCTGTGTCTTTAATATTTAGCACATGTAGCCTCTTCTTAGAAAGTAACTCCGTCGTTCCGAGTTCATAATAGTCCATAAGTTGATGATAATAGTTAAACATGGCAGTTTGTTCATGTTTTAGGTTGCAAAAGCATCATTTGCTGCTTTTTTTTCTGGCTCTTTTGTTTTTTTGCGCTTCACTCTTGCATTTGTCCGCTTCTGAAAGGATCGGATGTCAGAGCGCTTCAATGATCATGCGCACGTTATTAATATGAGTTCAAGAAGTTCGTTATTTCAAATATAGATACGCAGAGATCTCTCTGGAGAAGGTGAACCCGCTCGCACTTTTAGACTGGCTCGTAAAACAACAACAGGACACAGCAGATTTTGTTCTTCTTGGCTTTGTGGCTGTACATCAAGGCAACGACAAGGTTTGTTTGAGCTCGGGTCAAGCATGGCTTGTATTATATGTATTTATTATTTATGTAATGTCTCGGCTGTGTATCTAAAAATGGCGCTTCCTTTGTTTTCATTCTCCTGCTTCTGCGAGTGACGTATCTCTGTAATAATAGCATTCAGCTGCGCGTCTAGCTTCGCCTAATGGTACCCTTTGGGCCTGTTGATACCTTTTGCAAAGGGTGACCAAAAAGTGGTACGGTACGGTTCCTTTTAGATACCCTTTGTGGTAAGTGGAAATAAAAGCAAACCATACCGTACCACTCAGTGGAAACGGGCCATAAACTAACTAACCAAAGAAAAATGCAGAGAAACAAAACTGTAATCTTCAGCGTATACGACGCTTAACTAAACTTCTTACCTATTGCAAACATAATTACAAATGTGGCAACTTCTCCATAAACTAACACAAAAAATTATGCTGCTCAAAATCACTACAGTTTTCGTAAAGTACACACTGTTAGCCATAAGCAAAACAAGAGCTTATCTGATAATCCAATTCTCATAAAGATCGTTTGACTTCCCAATAATAAATACTAAATTGAGCTACAATTGAGCAGCAAACTTATCTAATAAACAAAGCACACAACGAGCGACAAACAGCAACAAAAATAATACCATACAAATTAACAGGCTGGCCGACACAAGTGGACAGTTTGTCGGCAAGCCATGCGCTCCTTCTGAACAGTGCAAGCGAATGCCTTTTATACATTGTGGACCAGCTCCTGATTGGTGCGTCGAGTGCGTCATAATGGTGATTAACAGCCTTCTCGACCAATGGTTGCACACCTAGGACAGGGCAGAGTGCACAATGGAAGAGAGATGAGAAAGCCAAACACAAAACACCACAAAACGTACGGGAAACGTACCAAATTTCCATTTAAAATATATTATATATATATATTGGAATATGGGCGGTGGGCGGTGACTCTGTGATTAAAACTGTCGCCTCACAGCAAGAAGGTTTCTGGTTCTAGTCTCGGCTGGGCCAGTTGACAGTTCAACTGGATTAACTAAATTGGCCATAGTGTAAATATATATATATATATATATATATATATTTATATATATATTGTGGTGCGTGTGCGTGTGCGTGTGCGTGTGTGTGTGTGTGTGTGTGTGTGTGCGCGTGTGTGTGTGTGTGTGTGTGTTAATGAGTGTGTATAGGTGTTTCCCAGTACTGGGTTGCAGCTGGAAGGGCATCCACTGCATAAAACATATGCTGGAATAGTTGGCGGTTCATTCCTCTGTGGCGACCTCTGAAATGGAGACTAACCGAAGGAAAATGAATGAATGAATGAATATTGAAGTACTAACCTATCGGTTTGAACACAATGACCTGCTGGAGAATGCAAATATCCTGATAGCCTTTCTGAATGAATTCGACCAAAATGAATGGATTCGCTCATGGCTGAAGGAAGAAGGAAAGCAGTGAAAGCGAGAGAGGACAGAAGAATAATTAAGTTGTTGCAGAGCTGTTCCTTTTCTCCCTTTGGGAGCACATTTAGCTTCAGCATGTAGTTCAGTAATGATTCATCTCCTCTGAGAGATTGAGCCGGGACCAGTGTTATACAGAAGTTTTACCTTCAAACAGACCTCCTTCGGCAAGATTTTCTAAAATAATAAGCTTATAGTTTTTCAGTAAATATATCAGAACATCCATGGAACAAAGAGCATTTTTAAAAGTTTTCCCCAGAGTATATATTATATTAATATTTTTCACACCTAATTTTTAAACTTTATTTTGCATTTTATTTATTTCTATTGTCATAATTTGCCAATGGGGTAAGCAAAATAAACTTCAAAATGAAAACAAGATTATTTTGCTTATGCCGCTGTCTGATTATTTTGCTTGTTTTAAGGAAAAACTTACCTAATTTAGAATTATTTTTAAAAACATGACAATTTCTATTATTTGTCTGTATTTTATATTTTATACAGTATATTATCTTTATGTATAGAAATAATGTTTTGGTCTGTTATTATCACTATTGCTACATTTATTTTTTATCAAAAGTACAAAAATATTGAGGATTATATAGTTAATTATCATTAACTAAAATAATGGTTGTATTATAATATCCTTTTTAAATGTGATTATTTCTTTAATTTAAAACTGATCCTATTAAAATCATGGTTATTTGATGCTTATGGAACATTTCGTATTATAGCAGCTGAAATGGTTGCGCTTCTTAAAGGGATAGTTCACCACAAAATGAAAATTACCTCATTTATTCATGTGGTTTTAAACCTTAACAAGCTTTATTCTGTTGAACACAAAAGAAGATATTTGGAAGAATGTTGTAGCTGCTGGCACCCATTGATTTCCATAGTATCATATGATATAGTATCACAAGCTATCAGCATTTTTCAAAATATCTTTTTTTGTGTGTCCAACAGAAGGAAGAAACTCAAATCGGTTTTGAACAAGTGAGAAAAAACTAAATAATGACTAAAATGATTTTCTACTGTCTCTAAAACAGAAAAAAATGTTTGGAATTTTTTATGAATCGAAAGTTCACAAAGTGTTTATTTGGAATAGATTTTTTGTAACATTAAAATGCTGAAAACAGTAATAATATTAGTAAAAGTTTACTAAGCTAAGATTTGAATGTCAGTAATTATCACACGCAACCGGCCACTTTATTAGGTAAACCTTACTAAGGTGGCTGGACCCCCTTTTGCCTTCAGAACTGCCTTAATCCTCTATAGCACAGGTTCAACAAGGTACTGGAAATATTCCTCAGAGATTTCACATCCATGATGTGAATCTCCCGTTCCACCACATCCCAAAGGTACTCTATTGGATTGAGTTCTGGTGACTGTGGAGGCCATTTGAGTACAGTGAACTCATTGTCATGTTCTAGAAACCAGTCTGAGGTGATTCGTGCTTTATGACATGACATCCTGCTGGAAGTAGTTATCGTAATGTGGGTACACTGTGGTCATAAAGGAATGGACATGGTCAGCTACAATACTCAGGTAGGCTGTGGTGCTGACATGATGCTCAATTGGTACTAATGGGCCCAAAGAGTGCCAAGAAAATATTCCACATGCCATTACACCACCAGAGGCAGGCTGAATCGTTGATACAAGGTAGGATAGATCCATGCTTTCATGGTGTTGATGCCAAATTCTGACCCTACCATCCAAATGTCGCAGCAGTAATCGTGACTCATCAGACCAGGCAACGTTTTTCCAATCTTCTGTTGTCCAGTGTTGCTAAGCCTGACCTAATTGCAGCCTCAGTTTCCTGTTCTTAACTGACAGGAGTGGCACTCGGTGTGGTCTTCTGCTGCTGTAGCCCATCCGTTGGAGGTGTTGTGCATTCAGAGATGCTCTTCTGCATACTTCGGTTGTAACGAGTGCCTATTAAAGTTGTTACCATTGAAATTTGCGTTAAGAGCAGTTGGCAAGGTGTACCTAATAAAATGGCCGGTGACTGTATATTTAGATGTTAAGTGAAATTATCTTTTAAGAATGTTTAGTAAACATTTAATCGAAAACAAGATAAAATGTGTAAGCAATCACAGAATTTTCATTTTTGGGTGATTCATCTCTTTAGAGCTCAGTCAGTACTTAATTCTTTCTAACAAAAATACATATATTAATTTTTCCAATTCAACAAAGTAGTGCAAGGATTTAATATGTATTTTTCTTTCTTTTATGGTGCATTTGTAAATATACTACATAAAAAAACATTCAACATACAGTCTGATTGCCCTTTTTTCTGTTTCTCCACAGACGGCGATGGATCAGCTGCATATGCACTTCACCCAGGCCATCCACAACACCGTCTTCCAGGTGGTGCTGGGATACGTGGAGCTCTGCGCCGGCAATGCAGACACCAAGTTCCAGAAGATGCAGTACAAAGACCTTTGCACGGTACGACCGCTCTCCATTCATACAGTGTTGGAGGATGTCCAAAAAAGAAAAAAACAGACTTCTAGAAGTCAATATAAGCCACATTCATCGCTCAAGCGTGAAATCATTGCTGGTTTTCATTCTCATTGTGCTCTAGACAGGCGTAAAATAGGTTAGACTCCTGCCTTTGGAAATGGTGTGTATTTGTCGAATAGCGGTGAGAGGGAAACGTGTTGCGCAGACAAACTCATTCATGAAGCAATTAATTTGAGTTAACAGGAAAAAATTGGAGTCTCTGCCAAGCACCAAGTCTTCAGACATTTGCATTTGCATTTGTATGGAGGTATTGAACCTGTGGATCACCAATGAAATTGCAGTCGCCTATTATGGGTGATTTTATTACCGGATTATTGTTGGAGATTGTACAATTGGTAAATAATATTAAAGGTCTTGTGATGTGCTTTGAAACAGGGCTGTGCGATTCCCATATCATCTGATAACTCTACGAAATAATTCCAAAAGGCAATTTACTGTGTAAGCCACATAAAACAAAAACAAATGCAATGTATATGCAAAGTTCAGCAGCTAATCAGCCGGAATCAGCTCAGATGACATGACGGCGACCAGCAAGACCTAGCTGTCACTCAATTGGCAACACCCTTAATTATGCAGATTTAATATAACTTAATATAAACTAAATATATACGTTATAAAAAATTTCACCCCCTCACAGTTGTCATGAAGGATAATATTTGCTATATACACCAAAATTGTTCTTTGTACCAGGCTGTAAACACCAATAGAAATGTGCTCTGTTTTGGAGCCAGGCCTAGCGGAATTTCGATGAATTGCAGTTTCAGTTATTTCCATATTAGCTTCATGAGGGAAAGCTGGATGTTACCGCTTGAGTAAAACCCCTATAATTTCTTTAACAGTAAATCATACCGGGTACCTTCTTCTGTTTACATTTCAGACCTCAGAACTACATTTTCACCCCATCTTACCTTGTTTTATCTTCATCCATTTACGAGTAGTAGCGTAACCTCCACTTACATGTACATATAAATCTATAATTGCTATGTGTATTGTTCTCCGCTTTTAGAGTTGAAGTGCGTGGATTCTTTCAGTGAACTGCTGTTGGCACAGAGCTCAGATAGTTGGCGTAGGCTTATCTGCACCTGGCTGTACTATATTCGAGTGTCAGAAGGGAATATTGTTGTTATCTGCTGAGCTGAGGTAAAACAGAGCCCTTATGTTCAAGTTCAGATGGTGCTGTCAACACATGTTTGCAGAGAGCTCAATGATAGAGCGAGTGATTTGGGAAGGAAGCTTTGTTTTTTGCCCCTTTGTAATGGGAAGCAATTGTTTTAGTGTACATATTGTCAGTGGTGGGCTGTTGAATAAACAATTTGAGTAAATTCCAGGTTGCGCAGTACGTTTCAGGTTAACAAACAAATTTATCCAAAATAAGGATGAGTAATAATGATTAAATGAATAAAAGACAGATAATTAATATATAAGAAAACCCCAAGCAATGTAATATACAGTGGGGGGAAAATGTATTGAACACGTCATGTTTTATTTTCTGGGAAAAATATTCTAAAGGAGACGTTGACATGGAATTAAACTAGATTTTGGTAAAATCCAAAGAATACAAACATACAAAACAAGAAAATCTACAAATAAATATATAAATATATATATATATATATATATATAATATATATATATATATATATATATATATATATTATATATATATAATTATATATATATATATATATGTAATAACAATGGAATTACACATGGAGAAAGCACTGAACTACTGTATCTAATACTTTATATAAAAGGCTTTTTTTAATGACGGCAGCTTTACATGCATTGCTTGGGGGTGTGTTTTTCACAGACTTCAACAGAGTGTAAGAATCTTGATGGTTCTATGCCGTCTATAAAATCTGATCTTTATTTTGTATTCTCTATTGGATTCTAGTCAGGTGATTGGCTGGGCCATTTTACAGCTTTATTTTCTTTCTCTGAAAGCATTAGAGAGTTTCCTTGGCTGTGTTTTAGATCATTGTTTTGCTGAAATGTCCACTCTGGTTTCGTCTTCATCATCCTGCTAAGGTAGATGTTGGACTGAAGCAGCTGACAATTTACAATGATGAAGTGCAAAGGGTTGCTGAAGAACTACTGAGGGATTATAGCTGCTGTCTGGGCTGTCACTGCCTACAACTTTCTACAGCTTTCTTTTTTCATGTGTTCAATACTTTCTTCCCGTGTCATTTAATTTAATTACACATAACTTAACACAAACGCGGTTATGAATATATTAGAACATATGGTTTTTTGTAGTAAAAATTCATAATAATGACAAAAAAATCGCCTAACGTGATCTCCTTACTTTCGGGTGCAGATGTTCTGCCATTGTGGCTGGTGTATTCTGGGAAATTTTCTTACTCTTGGTTTCGAGTGTGATCCTGAAAACTCTCAGTTCGAAGGGGTTCCCCTTAGCCCTACGCCTTCAAGCTAAAGAGAAAAGGGACACCCCTACCCCTTCATGTGAATTCCCCGGGTAAGGGGAAGGGCTAAGAGGTAGAATTGGGATTGGGCCTATAAGGTATGAAGCCTGTCGCTCAGTGCCTGTTACGTGACTCGTGGTGCTCTTGCAGAATTCTGAAAGTAGAGATGTTTTTGACTGGGAGCGCATGGAATACGCGTGTGTGTCGCTCTCAATATGCGCGAAAATATATTTATTTGTTTTGCCATAGGTCTGTTCTAGAGACAATTTGCTAGAGCTTTACTCGCCTTTAAATAATTTTTTTTGGCTTATGTCTGTTTTAGAGACATGTTACAGGTCTTTGATAAAGATCTTATTTTTTTTCTTTGGAAATATGTTTCAGATTCACACTGTAAAACGTCTGTTTGTGTCAAAATCATCATTTTAAAACCGAAATCGCAATATTGTTCAAGAAAATCGTAATAGGTTTTTTTGCCCACATCACAGCAGCCTAATACTTCAATCCAAAGGAATGTACGAATGTGTACTGTGCATTTAAGACTCAGACACGGGCTGTTCTGCCTGAGGTTTCGGCTCAGCTGATAAAATCTTTTGATTTTCCTTTTCTTCAAATCATCACTTTGAAAAGGCACGCTAAAGACGACATCTCCATTTTCTCAATGAGACACTAGTCCTGCTCATTTCAGTTTTTCGTTCTGGATGCAATGCCCTCCGAACCCTCCATGGAGAAAGAAATGAATCCCGCTTCATGGGGTTTGCCCCCAAGTCAGAATTTTCACCGATTTTGTCTTTCCTCTTATCTCACGGCCAAGCAAATATTGCAGATGATTTTTCTCTAGCACAATGCGTCATCCTTCCGGCTCTCCAAATTCTCCAGTCACCATAAAGTAAACACAACGAGAGCTATGCTAATGACAATCACTTCAATTCTGAACTTTGAACCGCAGAATGGGAATTAAAATGCAGCATAACTTGGAACGCTTCAAAGGTCACATCATAATGCAGAGCGCGACATGAATTTTACATGAAACTATCATTATCAGATCCCTTCAGAGATCTCTCTGTGGTCTGAATCTGAAGCAGGAACTCACGGTTTGTGCACATCAACAAAGGTAAAACAAATGATAAAAGTTGCATGCTCAGTCTCAGTCTGGGTTAGCTCATTTCTGACGCTAATTGTCAGTGTGATTTATCATCAGGGTTGTTGAATGAGTCTCTCACGTGTATTTTGATAATGTCAAGTTCATATGACAAAGACAGGTTTTGATAATGTTAAAAATTGTGTCTTCTGGTGGAATTTTAGGATATTATATATATATATATATATATATATATATGGAATAATAAAAATAATGTAAACAAATGTTCCCATGAATATAGCCAATGCTGCTGATATGGAATAAAATAAATAAATAAATAAATAAAATATTTACTACCAATGTTGCCATGAATATAGCCAATATGGTAATAAATATGAAATGAATGAATGAATGAATAAAATATTTATCATCAATGTTGCCATGAATATACCCAATATTGTAGTAAATATGGAATGAACGAATGAATGAATAAATGAATGAATGAAATATTTATCATCAGTGTTGCCATGAATATAGCCCATGTGGTAATAAATATGGAATGAACGAATGAAAGAATAAATGAATGAGTGAAAAAATAAAAATATTTATTATTAATGTTGCCATAAATACAGCCAATATGATAATAAATATGGAATGAATGAATGTATAAATGAATAAATGAATGAATAAATAAATAAATAAATAAATAAATAAATAAATAAATAAATAAATAAAATTATTAATTATTAATGTTGCCATGAATACAGCCAATATGATAATAAATATGGAATGAATGAATGATTGCATGAATGAATGAATGAATGAATGAATGTATGAATGAATGTATGAATGAATAAATAAATAAATAAATAAATAAATAAATAAATAAATAAATAAATAAATAAATAAATAAATAAATGAATAAATAAATAAATAAATAAAATATTTATTATTAATGTTGCCATGAATATAGCCATTATGATAAAAATATGGAATGAATGAATGAATGAATGAATCAATAAATGAATGAATAAATAAAATATTTATTATAAATGTTGCCATGAATATAGCCAATATAATAATAAATATGGAATAAATGAATGATTGAATAAATAAATAAATAATTAAATATCAAAATGAATGACTAAATATAATATTTATTACCAATGTTGCCATGAATATAGCTAATATGGCAATAAATATGGAATGAATGAATTAATGAATAAATAATGTATTACCAATGTTGCCATGAATATAGCTAAAGTGGTAATAAATATCGAATGAGTGAATGAATGAATGAATGAATGAATGAATGAATGATCAATGTTGCCATGAATATTCCCAATGCTGCTGATATGGAATAAATAAATAGATAGATATACTGTATATATGTATATGATGGAAATATGGAACAAATAATGCCTTGTTTGTGCACATCAACAAAGGTAAAACAAATGCTCAAATTTGCACGCTCAGTCTCAGTCTGGGTTAGCTCATTGCTGACGCTGATTGTCAGTGTTATTTACCATCAGTGTTGTTGAATGAGCCCCTCACGTGTATTTTGGAGGGCTCTCTAGTGGATATTGACCTTGCAGCTGAATAAGAGCACTGTATTAGAGTGTCAATCACATCACAATCTCTTTATCTCCCTCTACACCTCTAATTCTGCCGTCCATCTCGACAAAAGGTTTTCTCAGGGATCTCAGTGCTGCGTCTGCTTTTACTGTTTCATTGTTTAACAGGATGTTTGTTGAAAACTAAGTGCTTTGTAGTAGTTCAGGGTTGCTTATTCAGTAACTGTAATTTGAACCATTGTGGTTTATAATGTGATTGCTGTTCTTTTGAGTCTTTTGAGGTGCCCCTCTTGCCCATCCCCCCCCCCCTCCCTTCACTTTGCGATCGGCAAACATCCTCCCTTACACTGAAAAAAGTGTTGCATGCAAAACTGTTGCAAACAATTTATTTGTGTTGAATTTAAACAAACAAATTAAATTGAGCAATGTTTAACTTAATTTGTTTGTTTAAATTCAACACAAATAAATTGTGTACAACCACTTAACGAAAAAAAATTGAGTAAATCCAAGGAATCATCTTTGAATATTTTTTTCAGTGTACTTTGCGATCGCCGCCCACCCAATCACCCCCCCACGCTCTTCACTTTGCGATCGCAACTGCCCCTAACCCCCCCCCCCCCCCCCCCTCTTCACTTTGAGATCGCATCAAGCACTTGCCCCTTCAAGGGTCTGTGCACGGCCCTGCACAGAAGTACTGGCATAACAATTTATAGGTTAGATAAAACCACTGATGTGTATGGTAATGATGAAAATAACCGTCATATGCTTAAAAAATAAAAGTTGTAGGCAGCAATTACATTATTTAACAAACAGACGACATATGGCACTGAAAAATTGTTAAAAAATTATCATCTAACAATGAAACATGAAGTTTTATGAGTGAATCATTTATTGAAAATGAGACTCAAAATAAATGTGTTGTACAGATTGTACAGAATGTTAGATTGATATATTTAGCCTCATCAGCAACAGTAGTTGTAGCAGTGAATTTTTCACAGTACTGAATATTTTACTGTTTATTTTTATTCAGCTGATTATTTCTTCATTTTATTTTGAATACAATTACAGGTTCTAAGTTCTGTTTGTTAAAACCAAAAGTGTTTTGCGGTACTGTTTGTGTAATAAATGAAAAGCAAATTACATTTGTCTCCTTTGTTTTTGGCTTATCCGAAAAATGGTCCGATCCGTGCAGTGGTGTAGTCCTTGCTATACGCACGTATACTCAGTGTTTGGGTATTACGACTTCTGAGGATCATACTCTCGGTATACTCACTTGTTTTGGTGATTAGACTTCCCTAATTTTTGTCTATTGAGTATTTGAGTTTTTCGAAGATCACAACAAATCAGCTGAATGAAGTCTCGCTGAAACGTTCAAGTAAAATTATAAAACAGCATGGGCGTCGCTTTAGCCCTCCTATATTTCCCTCAGCCCCCCTAACACCTTTGCGATCACCTGTACATTACTAAATGATCGCCTCAGTCCCCTTTTAATTTGATATAAAAACGGCGGCAGAATCCCGCTCCTGAACTCGTTTTTTAGTTAGTCAGCAAACCACAGTGTGTGTGTGTGTGTGTGTGTGTGTGTGTGTGTGTGTGTGTGTGTGTGTGTGTGTGTGTGTGTGTGTGTGTGTGTGTATTTATATATATATATATATATATATATATATATATATATATATATATATATATATATATATATATATATATATATATATATATATATATATATATATATATATATATATCAAATGAAGCAAAGATACATTGACTTTCGTCGTTTCTTTGCCTACTTTTAAAATTTGGATTGGCTGGGTAATAGTACACCACCTATTTTTGTAGGACTACACCACTGGATCCGTGACTAAAAAGCCATAACGTGATCCAAACTGTGAGATTTGTGATCCGTTATACCACTCCCAACCACTTTATATTGTCACATATTTTAATCAGTTTCAACCTGCTCATTGGCTGAATCGTTACATCCCTAGAATTTAGTCTCATGCTTGTTTCGCACTGATTGAAAAAAAATGTGTGTTTAACAATTTTTACCAAATCCGAGAATCATGAAAACCCTGAACGCTGTATTTTGAGTCTATTTGACATTGACTGGAAATCAGCTCTCTCTTTTCCCACCGCTGTTTATATTAATAGCTTTCGCAATTATAATCTGAGTCCCGCTGTCTTTCTTATTCCGTGCTATCAAGCTGTCGTATCCTGAACCGTCAGCCTCCTGAATAGTAAACACATGCAAACTGTTATCTGTGTCATCTCCGATGGAGCCACATTTTGAGAGCTAACACTCTCACGCAAGGACCACATGTGGAGTTTTGTCAGCGGAAGATCCAGTCACGCGAGCGTTTGATTGATTTAGTTCGTTAAAGCAGCAGGGGGGGAGTTTCATTGATGTAGCTAATAAGGAAAGCCACACATACAACACTTTTAAGATAAGTCCTGGCACAAAGTAGCCCTTTTTTCAACCCAATCTAATCTAAAGGATGAATCAAGGTTGCAAACTTCAGGATTGAGCTGCATGTTAATGATTAGAGCATCTTGGGGTATGTGTTGAGTTATTTTTGTTGTGTATTGGCCTCATACTGATACAGCAGGTTGTATATTGGGTAACACTAGGACTGTCATGAAACTTTGTCTACTGTCATTCGATCAGTTATATCATTTTTTAATCATTGTTTCAAATGTCTTAATGACAACTTGACAAATACAAATGTATCATTATCTGTCTTTGTCATGACAACTTGACATCATCAAGACATCACTTGTCATAAATCTGTCATAAACATGATTGTCAATTATAATTTTATCATGAATTTTATGCCATCATCATTAATGTTTATCTTTATCATTAAAATATCATTAAATAATATATTCAAATATTATTATACCATAGATTATATACCATTAATATCTTAAAACATCATTAAATAATAATGGTGGTGTTTTAAAATTATTTGTCAGAGCATTTTGAAACTAGACATGACCAGGTAAAATTACAAGATGTAAACTTGGCCATTCAATACTAAGCAAAAGGGGAAGAGACCCAATTTATGACTTAATATAGAATGTTTTTATAGAGTGTGTATTTGTCAATGATATAAGAGAATATTTATATTTAGGCAATTTCTTAAAAGACGTCTTCTGGAGGAATGTTAGAATATTTATCAGTAATCAAATTGAAAGATCTTTTATATGACTTTTGTCAGTGTTGTTGTTTTCTGTGTGGGTTTTTGTATGTGTGTTTGTTATGATTTTAAACAATAAAAACTATATATTTAATATTTATTGGCAACGTTTCCATGAATATAGCCAATGCTGCTGATATGACAGGCTTACATAAATAAATGAATAAACGAATGAATGAATGAATGAGTAAATAAATTAATAATTGAATGAATGAATGAACGAATAAACAAACAAACAAACAAATTAATTAATTAATTAAAATTTTTTTAATATTTATTACCAATGTTTCCATGAATATAGCCAATGTTGATGATTTTCATAAATTAATTAATTAATTAATTAATTAATTAATTAATTAATTAATTAATTAATTAATTAATTAATTAATTAATTAATTAATTAATTAATTAATTAATTAATTAATTAATTAATTAATTAATTAATTAATTAATTAATTAATTAATTAATTAATTAATTAATTAATAAATAGAAAATTTATTACTAATGTTGCCATGAATATAACCAATGCTGCTGATATGAAATAAATAAAGGAATGAATGAATGAATGAATGAATGAATGAATGAATAAATAAATAAATAAATAAATAAATAAATAAATAAATAAATAAATAAATAAATAAATAAATAAATAAATGAATGAATGAATTAATTCATTAATAAATAAATAGAAATTTTATTACTAATGTTGCCATGAATATAGCCAATGCTGCTGATATGAAATAAAGGAATGAATGAATAAATAATTAAATTAATTAATTAATTAATTAATAAAACGTTTATTACCAATGTTGCCTTGAATATAGCCAATGCTGATGATATGGCATGAGTAAATAAATAAATAATAAGATAATTGACACTTTTAATGAATGTTTTTTTATTTAAAATGCATTTTGTTACACTGAAAAAGTGACCATAAAAAATTCCATGACACAATTATGGTCTCATGACAGTCATGTTTATGACAGATTTATGACATGTTGTGCTGTGTAAGGATGTATTTGCTTATGTCAAGCTGTCTTAACAAAGACATCTCAAACAATGTCATCTTTGCATATATATATATATATACACAAATGACACTTAATAACAGCTGTCATAAGTATGCATAACATTAATGTGCATACTTATATATGACTATATATGACTTATAATGACTATAAAAAGTGTCATGGCAGCCTTATGAACACCCCCTTCGCGTAAAGTTTCAGAATGTACACAAGGGCAGATTTAGGGATTTTGGGGGGCCTCAAGAAATACACTCAAGTGTAAGTGCATAAGTACATAGTGTATAGTGTGCCATTTGGGATGCAGCTTTTGTTTAAATTCAGCCTATATAAATAGTTTGGAACCACTTACCTTAAAAGAATGCAGTATATTCAATGAATTTAATAGTGTTTATAGGAATTGCATTTCATTCAACTTTTCACGATTAAATCAGGCCGGCTCAAGTTTTTTTTCCTGCAACCGTTTCTTTTCTGTCTCCGGAGGGTGTCAGAGATGGACGTTTGGATGTGAAGTGCTTCATTGATGTCTGACTCTTAGTGAAGCTGTTGGAGTTTAAGCGGCTCTCAGACTGATTTGCTGAGCTGATTCTGATCTGAGCTTTTCTCAGAGCATCAATTCTGCACTAAGATAATTGCTCTCCTATTGTTTGATAATCATATGGGAAGATGAACCATCATTTCTCTGTTAATCTGATGAACGTGTCAGTTCGTCGGTATGTTGCACTGGTTGTTTTTATTTCACCTCACTTTTCTGGTGATGCATCCACTAAAGGTGCAGGAGGCAATGCGTTTTTTTATATCATTATAATAGATTTTAGTTTATTACACAGCCCAGTGAAAAAACTAATCAAACATGCCTGTAGGTACATATCTGCTGAATTAGATTTCCATTCATATAGCTGAGTTTTATTATTGTTAAAAAAATTTTTTTGCTCATACATTTGTTACAGGTTCTTGGAAAAGCAACAGATGTTATGTGCATGGAAATAGGGAAGTATTATAGTTATATCATAATCAGTTTCATCAATTTATCTGATATTCACTAGATGTATTTACAGTACATGTTCATAAAAATCTTCAATTTCTAAGGAATTTTAAGGCAGTTTACGTTTTTGAAATGTATTAGTTATGTGCCTATGCAGGTCCAAAATGCTTAAACATTGCTTAATAATGAACAAATAAATTATAAACAAATATCTTTACATATGAATAAATTAAAGCATTAAAATGAAACCACTGCCTGCATGCCTCATCTCGGGGGCTTTTTCAGTATATTCATGACAATTTGCATTAGTATAATGTTATTATTATTAGCTGTATTATTTATTATATGCATTTTTATTTTTGTTTTAATAAAAGCAAGTTTATATTTGTCCACCTGTCAGGTTTTGGACCATATGGGGCATAAGAATAAGACGTGTGTTTAGATATCAGTTTTTGTAGGAACTCAGTTTTTTGATCACACTTAATTATTATTGTTCATTTATTCGTTTGCTGGAAATTAGAACTGAATTTAGAAATAGTTTTGAAACAAATCTTTGAGCTTAACAAACGAAACTAAATATGTAGCCTAATGGACATCTTCCAGTTCCTTATCAATGAAAGTAAAGGAGTAAAGTAGAGTAAAAGTAAAGTAAAGAGAAAATAAGGAGGCTGAATGGTCTGGCAGATGGTCTGGCAGATGGTCTGTTTACTGTTTTCTCGCTAGTAAAGCGTTCAGTTTTTACACTTACAAAGTTCGCCATGTACAGTAAATAGCAAATGACCCATTGGCGCAACACAACTCTTATGCTAAGTTTACAACAGACGCAGAACGTGCAACATTTTGAATTTACTCGCTTCATTCGCACATCAAATTCACTTCACAATAGATGCAGATTCGCGTCATGGGCAGGGCATCTGTCTGCCTGGTGACACTAGCTTCACTGCTAAATGACTAACATGGATTTTATTGAGAAAATAACTGTGTTTATGTGCTTTGGGAAGGCTGGTAAACAGCGCTGATTTGTTTGAAGCCATGTCTGAGTCCACTACATCCTTTCAGAGGTGCACCCAGCTCTGTGAGTTCACCTACTCCTCCAGAAACTGTATGATAGAAACATGTGCTTCCGACTAAGCCGAGTCCAGTTTGATGAACTGTTGTCCGGAGTCGCCAAGAGGATTTTTCCCCGGGACATTAACAACAGGAGCTACGTCATAATCTGACCCCTACAAGAGAAAGCTCCTTATTGGTTAATACAGTACGAATGTCTGCTGAAGTTCAGATTTTCCAACTCAAGCGTTTCGCACAAAACGCTCAACTCGCATCGCTTCAATCATGGGAATTGCATCATTCACACGAATTTCACCGCTGGATGTCTATTCGTATTGACTTAACATGTAACTTGCCTTGGATTGACTTAACATGTAAACCACTTGTGCTTGACGCTTCATCCACATCTGGTGTGAACGCAGCATTAAAGTGAATGGGGGATGAGACTCTGATTGGTTTAATGCACGTTATGTTCAAAACACAGCCATAACTCATTAAGAGAATAATAAGCTCAACCCTGTTAGACCATGCGCCGGGCACGTACTGTATTTTTCTATCCTTAAAATAGCAAAAGTGGATTCTGACGTGCCCTTATTGCTGTTGCACCCTGCGCTTTAGACTTTGCTCCTAGATCGTTAAAATAGTTTCCATTGTGTTTTCTGTCACACATTGCGTTTTCAGAATGCTACATTTTGTGCAATGTATGAGCCGTTTTCTTCATCGGGACATAAAATGGGTTGTTGCTGGAGCGGATATGGATGCGGCTGGAAGTTGACGAGAATTATTTATTAAATTTCCCAGTTATTGTATTTTATTACCGTCTACCCCAGGCATGGGCAAACTCGATCCTCGAGGGCCGGTGTCCCTGCAGAGTTTTGCTCCAACACTAATCAAACACATCTGAACACCCTAATTAGTGTCTTCAAGATCACTAGAAAGCTACAAGCAGGTGTGTTTGATTAGGGTTGGAGCAAAACTATGCAAGGACACCAGCCCTTCAGGATCGAGTTTGCCCATCCCTGGTCTACCCCCACCCCAACCCTAAACCCAACTGTCACCGTAATGTAAAAACAGTATTTGTACCGAGTATTATTCATGCTATCTATTAATTTACCCAATAAATTGTATTTACACCTACCCCCACCCCAACCCTAAGCCCAACCGTCACAGTGCTGTAAAAATAATAATTATTGTTATACAATGTCATAAAAAATGCTATTATAATTGATGTGCATATCGCACCTCTGACCGACCGCGCATCTGATCTAGACTTTATCATAAAAATGTTTCCACAAGGTCAAAATGTACTAGTATTGCTATACTTGTAGGGAGAACACACAGTTATTTTTGTTGTTTACTCTTTATGGATGTATTGGTTTTCTATTCATACTGCATATTCTTTGCATTGTACTAAATCATTAATGTAAATGTAATGTCACTTAATATAAAGTGGGAGTAAAACACTCTTGTGAAAAAACAAGTGAGAGCTACATCATGTTGCGAAATAACAATTTGTTCTCCAATACACATTGGCAACCCAACAAATTCTTCTTTTAACAAAAGAATCTCTAAAGTACGTTCCTGTTCAAATGCACTTTCCTTTTAGATTAGCAGCTTACTATGAATTCCCTAGATGCGTGTGTGTGTGACATTTAGTAATGTGACATATATGCGACCCTCACGTCTGTTCATGAGGACCCAGAGAACTCTTGATCTTTCCTGAATCTCTCCAGCTCCGCCATCTGTGGTGTGACTTCATTATGACAGATATTTGCTGACTTCACATGTTCTCAGCCTGCTGACAGCAGCAGCATTTATCCCCACTTTGTTTTCCCTCCCTTGCACTTTTAAGAAATTTAACACAATCATATTTGAAAATGGATATGATTCACCTGCTTTTAGGAAGCGGGCCACAAGCGCTGCCCGGCAGTGCATATTTGACTGTTCATCCATCACGGTTAGAAACAACCTCACTGATGTCTTTTAGATGAAAAAGTGAGAGTACTTAAAATAACTTTTGGTCACACTTTAGGTAGAAAGTGTGTATTTGTGTTGAAGGTACAATTCTTGCTATTAACAAACCATTGACTAAGACTTTTAGCTCAATAACTAAATAGCTGCTTATTTATAATAAGGTAGTAGTTGGGTTTAGTTGTTGGGTATGATTAGGGATGTAGATTAAGATCATACTTGATAACTATTAATGAACAGCTAATATCTTATAAGGCAGTATTAATACTGGGAGTTGGTACTTAAACTCAAATATTTTATTGAATCATCACGTTTTTGGATATGAAGTCAAAGTTTGGTGTCAGTAAAATGTTAAGAAGAAGGAAAAGAAGATGAAGAAGAAGAAGAAGGAAAAGAAGACAAAGAAAAAGAAACAAGTAGACTGAAAAGGAGGAGGAAAAGGAGGAAAAGAAGACAGAAAAGAAGATAAAAAATAGAATAAGAAAAAGATAAAAAAAGAAGGCAAGAAAAAGGAGGAAAAGAAGAAGTAAAAGGAGAAAAAGAATGAAAAGAAAAAAGGAAAAGAAAAAGAAGGGGAAAAAAGTAGACAGAAAACGAGGAAGAAAAGAAGACTGAAAAGGAAAAGATAAAGATGGAAAAGAAGGAAAAGAAGAAGAAAAGAAGGGAAAGAAAAGATAGAAGCAAAAGAAGAAGAAAAGAAGGGAAAGAAAAGATAGAAGGAAAAGAAGAAGAAGAAAAAGAAGGAAGATAAGATAGAGAAGAAGGAAAAGAAGAGGGAGAAAACGAAGGAAAAAAGGAAAAGAAGAAGGAAAAGAAGATGAAGAAAAAGAAGGAAGATAAGATAGAGAAGGAAAAGAAGAGGGAGAAAACGAAGGAAAAAAGGAAAAGAAGATGAAGGAAAAGAAGATCAAGAAGAAGGAAAAGAAGAGGGAGAAGACAAAGGAAAGAAGGAAAAGAAGATGAAGCAAAAAAGAAGGAGAAGATGGAAAAGAAGACGAAGAGAAGATGGAAAAGAAAAAGGAAAAATTAAGGGAAAGGAGAAGGAAAAGGAAAATAAGATAGAGAAGAAGGAAAAGAAGGAGAAGACGAAGAAGGAAAAGAAGATGGAGAAGAAGGAAAAGAGGAAGAGGTTGAAAAATGAGGTAAAGAAGGCGAAGAAGAAGTAGGAAAAGAAGATGGAGAGGGAGAAGATGAAGAAGGAAAGAAGGAAAAGAAGATGAAAAAGACATAATGAAGAGGGAGAAGGAGAAAAGGGGGAAGGAAAAGAAGAGGAGGAAGAAGAAAAGAAGGGAGGGGAGAAGGAAAAGAAGAAGGACAAGTAGAGGGAGAAGAAAGAAAAAAGAGGAGAAAGAAAAGGAGGAAAAAAGAGGGAGAATAAGAAGAAAAGAAGGAAAAGAAGAGGAAGGAGGAGGAAAAGAAGGAAAAGAAAAAAAGGAAAGAGAAAGAGATGCTGAAAAATAAAAAGAAAAAATACGATTCTGCCCACCAATACATTTTTGTAATCAGAATTACTGTAAAACGCTGCAAAATAATGAATAATTATTACAGTTAATTGAACTGTATTCTTATCGAATAAGTTTAAGATTTAATGTATTCCTGCAAAGAGTTCATCATCACTTGAGTTTTCAGTCTAAACCATCTATTATGTTTTAGTGTTTAGTTCCACCATAGAAATGATAATATTAACAATAAAATATTACATTTCATAGCTTTTTCCTCACAAAATTGATTTAGTAAAGAATAAAACGTTTTATATTTAGAATTTATTTAGTTTAGTGTCCATTTTATTCAACATACATTTTATAATTTATTGTTTTGACATTTTACTTTTAAAAAGTACTCATTAGTTACTTTCCCTGCTAATTAGTTCCTTTTATAATGATGTAATTCAGTTACTAACCACATACTAGTTGTGAGATGTAACTATAACTAATTCCTTTTTTTTTTTTTTTTTTTAAGTAACATGCGCAACACTGGTGATAACAAAAATTGGTGCAATCGGATGGCATTAATGAACAAACCAGTGGAGCAGTTTTGTTTTGATCATTCTACAGTAATATCCCTCAGCCAAAGTCTGTCTTCATAATGGTTCAGTATTATTAATACTTATCATTACCTCCAGAACTGTCTTTAGCATCTGCACTCACAAAGAGCGTCTCAGGCCTCTAAAAGCCACCACGTGTTCATTAGTTTTTGCTTTATTTGCGAATGTTAGCCATATGCCAGTTTGCACATGAATTTCATTCGAATCTTTGGATGGAAACATGCGACGCCTCTTGAAAATCATCATAACTCTGTGAAATAATGTCTTTGTTTGTCATACAACCAGAAGTCAAATCACATTCCACATAACTTTTCCAGCCTTTGAGATGTTTTTGTAGCCTCTTCCTAACCTGTGCCATTTTACAACTTTATCTCAAAGGTCTATTAAAAGCGAGGTGTAATGTGATTAAAGGTATAGACTTTCACAGGGTATGATGATTTTCAATCGGCACTGGTGCTTTAGAAAATCTTACAGATCCCAAAGTTTTGACGGATCACTACCAGTTCATCATTCATTGAAGTCACTGCTGACCTGAATGTGTTTCTGTCCACCTGCCTGAATAATAGAGCATGAAACATTCTTCATCTGTAAATGTCCATCTGTGTGTCTATTATGAATCCTTTAAGATTAGAAAGACATTTATCATCTCTTCCCTCCACCAGCTCACAGTTGCCAGGCAACACCGCCTCGATCCGTTATCTGGAGAGAATGGAGGATTGATTCTTTGACTTTTACTTCTGCTTACCTACAGGAGTCATTACACATCAATAGTCGCATTTCCATTGTCGGGGCCTAAAGCGAGTGTGCTAATTCATGACAGGGCCAGTCGCTTTTCAATTCTCACTTCTGGGGCTTGAGCGGGTCTTGTCAGGCTTCCTCCAGGCCAATAGCCAAGGGTTTTTGACCTGTCGAATACATCGAACTGAAGCAGGAGAGTTTGAGCTTGAGGAGTTTAGCACACGAAGCTTATCAACACTGCATTTATTTAATATTAATATCAGAGTAATTAACGCTCATAATTTTTAAAATTGTTAGATTTATTTTAAAAGTCGATTTTTATGTTATTTAAGTCAAGTCGACATCAACTAGATCAGGGGTCTCAAACTCAAATTGGCAGGGGGCCATATAAGTGACTGACAATTCATAAGAGGGCTGCTTTAACATTCAAGCACAACAAAAAAGTGGAAACCTGATGTATTTGATGCATTCAGACTATGATAATATTACAATTTAATAATAGGCATAATAATAATAATTATTTTTATTCTGTCCCAATCCATTGTTGCTTAACCAAAAGTTTAACAGCAGAAAGCAGATTGGATAACTTTAGTGACTTTAGTGGCAATTGTTCTTTTCAATATCTTTTTTTTTTTTTTGTAAAACTACAGCAAAGAGAAAATATTTAGTCAAATTTTGCTAATACACATTTTTTTAATACAAATTTTAATAAGCATATGAGGAAAATCTATTAAATGAGACCATTTGAATCGAATATTAGCAAAATGATCATATTTGTTACACCACCAGCATAACATGTAGGCCATGAAGAAGTGTTGGTACAATACTATACAGGTGGTATAAAACTAATTATAATCAGATGACCCTTCAATATTTTCAAAAATAGAGCTTTAGTTAAAATAGAGCCCTTACGGACATATATTTCAACGTTTAAATCAGCCCCAGAATAATCTGCATGTGCGTTACTCACGACTGCACGCTGAGAGAAACCGAATGTAGAATTATTAGAATTATTAGCCCCCCTGTTTATTTTTTTCCTCAATTTCTGTTTAACAGAGAGATTTTTTTTCAACACATTTCTAATCATATTAGTTTTAATAACTCATTTCTAATAACTGATTTATTTTATCTTTGCCATGATGACAGTAAATAATATTTGACTAGATATTTTTCAAGACACTTCTATACAGCTTAAAGTGACATTTAATTGCTTAACTAGGTTAAATAGGTTAACTAGGCAGGTTAGGTTAAATAGGCAACTTCACGAGTTCACACTTGCAATAGTTTCAGAATAAAGCGTATTTGGCGTGCTGTCCGGGGAGAGGGCTCTGAGCTCGGGGAAGACACCCAAACTCGAGTTATTTCTCTTATCAGGAAACAGAGAGGAATTGGGATTCGAGCGAAGTATCTAGCCCAGCCCCAGAACGCTCCCCCCGGGATTGAAATGCTTAAGAGGTGAGGTGACGGGGTGGTGGAGGGATGCTAAAGTCGTAAGATGCTGCAGGTAAGACAGCTTTGGTATATATAGGGGTTTGGTCAAGAACTGATTGGATAATAGAATAATTGTCAAATGATGTATTTGATACTGAAACTTCTGCACGTGCTCCTCCCGAAATTTGTTTATAAAACATCACTTATTGTACTACGTTGGTTTGATCTGTAGACAGTCAAAAAAAAAATTACTTAAAGGGGCTAATAATATTGACCTTAAAATGGTTTATAAAAAATGTTAAATTGCTTTTTATTATCAGAATATTATCAGAAATACTGTGAAAATTTCCTTGCTCTGTTAAACATAATTTGAGAAATATTTAAAAACAGAAAAATTTTTTAAAGAGGGGCTAATAATTCTGACTTCAACTGTATAGTACATTACTTTAAATGTCCAGTAGGAGGTGGGTCAAAACCACAAGTGGCTATATGCGACTGCACAACAATGATAGTGATTCAAAAATGAATGTTTGGGGGGCCGAATCTTGTTATGTTTTGTTTTGTTTATTCGTCAGTTGTGGGCCGGAGAAGGGAAAACGGGGGTCACAAATGGCCTGCAGTTGGCAGTTTGAGACCCCTGAACTAGATGATGGTGACCTTATCATTAAAACACAAGATACAAATATTTTGCAACATGCCACAATTTGCTATTTATTAAAACACATTGAAAAAACAATGCAGCATTACCAATGACTAAGCTCTGTGGAAATGGTCCACACATCGATTAAACCATTTTCATGGTTACTGCTCATCTCGGTTATCAGAAGTCTCCTCTCATTGTGTGCATCTTCACCGCGTTCACCTGGGATGATATGTGAAGTTTGCTACACCTTCGAGGCTGTGCGATTCACGATTTCTTTAGGTTTCATGGTTCATCCACAAAGTATGTCAGCGTCAATGCGTCACAGAGGACAACAGCCAATTACATTACTTTTCCAGTGTTGCATAAACGTGATTGACCTTGATCTGCTTGAGGGTATTTGCATGGCGCAATCTGACTGGCTGACACCTGTTTGATGATTCAAAGTTCACTCAAAGTTTGAATAAAACTGCTATGTAGTTTAGTTACATGATCTACACAGCAGGACTAGTCGATGTCAATCAAAAAGCATTAAAATCGACCAGTCAACTAATCTGTGCAACCCCTAATATATAAATATATCTATATATAACTATCAGCCAATCTTATATATAACCAGCCAATCGCATGGAAGCAACTCAATGCATTTAGGCACATGATCAAGATGATCTGCTGCTGTGATCAAACCGAGCATCAGAATGAGAAAGAAAGGTGATTCAAGTGACTTTGAATGTGGCATGGTTGTTGGTGCCAGACGGGTTGGTCTGAGTATTTCAGAAACTGCTGATCTACTGTACACAAATGGCCTCCACAGTCACCAGATCTCAATCCGATAGAGCACCTTTGGGACGTGGTGGAACGGGAGATTTGCATCATGGATGTGCAGCCGACAAATCTGCAGCAACTGTGTGATGCTACCATGTCAATATGGAGCAAAAACTCTGAGGAATATTTCCAGTACCTTGTTGAATCTATGCCACGAAGAATTAAGGCAGTTCTGAAGGCAAAAGTAGGTCCAACCCAGGACTAGTAAGTACCTAATAAAGTGGCCAGTGAGTGTATGTTAGCACTTAAAAATACGATCTCTTTTTACATCCCCAATCCTTTTTGTATTGGACAGTAATGAGCAAAATCAAGGTAGAAATTAAGCTTTCAGACATAAAAGTGCACCTCTGAACACTTTAAACACATTAATCCAAATAAATTCCTTCATTCATCAACTTGTTTGAGCCCTGTTTTGACCTAAAAATGTCTTCAGGTGTTTCCTTCCATTTTAAAGGCATGGTTAGTCAAGGGAATCACTTAAAATCACACCTGTTCAACCCATTCAGAAAAACAAACAAACAAACAATCAAATGAATGAGACACTCATTCACTTTGCTATTCATATGCGGAGACACAATGCGACCTGATCCAAGTGGCTGCAATAAATGTAATTAGGCCTGCGCTGCATACAGAAAAAAAAGCTCTGGGCATTTGGAGGTGATTCATCACTTACGGTAATTCTGCAGTAACGGATAAACAAGCTCATATGAAACCATCCCACACAACTCATTACGCTAGAACGTCTCCGTACTAATGCAATGAACTACGGCTCAAGTCTTATATCCAAGGAAATGCATAACATTGTCAAGACTGCCATAATGCTCAAGCCCAAAAGCAATGATTATATAAGTCTGATTTGAAGCTGAGTGATTGGTTTATATTTCTTTCTTGAGGATAGTCTGCATCATTAGGATATTTAGATGATAAGCTGGATTAGCATTGATGCAGTGGTTACCAATAGCCTTTTTTTTTCCCTCTGTTGGACCAGTTGTTTATTTTTGTCAGTAGTGCACCTCATATATTTTACACAAAATAAATATGAATACACAAAATAAATCATTAGGCGTTTTAAGTCAAAGTCTCTTTAAGGCAAGTCATTTCACTTGGCGGCCATCTTTGAAACGCGTCTCAGGTAATATGCTCAGGCATTCTGTCTAAATGGGAAAACATGAAATTTTCCAAAACTGTTTGCCAAGCTTACAATTACATTACATATTTGAAATCACCAATAAAATTAAACATTAAACACAATTAAATACAATTAATTAACACAATTAAAAATTACATTTTTTAAAACGTCCAAATCAAACAAAATCTGTATATTTTCAGTGTGCCCGAACTAATGCGCATGCGCACTCAAAAGGAACGAGATCACGACACCAACCTCATTTATGGCCGTTCTACACTTTATCATCCTCTGTATAATGCTTCCTCAGATCGCGCTGCTCTTCTGAAGTAATCCACAACTTGGTCTTGATGGTGAATCTCCTCCAGAAATATTAGCGACTCTTTGTTTACAAGTTTGTGGTGTGTTTGAGTAGTTGCTGCCATGTGCATTTGACAGGATGGACTGCACCTCACGTTAATTTTATACAGATTACAAAACCAGAAAACATTTGTTTTCAAGTGTAGTGGCTAATTTAAAAGTAGATATGTCAAGCTTTAAGTAGATATATTTCTTATGTCTGTGAAGCAAGCATTCGCTGAGATTCCAGTTTGTTTGTTGACCACATAATCAGTCATTAAAGCACATGTCTGGTCTAATCTTCTCCCCTGAAGAAACATCAGTCTATAGCGATCGATGATTGACTCCTGTACTAGTAGCTTCATTCACCATATTGACCATTACACTTTTCCCTATTCAAAACTATATGAGTGACGCGTCTTGTGTATTCTATAGTCTTAAAGTACACTCAAAAAATAACTTTTGAAGCTATTTATTTTTTACTTATTTAAGGTTTTTTTGGGAGACAACCTAATTGTTTTATGTTCAATTCTTAAAATTGTAAAAACAGTCAAGCTAACCTAATCAATTTGTGTTCGGACAAAATTAAGGAATTGTGTGGAACCCATTTTTAATCTACAAAAGGCAAACTGGTTTCTCAGACTACAAATGCAGTTTCCTTTAGACCAAAAACTAGCAAAATGCTTGTGCCATCTGCTAAACAAGCGTTATTCAAACATTTGAAGTTCCTACACAAGTTTGACCTTAATCGTATTCCTAAAATAAAGAAAATGTTAAGTAAAGTTGGGTAAATGCTTAGCAATACACTCAAAAAATTAGTTTTGCTGCTTGTTCTAAAATATTTATTTAAAATCAGTTGAAACAACACAATTTTTACAATTTTTTGGAGACAACCTAATTGTTTTATGTTCAATCCACTTAAATTTGTGAGAAATATTAAGTTATCTTAATCGAATTAAGTTGGGACAACATGAAGGAATCATGTGGATCCTAGCATTTTTTACAGTGTAGACAGTGAGGATGTCGCAGACAGGACTTGAACCTGGGTTTCTGGTGTAACTTCCAAACAGATGTGTTTTCAGTCTTGATTTGATTATGCCAAATGTTGAAGCACATCTGATCGGAACTTCTAATTTACTTGATCCCAATGATCTGATATTTAAAAAAATTACAGATATGCTTACTGCTATTCAGTGAGCATATCTGTAATGTTTTGAGATTCTAGGCCATTTAGTGATTTGTAGACAAGGAATAATCCTAAAATCTATTCTGAATGTAACTGGGAGCCAGTGTAAAGACCTGAGGACAGGTGTGATGTGCTCAGATTTTTCTGGTTCTGGTGAGAATTCGCAGCGTTCTAGATGAGCTGCAACTGTCTGACTGTTTTTTTTTGGGAGGGCCAGCGAGGAGTCCATTACAGTAATCCACCCTGCTGCTGATAAAAGCATAAACAGGTTTCTTTAAGTCCTCACTGGAAACAAAGAATCTAATGCTTGCAATGTTTTTGAGATGAAAATCTGCTGATTTACGTACTGCTTTGACATGACCAAGGCCCAATCCCAATTCTATATTTGTACCGCAGCCCCTTCTCTTTCCCCTTGGCCCTTAAAACTGTGAAGGGGAAGGGCTTCAACATTTACTCCTAAGAAATGGTACACCACTACATTTTTCATCGTGATCTCATGCTTTATATAAGATCAGACGAGCACGACTGGTGTAGTTATTCCAGTTGCGTTATTTTTTGGTATTTATCTTCATGAAATCACTGAAGGCACATGGATATATTAAAACATGTGCTTGTTTGTTGTAAAAATTTGTAATAATGTCAAAAAATACTAATTTGTGGATCTCCTTACTTCCGGGTGCAGCTAAACTGCCATTGTAGCTCGTGTATTCTGGGAAATTTTCTTACCCCTTGGTTTCAAATGTGGTCCTAAAAAATCTCTCTTTTGAGGGCTATCTACCCCTCCCCTTAGCCCTACGCCTTCACGCAAAAGAGGATTGGGAATTGGGTAAGGGGAAGGACTAAGGGGTAGAATTGGGATTGGGCCAAAAACTGAGTGAGGAACAGAAAAATGTGGCAAATACACAGGCTGGAACAAGTCACAGGTAACTGAAACAAAGTAAACAAGAACACATGAGGAAGAACTAAGTCAGAGGTGGAACACTGGGAGGGGAATGGAGACAGTACAGAATGGTGATACGGGATATTTATTTTAGTAAGATTTATGCTAAAAGATACTATTATAGTAATTTTTAAAAATATATTGCATTTGTTTTCTTGTTATTTATTGATTGGCTATTGTCAATAAGATTATCACATCAATGTAAGCTTCAAGTCATGTTGGCTTTATTGGCTTCCTCGTGTGTTCTAGCCGGCAGCTAGCTCTCTGCAACTGGTCGCTTACTGAAGCTAAGCAGGGCTGTGCCCGGTCAGTACCTGGATGGGAGACCACATGGGAAAGTTAGGTTGCTGCTGGAAGTGGTGTTAGTAAGACCAGCAGGGGGTGCTCAACCTGCAGTCTGTGTGGGTCCTAATGCCCCAGTATAGTGAAGGAGACTACTGCTTAGTGAGCGATGTCTTTTGGATGAGACGTTAAACCGAGGTCCTGACTCGTGAAAAATCCCAGGATGTCCTTCGAAAAAGAGTACCCTCTGTCCATCCTGGCCTCCTAACCATCCCCATATTATAATTGGCTCCATCACTCTCCTCTCCATCAATTAGCTGGTGTTTGGTGTGCAGTCTGTCGCAATATGGATTCCACCGCTTTGAGTGTCCAGAAAAGCACTTTATAAATGTAAGGAATTATTATTATTATTATAATTATTATTATTATTATTATTATTATTATTATGTCATTTCAACAATATACAGTCCAGTACACAGTGAAAGGAAACAATGTTCCTCCAGGACCAAGGTGCTACATCAAACAACATAAATTGACAACATAACACACTATAGTAGACTACACACTACTATAAACAATTAGAAGAATGAAATAAGATAAACTAAAATAAAAAAAGTACACAAAGTGCAACATTTAGTGCAAATAAGACAGGATAGACAAGACAGGACGAAACAGTAACAGTAATGCCGACCAGTACATTACGGATGTTGTGCAAATATTGAATCAAATATAAATACTGTACAGGTAAACATTCGTCATTGAGGTAGACATGTTGTACAGAGCAGTGTAAAAATAGCAGCTGTGCAAATATTCCTGTAGTTGTCCGTTCATTTTTATTTGTGTGTGTGCCAGTCCAGTTTGGATTATCAAAAATCCCTGGGCTTTAGTGGGAAATTAAGTCATCCCGGACTTGATTTTCTCCCTAAACCACGCTGAAAACATTTGTAAGACAACCGTAAATCTGACTCTGCGGTTGAAATGACCACACCAGAAATAATGATTGTAGACCTTTTATGAATATTTACCAAACAATCAATCCTTCAAAACCTCACACAATCTCCGGCATTCCTTGGAACGCTATAATTAGAAATAATACCATAGAGACAACAAAACAAGCTCAAATAGACAGTGTACGCAAGTAAAATACACGTTCAATGATCTCTGACTTGGGTGACACCGCCGTTCTCAGAAGAGCTGACATGCGTCTATTTGGTGGGTGTGATTTGCGGTCGGGGGGAAAGCTGACATGAACTTTGCTGTGTCTAGAAGAGGAGCATTGCAGACTCATCTATACACATATTCATCAGCGCTGTCAGACGCTGGAGCTCTTTCTTCTTAACCAAGCTTGGAAATGCTGGAGTTTGGTAAATTACGATCGGCTGTTTCTGAAGGCCAGGGAACTGCACATAGCAACACGCTCTCCAGCTGGGGGAAAGCTAACAGTTTTTGGAGCTTAAGTTGTAATTTATGTGTTGCAGTCTTCAGATTACAGAACAACGGTCGCTGTGAGGCTTATTTGTAAGTTTCGCTGTTGGGAGTAGGCGTTTAGTTTCTTAACATCTTTCAAACTTAATATTCATCAAAGTCTCTTGAAAAACACGACCAAAATACCGTTATTAAGCAGTGTTTTTAAACATGGTGGCTCAGTGGTTACCACTTTCACATCACAGCAAGAAGGTCGCTGGTTTGAGTCCCGGCTGTGTCAGTTGGCATTTCTGTGTGGAGTTTGCTTGTTCTCTCCGTGTTGGCATAGGTTTCCTTTGGGTGCTCCGGTTTTTCTCCACTGTTCAAAGACTTGCGCAATAGATGAATTGGATGAACTAAATTGGCCGTAGTGTATGAGTGTGAATGAGTGTGTATAGGTGTTTCCCAGTATTGGGTTGCGGCTGGACGGGCATCAGCTGTATAAAACACATGCTAGAATAGTTGGCGGTTCATTCCACCGTGGTGATTCCTTTTAATTAGGGACTAAGCTGAAGGAAAATGAATGAATGAATGTTTAGAACATTGTATTGCAAATATTATAATGTTACTTAAATATCATGTGTATTATTATATTTATATTTCAAATATTCCCCAAGCTCTGTTTAACAAAGAAGTTTTATTTTCAGCATTATAAAGCATAATAGTTTTAATAACTAATTTCTAAACACAATTTTTTTGTAGTTTTTGCCATGTTGGCAGCACAAAACATTTTACTGGATATATTTTAAAATCCTATTAAAATAAATAATTATTAAATATTTCGTTCGTTCGTTCGTTCGTTCGTTCGTTCGTTCGTTCATTCATTTTCATCCGCTTTTCTGGGGCCGGGTTGCGGGGGCAGCATTCTTAGGGCCTACTCCCACTATGCTATCTGAACCGTGTCCAGGCCCGTTTCCCGGATCGTTTGAGAAGTGTGAGCACTCTGAATTGGGCTCAGGCGCGGTTCAGTTGGCTGGCCCTGGCCCTATCGGAAGAGGTCAGCCAGAGCACAGTTCACTTGGTTGTAGTGTGAGTGCAAAGTGTGCCTGAGCCCGAAACTGAAGACGAGACGTGACTTTAAGGGACTGTTTCATGTGGATGTATTAATCATTCTTACTGTTTAATGAACGCAAACAGTCATAGATTATAAAAGACTCAAACCCCTCACTGCACCACAGCTGCACCTTTAGCAAACCTCCTAATTCCTGCAGCACGAGGACTTTAATGATTGTTTATGAGCATCAAAAATGGCTGATCTGTTCGGCGGAATATTTGACTGTGTGTCACTGCATCTCAAATGACTAAAGAAATCTCCACTGTGCTGAGCGAGAGCGCTTTTTAAACTGAACAGCACATCATCGATGACGTAGACGTGCTCAGGCTCGAATGCAATGTGAGTGCGGGCTGTCTGGGGAGACGGGAGGGGGACAAGTGTGCTTCGGCCCAGTTCAAGGCAACTGTACATGGTTAGTATGCCCTTTGGAGAGAACCCCAAGACTTTCCTCTCCACAGACACAGCTCCTCCCAGGGGGGGGAGCAGGGAGACCGAGAGGCATAGTCCCTCCAGCGTGTCCTAGGTCTTCCCCCGAGGCCTCCTCCCAGTGGGACATGCCTGGAACAGAAGACATAGTTCCTCCAGCATGTCCTGGGTCTTCCTCCGAGGCCTCCTCCCAGTGGGACATGCCTGGAACACCTCCCTAGGTAGTAGGGTTTCACGGTTTACTGGTACTATGGTAGTATCCCGATACTATGGCTCAAAAATACTGGCGGTGCCACTGCAGTTTGCAAACGGTAGTATCGTCATCAATGATCTATCTGCAATAGATAATGTTGCATGTGGAAAAGCCACTAAAATGCTCACATGTTTGTGCAACAATAAACCATTTTGTTTTAATAGTCTGTGGAGCCCTTTAAGGTTGCAGAACTGTGTAGAATTTGCGCCTTTTATGGTTGCCTATTGCACGTTTTCTAATGCTTCAGTTCGAATGCACATCTGAATCGGTTCATTTCCGTTCCTGTTAATATGATTTAGTAGCTACAACAACTGCGGCAATCTCTTTAAAGGAACGACTCACAAAGTCAAATTTTGCATTGTTACCTGATAGGGCGACGTGGTGGCGCAGTAGGTAGTGCTCTCGCCTCACTGCAAGAAGGTCGCTGGTTCAAGCCTCGGCTGGGTCAGTTGGCATTTCTGTGTGGAGTTTGCATGTTCTCTCCGTGTTCTTGTGGGTTTCCTCCAGGTGCTCCGGTTTCCCCCACCGTCCAAAGACATGCGGTACAGGTGAATTGGGAAAGCTGAATTGTCCGTAGTGTATGTGTGTGAATGGGTGCATATGGATGTTTCCCAGTGATGGGTTGCAGCTTGAAGGGCATCCGCTGCGTAAAACATATGCTGGATAAGTTGGCGGTTCATTCCGCTGTGGTGACCCAAGAAAATGAATGAATGAATGAATGAATGTTACCTGATAAAAACAAACAAAAAAATTGCAACAGGAATCATTGAAACTATTTTTGACCACTTCACACAGCCTAATTTGGTTGGAAAAAAAATGCTGTTTTATAATAATTCATTCGGTATCATTTTTATCTTTATTTTAATGTATTTTTTTGGTCAGTTATCTACAAAATACAATAAAAATACAAAGTGAGTAAATTTTAGGTGAAGTGAGGTGCAAATAATACTTTTTAGACTTAAGTGAATTATGAATTAAATTCAAGCAGGCCTATTATAACATAACATGTAGTATTTCTGACAATTTTCTTTATAATTATGCCATCGAACTGTTGATTTAAACACAATATCAGACTTGTAGCAGTGCGATGTGGCTGTATATCGTCACTTGTGGGGTTCTAAGTCACTCAGCTTGCGGCCTCGAGCCAATGCACGCCTCACACAAGTTCTGATATACAGCCATATCACTCTGCTACTCGTATGATATTGCTAATATATTGATGGCCTGTTTTAATGCATTGTATTGCCAGATCCCTGTCTTTGGTTCCTTTCTCATATTTTTCTCTCTCCCTTTGTTGACATGTAGCTTTCGAAATGAAGGTTTTTGTTTGTTTGTTTCACTGAAACTGTAGGAGATTGTAGCAATTGAGAAGGTGAAACTGAAGCTGTTTGCTTTTGTCTCTCTGTCTCCAGCACATCACCACAGACAGCTACATCCCCTGCCTGACCGACCTCTGCAAGGCCTTGTGGGAGGTGATGCTCAGTTACTATCTGACCATGCAGTGGCACGATGAGCACTACAAAGAAGAAGAGGCTAGTCCTGCAGCAGGTGAGCAAATAAAACAGCTTCTTAAAGAGACAGTTCACCTAAGATTTTATTATTTTTTTTCCTGACTGGTGTACACTACCTGACAAAAGTCTTGTCACCTCCAAGTTTTAGCAACAACAAATAATAACTTGACTAGTTGATCCTTTGGTATCAGAAGTGGCTTATATGAAAGGCAAACCTCTAGATTACACTTATTTTACCAAAATAAAAAATAATCATGCCTTGATTTTTAATTATTTTATTAGGACAGTAAGGTCTGACTTTGCTTAGACAAACATCTTGTCACTTAACAGAAATAATGTACAGTATAGAATATAAAGTCACGCTGCAGTAGAAACAGAATGAATATTGCGCATGACTCCCATGAGCTTGCAGGACTGCATCCATACATCTTTGCAATGACTCAAATAACTTATTAATAAAGTCATCTGCAATGGCAAAAAAAGCGTTCTTGCAGGACTCTCAGAGTTCATCAAGATTCTTTGGATTCATCTTTAATGCCTCCTCCTTTTTCATACCCCAGACATGCTCAATAATGTTCATGCCTGGTGAATGGGCTGGCCAATCCTAGACATTACAAACTTCTATTTAAAGAATATGAAAATCAGACAAAAAAACTTTGGGCCTATCATATACCCGCCGAAATAAGGTGTAAGACGTATTTGCCCTTGTTGCTATTTTCAGACCAACGCAACCTTAATTTATCCGTTTTCCCGTTTTCACTTTGTGGACTCATGGGTGTTTTGGGATTTTTGTTAGTTTATTCATGACTATTTGCTTTTGTATAATGTTGTTATTATTATCAGTATTATTTATTATATGCATATTTATATTTGTTTTATTAAAACAAATGAGATTTGTCCACCTGTCAGATTTTGGACCATATGGGGCATAGTATGTGTGTTTGGATATAACTCCACGTTTCGTTATTATTGCTCATTTATTCATTTGCTGTAAATTAGAACTGAATTTAGAAATAGTTTTGAAACAAATCTTTGTGCTTAACAAACAAGATTAAATATGTAGGCTCATGAAAAAAGAGAGAAAGAGAAAGTGAAAGTAAAGGCTGATTGGAGGAGGCTCGTTCTTTATCCTCTTGCTGCAGATGTTCTGTTAAACTGTTTTCTCGCTAGTGAAGCGTTCAGTTTGTCCACTTACAAAGTCCGCCATGTAAATAGCAAATACGTTATGGCGTGATGCAACTGACTCATAAAGGCGCATAGATCGTTAAAATAGAGCCCTTAATGTCTGCTTTATATAGAAAAAACATATGATGGGCATTAAAAATAAGTCATCATACAGACTAAATAAACTAAAGATTTTTATTATGCTTTTATTGTTTTATGCTTGAAAGCCTTTCATTTTTATCTTATATAGTTAGACTTTTAAAAATAAAAGTATTATTACTTTGTGCGATTTCATTTTTTTTACTGGTTCCTAAACAAAATTGTGTAAGATGTATACTAAAAATAGTTCTATATTTTTTTATTTTACAATACTTTATTCTTTATATTTTACAATTTTATATATACAAGTTTTAGTTTTCATTTTTTGTATCAAACATTTCCCAAACATCATTTGGGAAACCTTTCTTCTTTCTTTCTTTCTTTCTTTCTTTCTTTCTTTCTTTCTTTTCTTCTTTCTTTCTTTCTTTCTTTCTTTCTTTCTTTCTTTCTTTCTTTCTTTCTTTCTTTCTCTCTCTCTCTCTCTCTTTCTTTCTCTCTCTCTCTCTCTCTCTCTCTCTTTCTTTCTTTCTTTCTTTCTTTCTTTCTCTCTTTCTTTCTCTCTTTCTTTCTCTCTTTCTTTCTCTCTCTCTCTCTCTCTCTCTCTCTCTCTTTCTTTCTTTCTCTCTTTCTTTCTTTCTTTCTTTCTTTCTTTCTTTCTTTCTTTCTTTCTTTCTTCTTTCTTTCTTTCTTTATTTCTTTCTTTCTTTCTTTCTTTCTTTATTTCTTTATTTCTCTCTCTCTCTTTCTTTCTCTCTCTCTTTCTTTCTTTCTTTCTTTCTTTCTTTCTTTCTTTCTTTCTTTCTCTCTTTCTTTCTCTCTTTCTCTCTCTCTCTCTTTCTTTCTTTCTCTCTCTCTCTCTCTCTCTCTCTTTCTTTCTTTCTCTCTTTCTTTCTTTCTTTCTTTCTTTCTCTCTCTCTCTTTCTTTCTCTCTCTCTCTCTCTCTCTCTTTCTTTCTTTCTTTCTTTCTTTCTTTCTTTCTTTCTTTCTTTCTTTCTTTCTTTCTTTCTTCTTTCTTTCTTTCTTTCTTTTCTTCTTCTTTATTTATTTATTTATTTATTTCTCTCTCTTTCTTCCTTTTTTTCTTTCTTTCTCTCTCTCTCTCTCTTTCTTTCTTTCTTTCTTTCTTTCTCTCTTTCTTTCTCTCTCTCTCTTTCTTTCTCTCTCTCTCTCTCTCTCTCTTTCTTTCTTTCTCTCTTTCTTTCTTTCTTTTCTTTCTTTCTTTCTTTCTTTCTTTCTTTCTTTCTTTCTTTCTTTCTCTCTCTTTCTCTTTCTCTCTCTCTCTCTCTCTCTCTCTCTCTCTCTCTCTCTCTCTCTCTCTCTCTCTCTCTCTCTTTCTTTCTTTCTTTCTTTCTTTCTTTCTTTCTTTCTTTTGCTCTTATCCCTTTAACTACCCCACCAAGGAAATTTTTTTGTTGTATGTCCTATCTCCTAATGTCACTGTTAACACAATCAATGCATTTTTTTTCAACACATCCCATAATTTTTAAAATATCAACCTCTACCAAACGCCAGATATGTCGGTTTATAGTAAAAGCACCGGAATTAATACATAATACTATGAAAAATCAGATAATATGAAGTGTAAGACCAATTTATTAAAAAAATATTCAAAATAGAGCATTTTGAGTACTAAATCGCCTTTATTTTACTAATTTTAAGTATGCCCTAAAATATTTCAGATTCTCATTAAACAGGGTTTGTTGTTGTTTATTTTTTACAATAAAACCTATATCAATTGTAGTTGTGCAACAAGATTCTGTCTGTTTGATTGTTTTGTAAACCAACAATGCTGTGTGTGTAAACCATTATTTAAAACAGTAAAAGTTATTCTTTAAATGACTTTAACAGTCATTATTTAAAACAGTCAAAACATGATTAACCATTTGGTAGATCAGCAGACAAAGGGTTAAAAACAGAAGTGAAGAAAAAAATAGAGTACGCCGTGTCTGACCTGTAAATGTCCCAAAGCAGAATCACACAGTTACATGTCAAGTGCACTTGCTAGTCTTTTTCAGTCTTAATAGCTAATAGCTGATCTTTCTGCTGACGCGACTCCTCTTGTATTTCTGGAGGTCGTTCTATATTATGTCTCGTTTATATGTGTAACTGTAAATTAGTTTTAGCAGAATGAGCTAGAGATTCACGGGCATGATGGAGAGATTTGAAAGCATTTCATTAGTGTGAGTCTGCCTTGTGTATTCAGAGGAAATGCAGTAATCGACACAGCAGTGGTCAAGGAGACTGAGCAGGTAATTGAAAGGGCCGCTGTGCTGTTAGCCGATGCAGTGTACTTTGTAACGTTTGCCTTTCTGTCTCGCCTCCGCTTCGATTTCTAAGGTCACTGAGCAGTGCTAGAATAGATTGCTGCTTGTTCTTGGTTCGGTCTTTCATTGGAAATTCATTGAACCTTTCTAAAGTACCTTAATAACCACTATGGAGGGAAGCATATTGAATTCTACCGATTTAATGGATGTTGTTGCTGTAGGTACTGATGATTTTGGTGGTTATTTTCTATAAATATTAAATAAGAATAATTTATTTTCATAAAAATCATGTCAGCAACTAGAACTGTTAGGTTAACTTAACTTATATTTTTATAATTATGCACATAGTTCATTTGCTTTATTTACCCTTGATGAAGGCAAGTGTTGCCGAAATGCGTAGGTGCTGTTTTATAGAATAGCCATGTTAGTAAAGGCTTTTATTGAATTTTTTTTACTTACTTTTTGAGAGCCTTGGACTTCTAATTTTGTTGTTTATCTTTATGAATCCCTTACCCAAAGAGCACCGATACGTTACCTACCCCTGAAAAAACCCTTTTGGTTTGATTTTGAATTTATGCACATAGTTTATTTACTTAATATCAAGGCAACATTATTACTCGATTTTTTTAAAAGTAAACTCAACAAATTTGATCATTCATTCATTTTCTTTTTGGCTTAGTCCCTTTATTAATCAGGGGTCGCCACAGCGGAATGAACCGCCAACTTATCCAGCATGTTTTACGCAGCGGATGCCCTTCCAGCTGCAACCCATCACTGGGAAACAGCCATAT
>NC_079453.1:42258351-42510851 GCF_903798145.1 Danio aesculapii
GGGACAAATCTATTATCCAAAAATCACTTTTCTTTCTTTTTTATATACCTGTTTTATTGTTTTTCATTATTTAAACATTGACCTACAAATTTGGTCCAACAAACATTTACACAAAAATTAACAATATAAATTAAGATACAATATGCAAACAATACATAAGAAAGTAAAATAACAATAGATAATAAGTACAATAAATAAATAATAAAAAATAAAATACTGACCTTAAGTTTTCATCTAAATCCGGTGGGGGGTTGCTTAATGATTTCCAATTAGAATGAGCATAGTTTGTCCATACATTTATTTTCCATTGGATTGCGACCCCTGGGGTCTCATTAGGCTAGATTAAAGACACAAGGTCAGATGCAGCAGATTGATTTCTTGACACCAGGGTAAACTTTCTGACACCTTTATGGCAGGCCACAACTGAACATGGAGGATGACCCCACAGTGACGTTCTCCAAAATTAAGCAAAGAATAGACTTGTGCCTTTTAATGTTTGTGAGCCGTTTTGCGTTTGCAATTTTTGTTTATTTATAACCACCTCAAAGGATATTGGGGGTCGCAAGTCACCAACATTGTTATTTTTGGGGTCACTGGCTGAAAAGTTTGGGAACCCCTGATCTAAATTACACTAATCCTCTTCAATTCAACTATTGTCTTTACAATAATTTATGAAAGGTTACCAGATTTTATTTCTTTCTTTTTTTGGGACAGTCTGATTTTCTCCAGTTCCATATGTTTCATTACATCCCTTAATAAATGTATATTTGTAAGAGCAGCCTTCTGTTTTCAGTTTAATAATATTAACCTTTGTGCTAGTAGACTGACAAATGGAATTATATTTTGTTCAAAAATCACCTTTCTAAGGTGTTTAAACACAGTTGTATAGCAGTGTGTGAATATAGCCAGCCTCTAATGGTAAAAATTCATTCATTCTATTTCTTATAATCACAGTTGATAAAAAACAGTTTTCAGAAACACTTTGATTGACATTCTCTCTTTGTATACATGTCATCAGAGGGGGAAAGCCCCATCCATTAGTGATGATCTCGCCATCATTAGCCTAAACAGCTCTGAGTGAGAAGCAGCCGTCCGCCATAGAGTTTTGAATCAACCGCTGTTGTGAAACAGAGGTGTTTTAAGCCCCCCGCCCCCCGTTTGAAAAGAGGGAGCACAAGAGGGAACACAATCTCATTTGAATTTAAAGCCACAGTCACCAAAATGGCACAATTAGTGTATTAGTGTGTCAAAAAGTCTATAAGGGGCAGTTTCAAAGAGTTATAAAACGTTATTTGTGGGATATTTTGAGCTGAAACTTAACATACACACTCTAGAGACATCAGAGACTTAGGGTGCTTTCACACCCAGACATTTTTTTCAGAACCTGGTGCATTTGCCCCATTAACTCAGTTTGTTTGGCATATGTGAACAGCGCAGTCGTGCTCTGATCTGCACCAAAATGAGGTGCATGGGATCGTCCAAATGAGGTGGTTTCAGCTCAATTGAAACTAACTCTTGAGCAGATCGATTGCAACGAGAAAGCTATATCACAGTGTATTATGGTTATGTAATAGGCATAGATACGGCTTTTTGAATGAGAATTATGAGTAGGGCAGGATGTCATCATTCATACCCGTAAATGTGCATTTTATGTCGAATATGAAAGTAAAAGCATGCTGAAATGTTAACGAGAGCTGTTTATCCGTTAGGAAAATTGAATGAAATTACCATCTGGTATTTTTTTCCATATTTTATTTTGATAATATTTTGTTTTAGGCCTGTTGTTTTGTTCATTTCTGCACTGACACCTCAAGATAAAGATCAACATTGATCTGCTTCATGATCTGACTGCAGTCTCGCTTAATCTGTTATCTCTCTCTATGATGTAGGCCTATAATGCAGAATTGTAGCCAACGTTTTTAGGTTCATAGTTAATAATGAAAACAAAGTTAATAAATGTTTTATTCTTATTTTAAAATAACTAAATATTACAAAAATGTGGCTTTATCGAACAAGGACCTTCAGCATGCACTGGGGCGGTTTGCTGCCGAGCGTGACATGGCTGGGATGAGAATCAGAGGCCATGGTGCTCCACCGGAAAAGGTGGTTTATTACTACTGTATCTCCAGGTTGGAGGAAGGTCCTTACCCCAGGTGGAGGAGTCCAAGTATCTTGGGGTTTTGTTCATGAGTGAGGAAAGGATGGAACGTAAGACTGACAGGTGGATCGGTGCAGCAGCAGCAGTAATGCAGTCGATGTACCAGTTCGTTGTAATAAAGAAGAAGCTGAGCCGAAAGGCAAAGCTCTCGATTTACCAGTCAATCTACGTTCCTACTCTCACCTACCGAAAGAACATGATCTCAGATACAAGTGGCCAAAATGAGTTTTCTTCGCAGGGTGGCAGGGCACATCCTTATAGATAGGATGAGGAGCTCTGTCACCAGGAGGAGCTCGGAGTTGAGCCGCTGCTCCTCAAATCGAGAGAAATCAGTTGAGGTGGCTCGAGCAGGAGGAGGCCTCGAGGAAAAGTTAAAGTGCACCTTTTCGCTTATAATGTCTCGTTTCTCATCATCATAAATTAAAATAAGGACGTTCGGCAGCTGAGCGGAGTCCGTGGTCTGTGAAACTGACCAATGTGAGGAGAGTTAACTGTTTTGCTCAGTTTAGAAACTGTGCCATGTGAAAACAAACCACACCAAAAACAAAAATAAACCTTGGAACAATTTAAAACCCTGTTTTGGAACAAAACAATCGATCTACAGATGTGAAAGCACCTTTAATTTACATCTTGTAAAAAGGAGCATAATAGTACATTTAGCAATTCTGCTGTACATTTAATCCAATTAATGAAGACCTGGTGGTAAGAATAGCCTTCTTTTAAAAACTGTAGTGGTCCCAAACTTTTCACCTGTAGTATCTGAGCTTGAGTGCGAAGTTCCAACGATGGCTGAAGGTCCTGCTTTATAGATTTGACTCTGTTGAAATGGCAATTGGGAACTTTTGAGAAAGAGCTGTAAATCATGCTTCGCTTTTATTCCTGAACAATTCAGCCATTCGTCTTCATGAGCAGACTGTCAAGTGTGAACGAGAACATTCAAAGTGAAAATTTCAACTTTTTTCCCCCAGTATTTAATGTCTCCCTCATGTCGCAGAGCAGAAACAGATTTACTGGACGGTTTAAGAAAGGCTGACCGTGTGATTTTGGCTTCCAGATGATCCTCCTTAAGCACAAGATCGCTGTTTTCAGTCTCAGGAACGGTGGGCTGCTTTGAGTGTTTGCGCTGTGAAAGAAAAGTGGTTTGTCTGGTCGTTTGATGCATGTTTTCAGGGATGTTAAAAGACTTCATTTACTTTGGAACTCTGGTTTTCATGATGTGTGATCTGATGAGTAAACTTTTGACTGCTTGATGAAGCCTGTTAGAAGGCAGTCATGATGACCTTATACTGTAATTCAAGTTATGAAAACAAATAACATCCTTGTATGTGTGAGTGTGTGTGTATAAAATCAAATAGTGTATATATACAGTTGAAAATTATTAGCCCTTCTGTGTTTTTTTGTCTTATTTTCCATTTTTTCCCAAATTATGTTTAATATGTTTTTATATTACATAAAAATGATATAATATAAAACTATATTATATTATATTAAAATTATATTATGTCAGTGTCGTCATCAGAGCTCGTGCAGTCGCTCTTCAGATGATGCAGGGCCTAAATCAGTCGTCTGATCTCGGAGCGCGGTCGCGGTACTTTGATGCCACATGTGACAGTCACGTGGCGTTAGCACAGCATCAATCCGGGACAAAAATTCTAACCAGCTTGCACCGCTTTAAGACAGATTTTGATCTATCTGTGCAGCGCTGCATGAAGTGGAACGCACCTATTATGTACGTCTCGACATGTGAAAGTGTTCCTCCATATGTTTTCATCAAAGTTTTTCACAATACTTGTCCATCCACAGAGTTTGTAATGTAGCCAAGTGTTTACAAATACAAGCACAGCCGTTCAGAGGTCGTTTTTGGTTGATGATGTCAGAATTTACCGGTATTTTGGAATGAATGTGTGAATGGTCTTTTCCGGAGAAATTCCGTAACGTCCTCGCCTGTGTGAACAGCGCTTTTTTTGAACTTACCAGTAAATTTTGCGGTTATTTACAGGTATTACTGTGTGAAAGGGGCTATTGAAGAGTGCAGAACTGACCTGAAATCAGCCATAGCTTTGATTGTAGACTATTAGAGGATGTTTTAACAATCATCCATAATATGATCAAGATGGTTTTGTTTATTTCATAGAGAGATAATGAGGTGCTAATGATGATTCGCTTGTGACTTGTTTTTCCTCGTCACTCTGTTGAACTGAATTATGTCTAATTCTTTTCAGAGAATTAGCCCTCCAGTGTCAGGCTGTCCTGTCAGACTGGGTCAAACACTTTCTTGTTTTTTTTTTTTTTCATGCCACTCATGTCTTTTATGTCTCTTCCCATCATAATCTCTCAAATTGAATGTTAGTTTTAATAAGAAACTTGACATCTAATGACTGTTTTTAATAGAACCTTATTTCCCGCTGTTCATAGTGAATTAGACTTGAGCACCTGCATCCTTTGAGATTTACCAGAAAGAAAGGTTATGAGTAATCAATGTCACTTTACCCTTTATGTCCTTCCTGAATCAATCTGAGCTTCAGAGCTGTCAGGGTCACCATAGAACATGAGTCTCTGTCAGGAAAGGCACCATAACACACTATTAGCATTAGCAATTAACCATTCAGCAAAACCATTTGGTAATTCCTTTGGGTGCTCCAGTTTTCCCACAGTCCAAAGACATGCGCTATAGGTGAATTGAATAAACTAAATTGGCTATAGTGTATGAGTGTGTATGAGAGTGTATGTGTGTTTCCCAGTACTGGGTTGTGACTGGAAGGGCATCCACTGCATATATATTCTGGAATTGTTGTCGGTTCATTCCGCTGTGGCAGAGACTAAGCCGAAGGAAAATGAATGAAATGGAGGACTTTTTTTTTAGATTGTATGAACGCATAGTATGTAAGCAAGTGTGAGTAAGAAAAGCTACAAGTAAATCAAACATTGTTTTTCCATAGTCTGTTTACTCAACAACAATGTAGCCAAAAATGTCAACGTTTTTCCTTTGCATTTCATGTCTACATGACAGTTTCTTCACATCAGTCAGCACTTGCACACACAGTATCTGCATAAACTGTCAAAAAACAGAAGAATCTGTTAAAAATAACGCATTATATGTCAGGTCAGTATTATAGCACTGTCACCTTGTTAGTAAACTGTAGCTGTAGGGAAGTGATAACCTGCTGTTGGCAACTCAGCACACGTTTTTATGCATAATTTGCTGTTTGTAAAAGATGCACTTATGTTTTTGGTTGTAATGTGAAGTAAATTTACACTTTGCTGATGTAGCGTTAGGAAACACTCTGCCATTGTTGTATTTATTTATTTGTTTGTTTGGAGTTGCCTTTAATCTGCACTTATTTAAAAAAAACTTCACTCCTCTAAACACACAATGCCTTATCATACACCCGACTCAATAAGGCGCAAGACATGTTTGGCGTGATTTGTTGCTATTTTCAGACCAGCGCAACCCTAATTTTCCCGTTTTGCACCACGTTGTTTAAATAGCAAATCAATTTGCGTCACTTTGTGGACTTATGGGTATTCCACTCTAAAAAGGAGGTGTGTTAAGGCACATTGTTGGTGCGTTGCTATTTTGAGGAACTGAAATAGACCGCACCATTGACCAACTAAAAGCGGGTCTAAAGTCCAGCGCAGGGCGCATTAGTTATGTGCCTATGCAGGTCCAAACACCATCTACAAAATCAGTTTCATCACATCATTTTTTGCTGGATTCCAGGACATGTCGGGCTTTCAGGAAATGCTAAAGATGCTTTGAAGCAAGTTGTGAACAAATGCCAAATTCCTCAATTAGAGATGAGACCTTTTATCAACATTTACATTTTAAATAAGTGGCAAGAGGAGTGGGATGCATTGGAAAATAATAAATTACATGAAATCCAAGCTGAAATCTCTAACAGAATTTTAAAACATTTAAAGACAAGATTTGATCAAGTTATTTTTAACAGATGTCGTATTGGGCATGCAAGATAAACTCACGCCTTTTTACTTAAAGATGAAGACCCCACTCAATGTTTGTGCTGCAAAACTCACCTTACTGTAAAACACATTTTACTGGACCGTCCTGCTTTTAATGATTCTAGAAGACTTTTTTTATGAAATGAATTCTCTTAAGGACATTTTTAGCAAAGTGACACCAGAAAAGATTTTAGAATTCTTATCATGTATTAACACTAAACATCTTATTTAACTTGTGTATTCATTTGTTTGTTGTTCTTAATTGTTTATTTAATATTGAAATGTTCTTGCCATAAAAATAGCCTTGGTTGCTGACATGGCAAAAAATAAAAAACATACATACATGCTGGTCCAAAATGCTTACACATTGCTTAATACACACGGAATGTATAGCAATACCCAAATATCTTTGCATATGAAAAAATTAAAGGATTAAAATGTTACAAAAATTATTATTTTCTACATAAATATAAAAACCATTGCCTGCATGCCTCATCTCGGGGAGTTTTTTTCAGTTCATTCATGACCATTTGCATTTGTTCTATGTTATTATTCGATGCAGTATTATTTATTATCTGCATATTTATATTTGTTTAATAAAAACAAGTTTAGATTAGTCAATTGGTCGGGTTTTGGAGACGTATGCATCACCATATGCGGCATAGTTTTCAAACAAATCTTTTTTGCTTAACAAGCTAAATTAATTATGTCCAGGAAAGTAAAGGAGTAAAGAGTGAAAATAAAATAAAGAGAAAGTAAAGAGGCTGAATGGAGGAGGCTCGTTCTTTATCTTCACGACTCAACTGACTCTTAAAAGGATTGGAAAATGAGACTCTTATTGGTTTAATGCACATTATGCTCAAAACACTCTCATAATGCATTAAGAGATTTAGCACAACCCTATTAGATCATGCACCGGGGCACAGAGCGTATTATTCCATCCTTATAATAGCAAAAGTAGATTTGGACCCTTCTCAGTGCTTTTGCGCCCTACGCTTTAGACTTTGCGCCTAGATCATTAATAGAGCTGAGACTATGTACGCTTGTTGTATTTGGGCATTACCACGGACACGGCAACCACGGCTAAATAAGTTAGCTTTGACATAATGTGTGTGTGTAAGTACACACACACACACACACACACACACACACACACACACACAAACATAATATATATATATATATATATATATATATATATATATATATATATATATATATATATATATATATATATATATATATATATATATATATATATATATATATATATATATATATATATATGCCATCACAAACCCCTGATGTTAGTCTAGGGAATGGGTTTGACATTTATGTACAATTCAAGTAAATTTAAATATACAGTGAGTGCAAAAGAAAACCAAAGGAAAAGGAAAAAAAATCAAACAATATCTAACTCAGATAATAAATATACACAGTATGCACACACACATATTATATTAACTTTTATTTTGGATGCGATTAATTGCAAATAATCTTTGCCCAGTACTAATTAATAGTCAACATTTTTTGCCTAAAAGTGTTGTGTAAACAGCTCCTTAGTTCAGTATGATGTAAGGGAGTATGAGCTGATGCCAGTACTTCAAACCAAAGACTCATTTAATACAGTACATAGTGGGCTTCATCTCTCTTGTTCTGAAGAGGTCCTGTGTGTTTGCACAAATTTGTTAGACTCTGGGTGGTTGTTCAGCTCTGTTCATGTTCAGCATTTTCCTCATACAGCCTGTCCGGTTATTCTGCTCCTCTCCTTCCCCAAGAATTCCTTGGGATGCTGAAATCTCCACAATGTGCTGTTGCCTGTTTGCTGGTTTGTGGGAGTGAGTGTTTTGGTTGGTGTGTGTGTGTCTGTGAGGAGACGATATTTTTCTTGTGCTCTCCAGCTTTTGGCTAGCTGTGATTTAATGTGCGGCTCTGCATAGCTGTGTTCCTCATGGACTCCAGTGATTGGGGAAGAGCCCAATATTGTCAAGAGCCAAGCAGTTCTTTGATTTGCCTCCAGAAGCACAGAATCTGCAGGTTTAATGAAAGGAGCTTAGAAAAGAACTTCATTTTTCGGCAGCTGAACATTGTCGTTTTTTTTCATTATGTTTAAATGGTAATGTTTGAATAGGATGTATTTCCTACATATAAATATAAAAAGCTATTCGTATATATACGTACAGTGGGGGAAATAATTATTCAACACGTCACCATTTTTCTCAGAAAACATATTTCTAAAGGTCCTGTTGACTTGAAATCGTCACCTGATGTTGATAACAATCATTGAAAAGCATATACGAAACTAAAACAAATCTAATTAGTTCACAAATGAAGTTATGTGTAATAAAATGAAATGACACAGGAATAAAGTATTGATCACATGAAAAAAGGAAGGTGTAAAATGACAGTGAAAGCCCAGGCAGAAGCTGAAATCTCTCAGTAGTTCGTCAGCAATTAACCCTTTGCCCTTCGCAATTGTAAATTAGTATTAGCTGCTTCAGTCCAACATCTACATTAGCAGGATGATGAAGATGAAACCAGGGTGGACATTTCAGCAAAACAGTGATCCAAAACACAGCCAATGAAACTCTTAAATGCTTTCAGAGAAAGAAAATCAAGCTGTAGAAGGGCCCACCTGATTGAATCCAAAAGAAAATACAAAATAAAGATCAGATTGGATAGACAAAACCATTTTAAATATAATTTTTTTTCTTGCATTTTGAATTTCTTGCAATTGTTTTTGCTTAATGATAATATGCTTTGCACAATACTATAACAATGTATAATTGTGTTATTTTAATTGCAAAAACATAGTCTGTCGACTATTTCACAAAACAAATTTACTGCCATCTCCAAAATCATTACCAAAAGAAAATAATCATTGGCAAACAAAATGACTGCAAAGCAAACACTAAAACATCAATTTGTCAAAAACAAACAAAACATTTTTTGACAAAAAAAGTCATCGACAAAACAAATTCAAAATCATTACGAATACAAAATTGTTGCTGAAGCAAATCTATTGACAAACAAAATGACTCGTGAAACAAACCAAAAATTAATTGACAAAACAAAATGAATGGCAAAGCAAATTTAGAAATCATTGCCAAATGAAAATCACAGCTGAAGCAAAGAAACTTACTAAACAAAACTGCCAAAACAAACTAAATTGTGTTGCCAAAATAAACAAAAAAACATTGCTGGATAAAAAGAAACTGCTAAAAACAAAATCATTACAAAAACAAACATAAAGATCATTTCTGCCAAAACATAAAAAATTCCAATACAAAAAAACCAATTTAAAAACAAATTTACAGGCAAAACAAATTCATTGCTGAAACAAAATCATTACCAAAACAAAGTCACAAAAAACAACAAAAACACTGAAATCACCTCACGATCATAAAAAAACCTCACTATAATTCATTACCAAAACATACAAAAAATAATTGGCTAAACAAAATAATTGCCAAAATGACTTCAAATCATTAGCTAAGCAAACTCCAAATCATTGCCTAAACAAAACTTTGCAAAAAGACATAAAAAAAAATACCATACCCCAATGTCATACCAAAATTAATTACACAAAATAATTGGCAAAACAAAAGCACTGCCAAATAAGTCAAAATCAATACCAAATCAAACTTCAAATCATTACCAAAACAATGTCCAAATCATTACCAAAACAAACTCCAAATCAATACCTAAACAAACTCCAAATAATTGCCAAAACAAACTCCAAGTAATTGCCAAAACAAACTCCAAATCAATACCTAAACAAACTCCAAATCATTACCAAAACAGACTCCAAATCATTACCCAAACAAACTCCAAATTATTGCCAAAACAATCTCTCAATCATTGCCAAAACAAACTCCAAATCATTACCCAAACAAACTCCAAATTATTGCCAAAACAAACTCTCAATCATTGCCAAAACAAACTCCAAATCATTACCCAAACAAACTCCAAATTATTGCCAAAAAAAAACTCTCAATCATTGCCAAAACAAACTCCAAATCATTATCAAAACAAACTCCAGATTATTACTAAAACAAATTCCATATCGTAACCAAAACAAACTCCAAACCATTACCAAACAAACTCCAAATCATTACCAAAGCAATCTCCAAATCATTACCAAAGCAAACTCCAAATCATTACCAAAACAAACTCCAAATCATTACCAAAGCAAACTCCAAATCATTACCAAAGCAAACTCCAAATCATTACCAAAACAAACTCCAAATCATTGCCAAAACAAACTCCAAATCATTGCCAAAACAAACTCCAAATCATTACCAAAGCAAACTCTAAATCATTACCAAAACAAACTTCAAACCATTACCAAAGCAAACTCAAAATCATAACCAAAACAAACTCCAAATCATTACCAAAAAACAAAACATTAACAAAAAACTTTTCTAAAAAGCCTCAAAATCATTACCTAGCCCAATTTATTACCAAAACATACACAAAATAATTGGCTTAACAAAAACACTGCCAAAATTAGTCAGAATCATTAACAAACTCAAAGTCATTACCAAAACTAACTAAAAACCATTACCAAAACAAACTTCTAATTGTTTGCAAAACAAACTCTAAATGATGTGCGGCAATTAGATAAATGTTTTTAGAAAAGTTTTTAAAAAGTTATTTGCACTGTCAAAAGTGCTCGCAAATATATTTTCAGCTATGACAGATTAAACGTCAAGAGCATATACACTCCATGATCCATGTAAGATTGTGTCTATAATCTCTGTTAGTATACCCTACCTCAATCTCTCAGACTTTGCTGAGTGTAAACGCTTGAGCTGATACCGTTATCATAACTGGATGAGCCTGCTCTCACAGGAAGTTTAGATTTTTTTTCCAACCCTGGTTTAATATCTTCCTTCCTCTCCTTTCCCTCATCTCTGTTCAGTGAAGATATTAAACTTCAGAAGGTGTAAATAACCATTTGAGTGCTGGATTGTAATGTAATAGCCATTAGTTGCTCACACACAAAAATAAACCAAATTTTCCAGCTCATTTGATTTTTGCTGTATGGTTTAGATCATTTTTGCCCTTGGGCTTGAGGAAGTTCTCATAAGCAATAGGGACTTCATCAAATCTTTCATGTTATGAGTGAGGAAAAGGGTAAAGATTGCCTGGAGCACTGTGGATTTAGCTTTTGTGAATTATCAGTATTTTACTTGTTCTGGAGATTTTGTGATCTGTACAATGATTAATGATGCAAAACCAGGTTTTGAAGTACTGTTAGGTGAATATTATCATGTACTTTTACTTATTATGGGAGTTAATCTTTTATTCTCCATCCTAAAATGAGAAAAAAAAAAAAAATCATTGCCTTAAAAAATGCTGCCAAAACAACTCAAATCATTACTAAAACAAACTCAAAATCATTGGCAAATAAAAACACTTCTAAATTTAAATCATTGCTAAAAACGAAACCACTGCCAAAAATAAGCACACAATCATTGGCAAACCTAAAATTCCAAATCATTACTAAAACAATTTCCAAATCATAACCAAAACAAACTCCAAATCATTACCAAAACAAACTCCACATCATTACCAAAACAAACTCTAAATCATAATCAAAACAAACTCCAAATCACTACTCAAACAGACTCCAAATCTTAATCAAAACAAACTCCAAATCACAACTAAAACAAACTCCAAATCACAACTAAAACAAACTCCAAATCACAACTAAAACAAACTCCAAATCATTACCAAAACAAACTCCAAATCATTAGTAAAACAAACTCCAAATCATAATCAAAACAAACTCCAAATCACTACTCAAACAGACTCCAAATCTTAATCAAAACAAACTCCAAATCACTACTCAAACAGACTCCAAATCATTACCAAAACAAACTCCAAATCATAATCAAAACAAACTCCAAATCACTACTCAAACAGACTCCAAATCTTAATCAAAACAAACTCCAAATCACTACTCAAACAGACTCCAAATCATTACCAAAACAAACTCCAAATCATAATCAAAACAAACTCCAAATCACTACTCAAACAGACTCCAAATCTTAATCAAAACAAACTCAGAATCATTACCAAAACAATCTCTAAATCACTTCTAAAACAAACTCCAAATCATAATCAAAACAAACTCCAAATCACAACTAAAACAAACTCCAAATCACAACTAAAACAAACTCCAGATCATTACCAAAACAAACTCCAAATCATTAGTAAAACAAACTCCAAATCATAATCAAAACAAACTCCAAATCACTACTCAAACAGACTCCAAATCTTAATCAAAACAAACTCAGAATCATTACCAAAACAATCTCTAAATCACTACTAAAACAAACTCCAAATCATAATCAAAACAGACTCCACATCATTACCAAAACAAACTCCAAATCATAATCAAAACAAACTCCAAATCATAATCAAAACAGACTCCAAATCATTACCAAAACAAACTCCAAATCATAATCAAAACAAACTCCAAATCACTACTCAAACAGACTCCAAATCTTAATCAAAACAAACTCAGAATCATTACCAAAACAATCTCTAAATCACCACTAAAACAAACTCCAAATCATAATCAAAACAAACTCCAAATCACAACTAAAAAAAAAACTCCAAATCATAATCAAAACAAACTCCAAAACACAACTAAAACAAACTCCAAATCATAATCAAAACTAACTCCAAATCATTAGCAAAACAAACTCCAAATCACAACTAAAACAAACTCCAAATCATAATCAAAACAAACTCCAAATCATTAGCAAAACTAACTCCAAAACACAACTAAAACAAACTCCAAATCATAATCAAAACTAACTCCAAATCATTAGCAAAACTAACTCTAAATCACTAACAAAACAAACTCCAAATCACCAAAAGAAACCACAAATTATTGCCAAAACTAAAACTGCCCAAACACCTCAACATCATTACCACATTATTACCAAAACATCCACAAAATAATTGGCTAAACAAAAACACTGCCAAATTTTGTCAATATGATTTCCAAAGCAAGCTCTAAATCATTACCAAAGCAAACTCCAAACCATTACCATAATAAAATATTTTCCAAAGATGTTTTCCAAACTCCAATTTATTACCAAAAGATACACAAAATTATTGGTTACACAAAAACACTGCCAAAATGAGTCAGAATCATTACCAAAACAAATTCAAAATCACTACTAAAACCAACTCCAAATCATAATCAAAACAAACTCCAAGTCACTACTAAAACAAACTCCAAAACACTACTAAAACAAACTCCAAGTCACCAAAAGAAACCCCAAATTATTGCCAAAACTACAACTCTGCCCAAACACCTCAAATCATTACCACACCCTGATTTATTACCAAAACAAAATAATTGGCTTAACAAAAACACTGCCAAAATGAGTCAGAATCATTACCAAAGCAATCTCAAAGTCATGACTAAAACTAACTTTAAATAAATAATTACTAAAACAAACTCCAAATCCCCAAAAGAAACCCTAAATCATTGCCAAAACAAATCATAAAATGAAACCATCACCAAGACAAACACTAAATCATTGCAAAAGCATAAAATGAAACCTAATCCCTGTCAATAGAAACAAAATCAAAGCATATGGGAAAAAAGGTAAAGGTGGCCAGGAGCTCAGTGGATTTAGCCTTTCTGAAATATCAGTATTTTGCGTGTTCTGTACAACTATGAGTTATGCAAATCCAGGTTTTGAAGTATACAAGAGGGAGAATATGTTTCATGTACTTACTGTAAAATGAGAAACTGGTTTGCTTTGACTTTGGGAGTTATTTTCTTCTCTCCAGTGGTCCCAAGATGAGACACGAAGCCTACACAGACGCTTTTGAGCGATGACTGTGGGCTCTCATGGGTTTAACTATTATATAAAAACGCTCTTCTCCTATATAAAAGCTCTCCTTTCTTGAATGCCAAACATCAGTCTGCTGGCTGCGCCGAGTGTCCGCTGGAAATGCTATCAATCACTGGAGTTGAGCTCTTCTCTGAAGCGTTTATTTAACAGACCCAAGATATTTTGTGTCTTGTTGTGTTTCCCCTGTTTCCACCAACAAGATTGTGGGTGCCAAAGCTGGTGCCCAATTAGGATCTGCTCTGGGCTGCATTTCCCAAAACTGTTAGAGCTGGCGAGCTCTCTTAACTCCCTTAATGCTACCCTGGAGTTCCCAAAACAGCTCAATTTATGAGTGTCCCACTCCTTCATCGTGCAGAAACTCCAGCCACTTCATTTTTTCATGCTAAGTAATTTCGATGTGTGAATATGCCAATATTCCCACTCTCGTTGTACGTCTTTTTGTGTGTTTGCTTTGCTGTTTTGTTTGTAATTTCCATCACCAAGATAAATTCCTTGTACACTCCCTGACAAAAGTCTTGTCGTCTATGCAATTTCTAGTTGATCATTTGGTATTTTTTAATTATTTAATTAGCACAGTAAGGTCTGACTTTGCTTAGACAGAAGTCTTGTCACTTAACAGAAATAATGTACAGTATAGAATATAAAGTCATGGCGCAGTGGAAAAAGAATGAATATTGTTTATGACTCTCATGAGCTTGAAGGACTGCATCCGTACATCTCTGCAGTGACTCAAATAACTGATTAATAAAGTCATCTGGAATGGCATAGAAAGCATTCTTGCAGGACTCCCAGAGTTCATCAAGATTCTTTGGATTCATCTTCAACGCCTCCTCCTCTATCTTACCCCAGACATGCTTAATAATGTTCAAGTCTGGTTACTGGGCTGGCCAATCCTGGGTCACCTTGATTTTCTTTGCTTTCAGGAACTTTGATGTGGAGGCTGAAGTATGAGAAGGAGCACTATCCTGCTGAAGAATTTGCCCTCTCCTGTGGTTTGTAATGTAATGGGCAGCACAAATGTCTTGATACATCAGGTTATTGATGTTGCCATCCACTCTACAGATGATTTTGTTTTGACAGGTTTTGTTTTGGTGCTGATTTTGTTGTGTTTTTCGAAATGGCTGTTTTAGCATTACCTTTTTGTTTTCCAATTGATTTTGCTTTAGTCTGGCAATAGTTTTGGCAGTCATTTAGCTTCAGAAGCGGCCTTGATGTCTTGTGTTTTGTTGATTTTTGGTTGAGATTATATGTTGTTTGGTCTTTAAAAATTGTTGTTTGGGCTTTTAAAATGTTAAGTAGTTAGTGGTCTCTGGCATGAAATGCAGGCAGATGTAATGCTCATTTACTGCATTTGGCTTGTACAGGAGGTTCACATCTATTGAAGTCTATCACGTCAATTCTTTTATTTTGCCAGTTTTTGTTGTTGTTTGTTTGTTTGATTAAAATGATTTTGTTTTGGCAATCATTTTATTTTGCCAGTATTTGTTTTCGTTGTTTGTTTGTTGTGACCGTTTTTTTATTTTGACAGTGATTTTATTTTAGTTATGATTTTATGATTTGTGAATTATTATTTTGTTTTAACAGCGGAATTGTTTTGTTTAGGCAGCAATTCTGTTTTAGCAGTGGTTTTGTTTGTTTGGCATAGTTTTTGCTTTAGTCTGCCAAAAGTTTTGTTTTGGCAGTCATTTAGATTCAGCAGTAGTCTTGTTGTGTTGTGTTGTGTTGTGCTGATTTTGGTCGCTATTCTATGTTGTTTTGGCTTTAAAAAAACCCTTCTCTACTTCAGTTTAGTAGTTAGTGGGATGAAAAGGCAGGCAGGTGTAATGCTCATTTACTGCATTTGACTTTGTCTACAGAAGGTTCACGTCTACTTGCTTGTATTGCCAGTGATTTCATTTTGCCAGTTTTTGTTGTTTGTTTGTTTGTTTGTTTGTTTGTTTGTTTGTTTGTTTGACTAAAATTATTTTGTCTTGTTTTGGCAACTTTATTTAGCCAGGATTTGTTTTTGTTGTTGTTATTTGTTTGTTGTGACCATGTTTTTGTTTTGACAATGATTTTGTTTTTTGCAATGATTTAATGTTTTGTGAATTATTATTTTGTTGTAACAGCAGGTTTGTTTTGTGTTGGCAGCAATTCTGTTTAAGCAGTGGTTTAGACAGTTTTTGTTTTGGTGCTGATTTTGCTTTGTTTTTTGAAATGGCTGTTTTTGCATTGATTTATTTAATTTGAGCGTTGCCTTTAATGTTTTGGCATTGAATTTGCTTTAGTCTGGCAGAATATTTGTTTTGGCAGTCATTTTGCTCATTTACTGCATTTGACTTTTTCTACAGGTGGTTCACGTCTACTTGCTTGTATTGCCAAAAATTTTATTTTGCCAGTTTTTGTTGTTGTTTGTTTGTTTGTTTGTTTGTTTGACCAAAATGATTTTGTTTTGCCAGTATTTGTTGTTGTTGTTGTTCTTATTTTCTTGTTGTGACCGTGTTTTTTTGTTTTGACAATGATTTTTGACAAATTTTTGACAATGAGGCAGGTGTAATGCTCATTTACTGCATTTGGGGGTGAATCATTTTATTTTGCCAGTTTTTGTTGTTGTTTGTTTGTTTGATTAAATAGATTTTTTTTTTGGCAATAATTTTCTTTTGCCAGTATTTGTTTTTGTTGTGTGTTTTCTTGTGACTGTGTTTTTTGTTTTGGCAATGATTTTATGTTTTGTGAATTATTATTTTGTTTTGACAGCAAATTTGTCTTGTTTTGGCAGCAGTTTTGTTTTAGCAGTGGTTTTGTTTTGTATTGCAGTGATTTAATGTTTTGGCAGTGATTTTTGTTCTGACAGTTTTTGTTTTGGTGCTGATTTTGTTATTTTTTGAAATGGCTGTTTTTACATTGATTTGTTTAGTTTGAGCGTTGCATTTAATGTTTTGGCATTGTTTTTGCTTTAGTCTGGCAATATTTTTGTTTTGGCAGTTATTTTGCTTTAGCAGCGGTCTTGTTGTCTTGTGTTTATGTTGATTTTGGTAGCGATTCTATGTTGTTTTGGCTTTTAAAAAATCAGCACTACTTCAGTGTTAAGTTGTTAGTGGTCTCTGGCATGAAAAGGCAGGCAGGTGTATTGCTCATTTACTGCATTTGGCTTTTTCCACAGGAGGTTCACGTCTACTTGCTTGTTTGTTTTCTCCAGAGATGACTTACAGCGAGAGTGCTGAGGTGGAACCATTTGTATAATCTGCACATCAATGACACAATAATTATGTTGTATCGCTAAGAGCCTGCTAGAGTATCGGTCCAGAATAAATCCCACCTGAAGGGCTTTTATATTTAGTCACTCTCTCTGTCACGCTGTGCATATATAGACATTAAGATCAGTCGCCCACATTCACACTCTTAATACACTCTTGTCTTGCTGTGCTCGTCTCCGCGGGTCATATCATCATACCGTAAGTATCCTTCTCTTTACATTAGAGCGGATGCATAATGGCCAAAGCAATGAAAAGCTTCACTATGAATTCACAATGAACCGACGCAGAAGTTTTCAGTGCTTCGTCTCGTTTTGTTCTGGTGCACATTACATAAACCGAAACGGCTTCTGTCAGGATAGATGATGCACATCTAGGTGGTGGATTTCGATGACTCTGATAGATGTCCTGTTTGATTAAACTCACTTTGTTATGTCAGGATAAACACTTGGCCTGATTTGAAGTGACAGCTGCTTTGTTCCAAGGAAGAGCTTGTTTTTTGGTGGGATTGTTGTAAGACAGGAGGGTCAGACTCATTATAGGCTGAGAATCAAAACACATTATGTTGGCTGCATTTGACGCATATTTGTTTGTTTTTTCCACATTCATTTACATTGGTGAACTAAGGTGAAACATTTGGAAATAATACGGGTTCTAACAGTATTTATGCACATTCAAAGACCAAAAAAATTGTTTCATTGCAGAATTATTACCCTATTTTAAACTGTTCTGGTTGCATTTCTATGTTTTTTTTTTTTTTAAAGCCAGGGTTTGCATTAGATGAAAATACATAAATGATGAAATGAATAAATAACAATAAACAGGAAACGAAAAAAAAAAACTGGGGTAAGAAATTACCTTTATACATCTTTAATATAATATTAAATATAATATTAAATATAATAATTATTAAATATAATATATTAATATCTTTCATCATTACACTTTAGTTTATCTAGATGTGATACAAAAAATGTTCTTAATAAAATCAGACCATGCTTTGATTGTTTGGGGTTTAGCTAAGTTAATTCTTGCTGTAGAACGTTCTAACAGTGCACTATTTTTTTGTTCTATAAGCCACATAAGTCAAATTTTAAATATAACCTTGGCTGCAGTTAGTGCAGTGTGAAATATCCTACGTTGGAAACTGTTTAAGTGTATTTCTATGTTCTGAAAAGCTTCTTGTTCCTGTCCATATTCATATTTCCATTTATTATAATTACACGCAAATAAAATGAAACCCATTTGTTTATTTTTCATAACAGAGTAGCAGGAAGAGGCAGTGAAAGTAAAACTACATTTGATAAAATCTTTGAGGGGCTTTTTTTTTTTTTTTAAGTGAGTTGTCTATCTTTAACAATGATATTATTGCTTTTGTTAAACCGCTAAGGTTATAGCAAAACAACTTGGTGGCCCTCAAGCACAAAACATGAGCCTTTAGGCTTTTTTTCAGTGTGCAAGTGTACACTACCTGACAAAAGTCTTGTTGTTGATCCAAGATGTAAGAGCAACAAATAATAACTTGACTTTTAGTTGATCACTTAGAAAAGTGGCTGAAGGTTTTTCCGATGAATCATCTGTTGAGCTGCATCCCAATCATCACAAATACTGCAGGCTTATTGGACCCAAGATTCTTAAAGAAACCAGTCAAGTTTGGTGAAGCAAAAATCATGGTTTGGGGTGACATTCAGTATGGGGGCGTGCGAGAGATCTGTCTTGTCGCCTGTCCTAGTTTTAGGAACAACAATTTAATAACTTGACTTCTAGTTGATCGTTTGGTATCAGAAGTGGCTAATATGAAAGGCAATGGCCTCTAGAATACACTTATTTTACTGAAATAAAATATGATTATGCCTTGACTTTTTATTATTTAATTAGGACAGTAAGGTCTGACAGTCATCTGGAATGGCAAAGAAAGCGTTCTTGCAGGACTCCCCGAGTCCATCAAGATTCTTTGAATTCATCTTACCCCAGACATGCTCAATAATGTTCATATTTGGTGACTGGGCTGGCCAATCCTGGAGCAACTTCTCTTTCAGAAACTTTGATGTGAAGGCTGAAGTATGAGAAGGATCCTATCCTGCTGAAGAATTTGCCCTCTCCTGTGGTTTGTAATGTAAAGGGCAGCACAAATGTGTTGATACCTCAGGCTGTTGATGTTGCCATCCACTCTGCAGATCTCCCGCATGCCCCAATTCTGAATGTAATCCCAAACCATGATTTTTCCTTCACCAAACTTGACTGATATCTGTGAGAATCTTGGGTCCATGCGGGTTGCAATATGTCTTCTGCAGTTTTTTGTGATGATTAGGATGCAGCTCAACAGATGATTCATCAGAAAAATCTACCTTTTGCCACTTTTCCAAATGATCAACTAGAAGTCAAGTTATTCTTTGTTGCTCTTACAACTGGGATCCACGACAAGACTTTTGTCAGGTAGTGTAGAGTTTTTTTTGTAAATATTGCTTAATTTGAATGCTTCTGATCAAAATCTCCTTAAACTTTGGTTTGTATTTCATCATTTCACCCTGTCTAAAAAGTCTAGCCATTTTAGATGAAAAATATAAAATCAAGCTTAAAGATAATCCACAAACATGACGAAATGATGTGCCAAACTTCAACAGACTAACCCAATCTCCTGATCTCTGGTCATAATAGCACATAATGAGAATAAATACTAGACTTATTAGCTCCTTTTTCTAAAACAAATTTCATATTTCTAGAAGACTCCGTCGCCGAGGGCTCAGACGAATCCACAGTGGGCCGCAGCTACGTGAAGAAGAAGCTTGAACACGGCTTAACGCGGATCTGGCAGGTAAAAAAAGCATGCTCATTTACTCTCCCTCTTTCTCTGTTTGTTCTCCGTTCCTCCATTAGCTTCATGACTCGCCCTCTCGCCCTCTATCTGCCCGCAGGACGTCCAATTGAAAGTGAAAGCCTATTTGCTGGGAACTGACATGTCCAACTTCAAGTACGACGACTTCATTGTGGTTCTGGATGTTATCAGCAGGTAGAAACCCACTTCGCTCATTAGCGCTAATTGGATTGGCTCTTCGGGGACCGACTGCGCCCCCGTCCCCTTTAGCCTCATGAGAAACTCCCCTAAAGAGAAATCGGGGCCAGGGGGGCATCAATGAAACCATTTGTTCTCCTGCGCTCGTCCCCATTAACGGAGCTCAATTAAAAGGCCATTTTGCGTGTGAAAGCGCAGACCTCTGTATTGATCCTGCCTCGGGGTCGCTGACTTGTGTGAATAGAAGCACCATGTCCTGCCCCCAGAGGGACATGTGATTTGAAGAAGCTCTTTTTTTGGGGGGGGGGTTAATGAGAATATTGAAGCATATTTTATGATTTTTATATTCTTGTTTTTGCTCTCAGGTTGATGCAGGTGGGAGAGGAATTCTGCGGCAGTAAGTCTGAGGTGTTGCAGGAGTCCATCAAGAGACAGAGTGTTAACTACTTTAAGAACTATCACAGGTGAGATAAACAGCCTGCGGCCCAGCTGACAATCATTTCCAGGAGGGATTCACTGGATAAATAGAGTTCTGCAGGGAGGATGAGTTTTTATATATTGGCGAAGCTGGAAGTTAGTAGCCTATGGAGCTTATAATATGCCAAAGCAATCTGAACAAAAATTGTGCTAATTTGAATTATTTTAATCAGAATTTTTTTATGCCGTTAAAATTTTTTGGAATTTGAATTTCATAACTTGAATATTGAACATCTGAAATTTAAGACAACTGAATTTTTCAAGGCTGAATTGTTTACACACGTATTTTTAAACTTCAGATTTTTTTGTGTTCTGAATTCATGGACTGCAGATATCCAGTTTGTAAAATACAGTTTCAAAATTTCAAGATGAAGAAATTCAGAACATCAAATTCAATATTCTAAAATTCAAAACCAGAAATTCAGATTGTCAAATTCAGATTCAGCAGAAAGTAGGTCAGGGGTCATCAACAGGGTAGAGTAGACGATCACCGAAAAGTCAAACTAAGAATCACTCACCTCTGCTTGATTCATGGTTATGGATTAATTACGAGGGTGTGAATTATAAGGGGGGGGGGGGGTCTGTTAATCTGGGGTCGCCACAATGGAATGAACCGCCAACTTATCCAGCATATGTTTTACGCGGATGCCCTTCCAGCTGCAACCCATCAATGGGAAAGAGGATATTAATAATGACCTTAATAATAATAAAAAAACAAACAAATAGGATAAATAAGACATTTTCCAGAAGAAAAAAATATTATAGTAAACAATGTGGAAATTTTCTTGCTCTGTTAAACGTCACTTGGGAAATATTTGAAAAATAATAACATAATTATTAAATAAAATAATAATATTTTCAACTGTATATGTTGCTATAAGAATTGTCATAATTCCATCCCAGAGATTTTTTTTCTATTTAATTTCAGGGTGGATGTCAGTGCCAAACACTACATTCATTTACAATTTACCAAAACAATGGCAAACGATGGTTAACCCCTTAATTGTAAGGGGGCTCTAATAAGCTCATCCTGTCATCTGGTCATTTTGAACTAAACATGTCACGTTTCTTACAATTTAACTTGCAAATATATGCTAATATATATTTATATACAGTTGAAGTCAGAATTGTTAGCCCCCCCTTGAATTTATTTTTCTGTTTTAAATATTTCCCAAATTATGTTTAACAGAACAAGGAAAGATTTTTTCTTCAGGTATTTGTTTTATTTTGGCTAGAATAAAAGCAGTTATCAATTTTTTTAAACCCAATTTTAAAGAAATTAGTAGCCTCTTTAAGCTATATATTTTTTCGGCATATATATATTTCGGCTAGAACAAAAGCAGTTTTTAATTTTTAAAAATCATTTTAAGGTCAAAATTATTAGCCCCTTTAAGCTATATTTTTTCTCGATAGTCTACAGAACAAACCATCATTATATAATAACTTGCCTAATTTCCTTAACCTGCCTAGTTAAACTAATTAACCTAGTTAAACCTTTACATGTCACTTTAAACTGTATAGAAGTGTCTTGAAAAATATCTAGTAAAATATTATTTACTGTCATCATGGCAAAGATAAAATAAATCAGTTATTAGAGATGAGTTATTAAAATTATTATGTTTAGAAATGTGTTGAAAAAATCTGCTCTCCGATAAACAGAAATTGGGGAAAAAAATAAACAGGGTGGCTAATAATTCTGACCTTAACTGTGTGTATATATGGATTTGTGGGTCCACTAGTGGATTTCAGTAAAATGTTTGTTGGTCTAATTAAAAAGCCTAAAATGTATACATCAAAACTATTGATGTCAAAACTATGAGTCCTGGACAAAAAAAAAACACTCATATCCGTCGGGTTCAAAGAAACATTTTCGAAAACCAACACAGGAGGGAAGGATGAGGGCTGATTTATTTATTTTATATTTTTCTTGAGTGGGCTATTGCTATTGTATTTTATGTCATGGAATAAAACATGAATATATTGTGAACTTGTTCTAACCACAACCCTTAGTTCAGGATTTTTGGTCAATTTAATTTATCAATTCAATTTAATCATTAGGGGGCATTGTGGCTCAGTGGTTATCACTGTTGTCTCACAGCAAGAAGGTCACTGGTTTGAGTCCCAGTTTGACCAGTTGGCATTTCTGTGTGGAGTTTGTATGTTCTCCCAGTGTAGGCGTGGGTTTCCTTCGGGTGCTCCGGTTTCCCTCAAAGTCCAAAGAGGTGAATTGGATTAACTGAATTGGCCGTAACGTATGAGTGTGTGTGATTTAGATTGTGTATGGGTGTTTCCAAGTACTGGGTTGCAGCTGGAAGGGCATCCACTGTGTAAAACATATGCCAGAATAGTTGGCAGTTCATTCCACTGGTGATCCCTGATAAATAAGAGACTAAGCTAAAGGAAAATGAATGAATGAATTTAATAATTAAAAAAAAAAATAACTTCAAGATGACAAGAAATTAAAAATGCAAACACGTTTCCATGTTTTAGCACTCATCCCTGCAGCCCTCTGTTGTTTCCTCTGATATTGTTGTTTATTTGCACATGCACTCTGCATTTTTCATTTAGTCGACTGAATAAATGAATTATGCAAATGAGCTAACACTGCAAACGTGCCTAAATAAATCTGCACGTTGTCAATGTCACAGTGTTCCTGTGGAAAAGGAATAAGTGTATCATGGCGCTTTCAACACCAAGGTCATGAGTATAGAATATATTATGTAAATATAATAACTACATCGTATCCTCTTTTGTGTTAAAAGAAACGGTATACAATCACATTTTAAACTGATTATGACAAACAGTAATTGCTGCATTCAGACACTGTCCATATTACAGTATTGGGTTACACTTTATTTTAAAGTGATGTAGTGACAGTGTGATTCAATTATCTAGTGAGTCCCAAGTGATTCATTTATCTAGTGAGTACTATTAATTAATTACATAATTACTTACTATATGGCCTGGATTAAAATGTGAATTAAATTTAAGGTTAGATACATGTAATTATGCATAATTCATTGTAATTAATTACTATAGTAAGTGGATGGAAGATGTGAAACAACATCACTTTCCCAGATGGGTTGCAGCTGGAAGGGCATCCGCTGTGTAAAACATATGCTGGATAAATTGGCAGTTCATTCCGCTGTGGCGACCCCAGATTAATAAAGGGACTAAGCCGAAAACAAAATAAATGAATGAGTGAATGAAACAACATCACTTTAAATTAAGCTGTTACCTTTGATGTGCTTGAAAGTAATGATGACGATGATGATGATGATGATGATAATAATAACAATAATAACAATAATAATAATAATAATAATAATAATAATAATAATAATAATAATAATAATAATAATAATAATAATGCTCTATTGGTGAATTGAATAAACTAAGTGTGTATGGGTGTTTCCCAGTACTGGGTTGCGGCTATAAGGGATCTGCTATGTATAACATATCCTGGAATAGTTGGCAGTTCATTCCGCTGTAATGTCTTTTAAAATAGAGACTTAGCTGACGGATGAATGAATAAATAATAATAATATTGTATTTAAGTGGCTGGTACATTGGCTCATTGTGTTGAGTTCTCTGTACTATGGCTAGAATAATGCAAGGGATAGCCAGCCAGGCCTTTGTTCGCATTGCTGGCAAATTGGATTTGATTTTCAAATTGGATCTACAGGATTGATTGTCTCCACATTGTCTTTGAGCAAGTGTTGAAATCTGATTTAGTGCTCCGTATCTGCTGGATCTACATCAGTTGCTGGAGTAATGATGTGCGTCAGGCCAATGCCAAGAGACTACAGCAGTGGGTAGCTGTCAATGAGAGGACAGAAAACTGTAAAAATTTGTCTCATTTTGCTCATGTCCTTCAAAACATCTTGTCATTACGTTGAACCCGCAAGATGCTTGAAACAACATAAATGACAAAGTGATTTTAGGCATTTGAGCATATTCTGTTCAAAACTGCTGACTCGTTATTTACACCCCAAATGTTGTTTACTTCACTATGTGGGGGGGGGGGGTATATTTAGATGGAGATAATTCTAAATAATGAATATTTTGATCCACACCAAAAGATCTAAAACAAAAGTGAAGTGCTGCTGGAGTCAACAGTACAAATATTGTTTCTGCAGAGAAGGAGGATCTTAACATTGTTTCTAAATATTCAAGAAGTTGGATAGCAGGCGTATTTCCAATAAGACCATAAATGGACCGTTTAATATTTCATTAAAGTCCTGGTTAACTGGACATTGCTGAGACATTTATTTCAGTATGTTGATGTACTTCTGACTGAAATGGAATATTGAGTACGGGGCGGGGCTTTCTTTTTGCATGTCATTTACTAATAGCAAATTAACGGTAAGAATATTGTAGCTGAAGCCATAAAACATGGAAGCAAATGGTCAGATTTTGATTGAAGATTATCAAGACCAATGCCAAGAGACTACAGTGGGTAATTGTCATTGAGAGGCCAGAAAACTGCACGATTTGCCTCATTTTGCTCATGTCCTTCGCAACATCTTGTCATTGTGCTGAATCTGCAAGATGCTTGAAACAACATAAATGACAAAGAGATTTTAGGCATTTGAGCATATTCTGTCCAAATCTGCTGACTTGTTATTTACACAGCAAATTGTTTTTTACTTAAAGGTGCAGGGGAGCGCGGGGCACAAAGTAACGCGGGGTTAAATGTAACACCGAGTTTTAAGGTATTTGCTCAGGGTTAACCATGGCATGCTTCTGAGGTTTTCACCACAGTGTCGGCAGACGTCTTCCTGCCAATTATTGAAAAATTTCGGCGAAATTTGGATGAGAAACACAGGAGAAACCATTTTTGCAGCATAAAAGTATTTTTATTATTCTCTATATTTTTTTATTTAAAAAAAAATCTGTGAACGTATGAATGTAAAATCTTATATTGTTGTGATCACCGTCTTCTAGGCTAAAAGATTAAACCATTTTTAAAAATGTAAGAAACAGTGACTGCTAGCCAGTTTTGAGGAAAACATGACACAGTGGGTTTAGTTGTAACAGGGTGTTACAATTAAGCCACACACTGTTGGACACCAATTAAACTAACAAAATATTTTCTTGAATTTTAAGTGTAATGTTGAGAACTTTTGAAATAAAAATGTTTTTTAATAGTAAATATTAGTTTAATAGAAAAAAAGATATATATTTTATTGCTGATAATGCAAATAAATTCATTGTATAATAATGAATAAATGGATATTAATGCAAATACATTCAAATGTGTTTATCCAATAAACAAATAAATACATAAACATTCTGTGCTATGTAGAACAACAAAGAAATGAGCCAATTACTGAGGAAATATAGCTCCTATTTAAAGTAAACAGAAATTAAATTAACTGTGTATAATCTGCCTTTATATGCATGTGTTACAACTAACCCCCTGTCTTTTACAACTTGCCCTGCAGGTGGGGTAAATAGTAACATTTTTACTCCTGGCACTTTTGGCAATACTGCACAGAAACCATAGGTCCGGCGATCATAATTCCAGTGCTCATTTGTAGGGGAGGGTTTGTGTGTTGTTGGTAAAAAAAATATGGTGTGTCTAACCCCAGTACTTTGTTCATTATTTGACCAAAACCAAAAAGTGTTACTTTGTGCCTCGCTCTTCCCTATTTAGATGGAGATTATTCTGAATAATGAACACTTATGCGTGGCAAAACAAGATTGTGCTTTTTGGAGGTGATGCTAAAACAAAAGTGAGTCTGATTTAGTATAAAGCCAAATGCGTGCTCCTGGACTCAACAGTACAAATACTGTTTCTGCAGAGATGGAGGATGTTGAAGCATTATTTCTAAATATTCAAACAGTTGGATAACGTTGAGCGTCTTTTCAGGCATATTTCCAATAAGACCATAAATGGACCGTTTAATATTTCATTACAGTCAGCGTGAACAGGAAGTTGCTGAGACTTTTATTTCAGTATGTTGATGTACTTCCAACTGAAATAGAATATTAAGTAGAGGGGCGGGGCTTTCTTTTTACACATCATTCACTTTCAGCAAACTAATGGTAAGAAGGAAGTGGTTAAGAATAATGTAGCTGAAGCAATGAAACACGCAAGCTAATGGTCAGATTTTGATTGAAGATTATCAAGACCAATGCTAAGAGACTACAGCAGTGGGTAGCTGTCATTGAAAGGACAGAAAACTGCAAAATTTGCCTCATTTTACTCATGTCTTTATTATTATACACGCAAAATCGACAGTGTGGCGCAGTGGGTAGCACTGTCGCATCAAAGCAAGAAGGTTGCTGGTTCGAGCCCCAGCTTGGTCACTTGGCATTTCTGTATGGAGTTTACATGTTGTCCCTGTGTTGGCATGGGTTTCCCTCACAGTCCAAACAGATGTGCTGTAGGTGAATTGAGTAAGCTAAATCGTCCGTAGTGTATGTGTGCTTTGACCCACCTTGTAAAAATGAGATGTTACGAGACATCAACATGGTGCGGCTAAATATCAACTTCGATATAAACAGCCTTGAGAGTAAGTAAAGAATATAAAAGCTGAAAAGTTTAGTCTAGTAGCCATTTCAAGTTATCTGTACTTAAACATTTAAGTTAATTCAATAAAGAGACCACATTTGGTCAACTCAATTAATTGAGTTGTCGATTTCTCATTACTCAAACCAACTGAGGGAATTACTTTCCTTAACCCTTTACCGCATGGTGTTGCCATATGGCAACATGTTATTTATTTTCATTTCATTTCCCTGCCATTGTTTCTTTAAGACCAATATTGGAAAGAGAAGACCTTAGCTTAGCCAATGATGTGCTTTGGCTAAGTCACATGACATGCAGTGTTTTTCTGTGGCGTGATTTCTGACAGACTGGCTTTTATTGTGAGTAAATGCTGAATGCAAATGTAAACGTCAATAAAAACAAAAGATCAAATTATGTCAGATCTTCAAAAAAAGTTCTGATGACATATTCACATGAAAAAGTTTTTATCAAATTAGTTTTTTGTTAATCGATCAAATGGCAACACTGTCCAATAGTGGAATGTGCAACATTGCAATAGCTTAGCTAGCTAGCAAGGATAGCTGTGATCTTTTAAGTTGTAACAATAACAACATGAATGCTATAAGTATAATGTTGATTGGGGATATGGTAATGACATTTGAATTATAGATTAAATCACATGTTAATGGCAATACTTTTGATTAGATATAAATACAAAGAACAGTGTATTAGTGAGCAGCACCATGTTTTATGGTAAGTGAAAGAAGAAAAGAACAGAACTGGCTTTTCCAGCCGATGAAAGTGAGGATGAGATGGGTTTGAGTGACCATGAGAATGATGCAGATTGGACATTTGATAAGAGCAGTAATGCAGACAGGTAAGTTAGCTCAGAGGCAGATAAGACAGACCTCGTATATTATATAGAATAATATATAAACATTGTTAGCTAGTAGCTACATTATTCTGATGCATCTGGATATACTAGACTTGTTATTTATTTGTTATAATATTTACTGGAGAACATATTTATATTTACTGTATGTTGTATTCATGATAACACAAAATTATATTTGTTTTTAATTAATAATCAGCGAGAAAGAATGGAATAAATGAAAGCTGTTGGGATATGAGTCGTTGAAAAGTGTATATAAGGTGTCATTTATAAGTTCTGTGATAAAGCTTATAATACTGCAACTCCAATTAAATCATCTCAAACAACAAAATTAGGAAAAAAATGGAAAAGGAAAAGGAAAGTTAGATCCACTATTTGATGTTGTTGCAATATGGCAACATATCATAGTAAGTACCTTAAAAAAAAATTTCCCAAAAACTTCTTTTACTGCACTTCAAGTTAAGCCATTCTGCGAAAAGAAAAACTGACAAATATATATATATATATATATATATATATATATATATATATATATATATATATATATATATATATATATATATATATATATATATATATATATATATATATATATATTATGGTTTTATATATATATTATGGTTTTATCATAATGCGTGTAGTAGAGTGTGAAATCATTTAAGTCGTCTCAGCTTATTAGGGTTTACAGTTTAGTAGTGTTAGTTAATGGTTTGTCAGTACCAACAATTGTAACTTAAAATTAAGTGGTATCAAAATAAACATTGTTAATGTAGATTGTAAGACATCCAAATTTCCAGATAGTGTGGATTTGAAAAGTCAGAGGCATTTTAATTTAGCTCTAAAAGAATATTTGCAGAGTGCAGTATTGATCATGCACTGCATACGTGATTTAAAGGGTAGTTCATCCAAAAATGACAAATCTGTCATCACTTTTACTCCGTATGTGAGTTTTTTTCTTGTTGAACACATAAGAATCTGATAGGTAGCACCCATTTACTTCAATAGTATTTTTTTTCCCTACAACGGAAGTTAATGGGTGCCAGAAACCGGCAGTCTTCATACTATCTTCTTTTGTGTTCAACAGAAGAAAGGGAGAGTAGATAATGAGGCAATTAAAACATTTTGGGGTGAACTATCCCTTTAAGTCAGTTATAAAAAAATCTGATTTGGATAAATGTCCCCGCTGCTATAGTCAGCAGTGAAAAGACCTTTTCTGCTTGATGAGATGGAGGACATTGAAAGAGGGCGTCTTACCATTATTTCTGAATATTCAAGCAGTTGGATAGCATCCATAAAGCGATTATCTGTCACTCCTCTGAATGCTTAATCTCTGCTGTCGCGGTGTCGCCATTAACACATTTTGCCATTACAATACACATTGTGCCCTCTGGCTTAGAGGACAAAACGATCCACTTTCCCTTCAAGTGCTTTGAAAATTATGCATTTAAAATATCAGGCATTGAAGTCATAACTACAGATGGTATTTCGAATGTCAAACGCCCTGCTGTTGGCTACACTTTATTCAAATTTAGAGAGCTTATAGCAACTTATGATCAGGTGGTATGTTCTATAGAGATTAGTTGAGGACTTCATTTTGTTGCATTCATTCTGAATCATAATGTCGCTTTTTGACATTTTGCACAAGCCTTTTGGTACTGACCTTGTCTGGCAGTGGGCCACTTTGACACTCATCGTAGCATGACGTATCTCTAACCTTCTTCACCCATCGACTTTTCCTTGAACCGTTTTTTTGCCAGCCCATTTCATTTTCATTGAGTTGAATGGCAAAGGGTCTCCAGCTCACAAAAGCCAACCTCTTGTCATTTCTCCCCTACAGAACTCGCCTGGAGGAGCTGCGAATGTTTCTTGAAAATGAAACGTGGGAATTGTGCCCTGTGAAGTCCAACTTCAGTATCGCCCAGCTCCACGTAAGCCCTAAAGCCATTGAGAGTGGTGTAAAATAATGAATTTCAAATACTCAGATTACTGTAATTGAGTAGTTTTGAGTAGTTATCAAGCATTGTGCTTTGATAAGGCGTTATCACAAGCTAAGACTCTTTAGTTGTGCTTTGTTACATTCAGTATTTAAAATGTCACCAGTGTTACCAGTTGAAACCTAAAGTGGTGATAAGGTAACCTAGGAAAGTATTGAACGTGTCACTATTTTTCTCAGAAAACATTTCTAAAGGTGCTGTTGACTTGAAATTTTCACCAGATGTTGAAAGCAACCAAAGAAATCCATATATGCCAAGAAAACAATATAATTAGTTTTCAAAGTAAGTTATGTGTAATAAAATTAAATGACACAGGGAAAAAGTATTGAACACATAAAGAAAGGAAGGTGTAGAAAGGCAGTGAAAGCCCAGACAGCAGCTGAAATCTCTCAGTAGTTCTTCAGCAACTCTCTGCCCTTCCTCATTCTAAATTACTTTTAGCTGCTTTAGTCCAACATCTACATTAGCAGGATGATGAAGAAACCAGGGTGGACATTTCAGCAGACAATGATTCAAAACACAGACAAGGAAACTTCAGAGAAAGAAAATAAAGCTGTAGAATGGCCCAGCCAATCACCTGACTTGAATCCAATAGAAAATACAAAATAAAGATCAGATTTTATAGACAAGACCCACAGAACCCTCAAGATGTTTAAACTCTGTTGAAGTCTGTGAAAAACTCACACCTGAGCTATTCATGTGACTTCATTCTCAATCTGAGAGACATCTTTAAGCTGCTGTCATTAAAATAACCTTTTATACAAAGTATTAAATACATTTCAGTAGTTCAGTACTTACTCCTAATGTCATTCCATTATTATTACACACAACTCATTTTTCAGATTTTTTTGTTTTGTTTTATTTTTATGTTTGTATTGTTTGGGTTTTTACCAAAATCTGGTTCAATTCCATGTCAACAGCTCCTTTAGAGATATTATTCCCAGAAAAAAAAAATATGACGTGTTCAATACTTATTTTACCCGATGTAATTTACTGTACTCTATGCTTCCTGTACACACCCTGGGTCAGAAAGTGTTCTTTATGCGAGCCGATACTGAAATAATAAGCTAAATCCACACTGTGTGCTATTCTAACCAAATAGTAGACATTTTTTGTTGATCATCTTCCTTCAGATTTTCTGTCTTGCTGTAATGGACCGCTTTTATATGCATTTTAAATCTAACGAAAAGCTTGACAACTTGATAAATGAGGGTAAGCATCATCACTGATTGTATTCCAGCATAAGCTGTTTTCTCTCCTAGTCAGGGTGCCATCCGTCTCAAAACAAATTACACTCTGGAACGCCGGAATATTCACCCGAGAGTATCTGCCGAATAAACCGAAATGCATCTCTTTCAATTATTATATGCTAAACAGGGTCTCACTCTTGATAAACTGTTCTCTGATGGACCTTTTAAGCAGTTTTTGTGCTGAATATACAGGTGTTTTCTTAAAGAACTGCACTAGAGAAAATGGGTGTTGAAAAGCACACGAGTGAATGGCGTAATCAACGGTGCTCTTTAATGAGACATATTTCCATGATGATTTCTTGCCGGAGCTCTGATGTGCAGAGTAGTTCAACCATAAGAACTAAGCTATTGTGCTTTCACCTTTGCATCTCAGTTTTTGTTTTTTATTTTTAGTATGTTCAGAGTTTTCAATATAAACCTTAATGCATTTTTAATATTTATCCAATACTCTTTGGATGGCTAATAAACACACACACAGTATCATTAAAGCCAGTCCACCTAGTCTCTCACCGCTGATTGCGCAAACACAACACATATTTAGCAAACAAACAACAAATAAAGAAGTGCAGGTTGGGATTTTTGTGACCTGTTTTAGTTATTTGATCTGCATGGGACGTCTTTGTTTCTCTTCTTTTTCAGGAGTTTAAGTTCATGGGTCAGTGTCGTTCTCCTTCAGTGTCTCCCAGCAGGCAGCCAGAATCCACAGATCTGCTGGAGCTTTCTCTGTTCGAGCAGTACCTGCAGGGTGGAAACCCCTTCGAGATGCAGATTGACAACAAAGAAGAGGAGACTGAGGACGTCCTGGCTTCTAATGGGGTATATAGTAGTTTAAATGATGTTCATGTTATGAACAATATTACAAACTATAGAATATACAGCTGAAGTACATAATATTTTACTAGATATTTTTAAGATACTAATATTCAGCTTAAAGTAACATTTAAAGGCTTAATTAGGTTAATTAGGCAAGTTCAGGTAATTAGGCAAATCATTGTATAATGGTGGTTTGCTCTGTAGACTAGTGTTTCCCAACCCTGTTCCTGGAGGCACACCAACAGTACATATTTTGGATGTCTCCGTTATCTGACCCATTAATTTCAGGTTTTGGAGTCTCTTCTGATGTTATGATGAGATGATTCAGGTGTGTTTGATTAGGGAGAGGTTGAAAATGTGGACTGTTGGTGTGCCTTCAGGAACAGGGTTGGGAAACACTGCTGTAGACAATCAAAGAAAAATGCTAAAGGGGGGCTAATAATATTGACCTTAAAATGTTTTTTTAATTAAAAACTGCTTCTGTTCTAGCTGAAATAAAACAAATAAGACTTTCTCCAGAAAAAATAAATATTATAGAAAATACAGTGAAAAATTCTTACCTCTGTTAAACATCATTTGGGAAATATTTCAAAAAGACACAAAAATTCACTGCAGGGCTGATAAATATGCTTTCAACAGTAGATATACAAATAAAGGTTGAGTAAATGATGACGGAATTTCCATTTTTGGGTGAACTTTACCTTTAAGACAAGACACTGCAGGCAAAAATAGACTTTTCATGCAAGTTTCAATTTTGAAATGTCAGTTTTTTTTCAGTCTAAACATACAGAAAGCAAGTTTAAAGCTCTCTTTTATTGCACTTCATCAATTTGTACGTGCAGATTTCAGTGAACACTTACACCAAAATATACCTTTTTTTCATATCTATATTCTGAAGGTTTAAACAGAGGGAGATGTTTATAATTTGCCTGACTGTGAGAAAAAAACTGAAAATGCTGTATTTTTAATACATCAATGAAGTGATAAATAAACCTCCCCAAATCTCGTATTAAAATCATGATAAAGTAATGTGTATTTTTATAGCGCATTTATCGTGTATGGCCATGCACCCAAAGTTCTTCACAATCATGAGGGGGGTCTCTCCACACCACCACTTGGATGATACAACGGCACCAGTGCGCTCACCACACACTAGCTATAGGTGGAGTTAAGACACAGTGATCGAGCCAATTTGGTAGATGGGAATGATTGGGAGTCTATAATGGATAAGGGGCAGTGGAGGGAGTTTCCCCAGGACACTAAACTAGGGTTACACCCCGACTCCTTTTATGGGAAGTGCCATGGGATTTTTAATAACGGCGCTCACTGACAATATAGTGTCCCCTTCACTTTACTGGGGTATTGGAACTCACACAGACCCCTGCTGGCCTCACTAACACCACTTCCAACAGCAACCTAGTTTTCACATGCGGTTTCCCATCTAGGTACCAGGCACAGCCCTGCTTAGCTCCAGTGCTTTTGGGCTGCAGGGTGATATGGCTGTGGCCATAAAATAATTAAACATTAATTTTGAGCCTGACTCAAACGAGTGTACAGATTTTTGTGCTGGAAAAGTGTCAAATGACAATATTTTTATTATGGTCCATGTGTAAACTTTACACTTTAGGAAACTTGGAATGAAAATGATTTGCAACACTTAGTTTAATCAGTCAACTGCGGAAGTGTGGGCTGATAAATATTTGTTATCTTTAACCCGATTTTTCTGCAGTGCCTTTCTCTAAATCACATTTAGGCCTGTTCCAATTCTGTTTAGCTTGAAGGCATAAGGCTAAGGGGAAGGGCTAAATCTTCGAATAAAGATTTTTTTTAGGACCACACTCGAAACCAAGGGGTAAGAAAATTTCCCAGAATACACCTGCTGCAACGGCAGGATCACTGCACCCAGAATTGAGGAGATCCACAAATTAGTATTTTTTGTCATTATTATGAATTTTTACAACAAATAAGCACATGTTTTAATATATTCATAACTGCATTCGTGTTTTACCTTCAGGCTTAAAAAAAAGCTAAAATAAAAACCGCTAAATTTTGCGATCAATAATCCATAATCATAACTCCTTTACTGCAGTCCCACAACATTCTGACACTCGATGACACTCGAATCCCCTTCAGTAATGTCTAGTGCCTGGGAATGAGCTTTTTACAGTGTCTGCTATAATGTTAGTGTTGTTTTTTGTGTGAATATGGCCACTGTGTAAATGCACAGTATTACGATCTTATTGCCATATTTGATCGTTATGATAACATAATATATGCCTTCAGTGATTTCCTGAAGATAAATACCAGAAAATAACACAACTGGACTAACTACAGCAGTCGTGTTCGTCTGATGTCATATGAAGCAAGAGATCGCGATGATATATGATGACGTGTGCAGTGTTGTAGTGGTGTCCCATTTCTTAGAGGTAAATTTTAAAGCCCTTCCCCTTCACACTCGGTTTTAAGGGCCAAGGGGAAGGGGTAGGGGTACAAAAATAGAATTGGTATTGGGCCTTAATTCCAACTGTATGGGGTTGAAGATTGCTTGTTTATTAGTGTGTACTGTATTTCTTTGCTAATATTTAAGTTAAAGAGATAGTTCATGCAAAACTGCAGTCTTTCATTTACTCACCTTCATTCATTAACTTTCCTTCAGCTTAGTCCCTAATTCATCAGGGGTCACCACAGCAGAATGAACCGCCAACTTATCCAGCATATGTTTTACACAGCGGATGCCCTTCTAGCTGCAACCCAGTATTGGGAAACCCCCATACACACTGGCATTCAGACATACACTACAGCCAATTTAGTTTATTCAATACACCTATTAAGCATTTCGAGGGATGTAAACAAAAACAATAGTCCCAACCTATTTCCTGCTTTACATTTTTAATTTCTATAGCTTCCAAGAATCCAAAAAGAGCCGCATATTGATAATGTCATGAGAGCTGTTTTAACATTAAGCTATGATTGAATTGCCTCTTGTTACAGTTATGAAATAGTTTGATAACAAGCAGGAAATGTTCATGGGCCAGTGACATCACCACATTGAAATGGTCTACAACGCATGTCTTTAGACCAGGCATGGGCAAACTCGATCCTCGAGGGCCGGTGTCCCTGCAGAGTTTTGCTCCAACACTATTCAAACACACCTGAACACCCTAATTAGTGTCTTCAAGATCACTAGAAAGCTACAAGCAGGTGTGTTTGATTAGGCTTGGTGCAAAACTATGCAGGGACACCGGCCCTCCAGGATCGAGTTTGCCCATCCCTGCTTTAGACTGTGGGGTAAACCGGAGCAACCGGAGGAAACCCACACCAACACAGGGAAAACAAACAAATACCATGCAGAAATGCCAACTGACCCAGCCGGCACTCGAACCAAAGACCTTCTTGCTGTGACAGTGCTAACCACTGAGCCATGGGACCGCTGAAGACTTTCTTTCTTGTGTTAAACACTAAAGAAGATCTTTTGAAGAACGATGGAAACCCGTAACAATTGAGTTCAGTAGTTTTTGTCTTTCCAAAGTATTTTATTTTCAGTAGACAAATGAAACTTTCAAAGCTTTCTAACCATATGAGGGTGAGAAAACAGTGAATAAATGTTCATTTTTGGGTGAACTATCCCTACTTTTCATTTAACGTTTTTTTCCCATAAAGCATCTCCTGTGCTTGAATAATTCCACCATTTCTAAACCTTTTAATATTTTCACAGCCCTCTTTATTACACTGATATCCATTCAACACATTTCAACAATATTTATGCTGCGCTTTTTGGCATCAGGCTTGAGCAAACAGTCATTTTACGATGGTTTACAGTTACATTTATAGTTGTACTAGATGCTTGCCAAACTGACTGCAAAATGGGGAAACTAAATAGAAGTGAAAATGGGATGCATAAATATTTGGTAACGTTAAGTGGCTCATTGTCCTTAGAAGTGTTGACAGAGGCCATTACGTGTGTGTGGAGCGAATACTCATCATTATTAAAGCTCTGATGTGCCTGGCGTCTCTGATGATGCTGCTGTAATGAGAGCAAATTAAGTATATTGATGAAAAAAACAGTCCAGCCTTTCCTACTAGTGCTTTTACCCTGAGAGAGAGTACAAAGTGTTTTGTTGGTAACTAAGCACAATGTGATGCATTCATCCACTTTAGGCTTTACATAAAACACTTTACGTCATTTTCATCACAGGCCAGAGGGGTTGTTTAGGGATACTTTTATTTATGTTCAATCTTAAGCATGGAATATTTAAAGGTGCTTTAATTTAAGGAGAAGCTAAGCTGGATCATTGGGCTCTTTTTATAATCGTTTACTTATAATAAATGCTGGGTTATTGTTTCCCTGTGTTGGGTCAAATTTTCGAACCTAACGTTGGGTTAAAAACTTTATTTTAATTTTTTTGAAGTCAGAATTATTAGCTCCCCTGTTTATTTTTTCCCCAATTTTATTTTAACGGAGAGAAGATTTTTTTCAACACATTTCTAAACATAATAGTTTAATAACTAATTTCTAATAACTGATTTATTTTACCTTTGCCATGACGGCAGTAAATAATATTTGACTAGATATTTTTCAAGACACTTCTATACAGCTTAAAGTGACATTTAAAGGCTTAACTAGGTTAATTAGGTTAACTAGGCAGGTTAGGGTAATTAGGCAAGTTATTGCATAACGATGGTGTAAATATTTTAATATATACACATATATATGATATATATATAGATGCGCATATATATGATATATATATATATATATATATATATATATATATATATATATATATATATATATATATATATATATATATATATATAAATACACATATATATATAAATACACATATATATATATATAAATACACATATATATATAAATACACATATATATATATAAATACACATATATATGATATATGAGCAATATCACAGCAGATAATCACAGCAGCAATATCCTAGCAGTGCGATGTGGCTATATATCGTCGCTGGTAGGAGGCATGAATTGGCACGAGGCACCAGGCCAAGTGCCTTAGTGTCCGACCAGTGACTATATGCAGCCACATCGGACTGCTATGAGTCGGATATTGCATTTATACAGTAGTTCGATGGCATAATCATGTATTTGAAAAAAGAAACACGGAGAGCTGCAGCTAACGTCAGAACAGCAGAATCTGTTTCTACTTCACAAACGTCACTTTAGAGCTAGTATTTGAATGATTCTCTTGCGTAATATCTAAAGTGATGACAAAACATGTGAGCTTGCTCACATTTTAAGATTATAAGGCTGAACGGCATGAAATGCCATCAGTCTACAGAGATTTCCCAGTATTTCTCTGTTGCAAGTGGGAGATCACAATAATTAACCCCAAAAAAGCCAAAGCAATGCAATCACTACTAGATTACTGTTGTGTTTGTGATAAGGAAAAATGCTAAACACATTCCTTCTTTCTTTCTGTTTACTGAACTAGTCTGCAGTAACGAAAACTTTATTCACCTTATTCACCGTTACACTTTCCCCCATTCAAAAAGATACGAGTGACATGTCTTGTGTATTCTATAGTCTTTGGTGATACACAAGGGTGAAGAGACTGAACAAGCTGTCAGCCAATCAGATTCAAGAACCAGATAGAAATGTTGTATAAATATATATATATATATATATATATATATATATATATATATATATATATATATATATATATATATATATATATATATATATATATATATATATATATATATATACAGTAAAAATCTAATACTGTCAACACTGCATATATATACAGTATATATATATATATATATATATATATATATATATATATATATATATATATATATATATATATATATATATTTGCATATTATTATAAAATGTATAAATTAACTGTTTTAAATACATTTTTGTTTTCATGATTCTTTGATGAAAATTCTTTATATTTAGTTGAACACATGAAATGGATTTTTTTTGTGATATTACACTCTTTAAAAAATGCTGGGTTGTTATAACCCAGCCTTAGGTCAAATACGGACAAATCCAATATTAGGTAATTTTTTCAGTTCAATTTAAATGACACTTTTTAACCCAGCAGTTGGCTTTTCCGTATTATTTAACATCCCAGCATTTTTACAGTGCATAAACCTCTGATCTTTTTATAAATGAATATTAAAACCTATCCTTCCCAGGATCATAAGTTAGCTTTTCTATTAACTTGTAATGATTTCACCATATAATTGATTTTCAGGGACGTCGTACTTGACGCAATGTTGCAGCTCTAACTGTAATACCACAAGATGACACTCCTCACATTTCATTTTATGCACGGCAGCCGTAATAGTTTTAGATGTATGTTTTTTGATAGCTGAAATTAGTTTTCCTTTGAACTATAATATACTGAGCTGTAGTGTTACTGTATGTTAATGTTTGTCCTTTTGACTCTCTGTGCAGTATGAGTCAGATGAGCTGGAGAAGAGCGTATATCAAGACTACGACAGTGACAGTGATGTACCCGAGGAGCTGAAACAAGACTATGTAGATGAACAGACAGGGGACGCTCCAGTGAAGAGGTCAGTACTGATTCATCTTGCAGCTGGCGTCACACACTAACACACTTTTTTTTTTTTACACTAGTGCATTTTAGTCCGGGCATCCATCCAAACTCCACAGAAACGCTAACTGGCTCAGCCGGGACTTGAACCAGCAACCTTCTTGCTGTGAGGCGACAGTGCTAACCACAGAGCCATCGCCTTGATCAAAATTCAGTTGAGATATTCATAGCATGATTGTCAGCTTGTCTCCATCGAGTGTGTAATAGCATGTTTTCAAAAACAGTCGAATATATTCCGGTCACTTGTTGAAATGCTTCATTAACCCGAGACTAAAATCAGCAGGCCGCAAACTTCTCATTTATGGATTTCATGTTTCCTTTCGGGCAGCGATTTAGTTTTAGATTCAGCCAGTGTACAGCGAACACACAAGCTATCATTAGCCTCTTATAACCAGCGAACAGCTTTAATTATTTTATGAAGAACGAGGCTTTTAAGTCCACAAGGCGTCCGTTTAGAGCCGTTCAGAGCTTTGAAGTCAACTAAAAACGTCTGGAGGAGATTGTTAAAAACGGCTCCTTTCGGGATTAAAGCACGTGGTTGTTTTGCTGACTGCATGAGTTTGCAAACTGACTCTAATCTCTACATTTCATAATCGCTCCTTGCAGTGTTTTAAGCGTGATAGAAATGCCATAAATCAAGGGAATGATTAGGCTTGTGATTCAACAGTGAAGCCTGATGAATATTTAATGGCTGTTTGTTCCTCATAAAGATGACTGACGGTTTTCGCTATAGTAAATCAGCTGCCGTATTACATGTTGCGACACTTTGACACATTTTAAAGGAGCGAGTGCTTTGCGTAATTAAAGTCACATGAATTTTCTTCAATGTGATGTTGTGGCTCTTGCTTACAAGAGGAGATTTCAGCATCGGTTTTGGATAACAATTGGAATATTTCGGGTTCAATACACTGCAAAAAATCTTACTTAGATTTTTTTTGTCTTATTTCTAATCCAAATATCTGAAAATTATTCAATCTAGAAGCATTTTCTACACAAGCAACACATATTGTTCATGGCGAAATTAAATGAGTTTTCGCTTAAAAGAAGCTAAATAATCTTTCAAGGGATAAGCAAAATAATCTTATGTCAAAGGGAAAAACAAGATTATTTTGCTCACCGCGTTGACTGATTATTTAGCTTGTTTTAAGGGAAAACTCACCTAATTTTGGTATAAAACAAGAATGTATTTTGCTTGTCTAGCAAATTCTTCCTGATTTAAGATTTTTGCTTTTGATATTTGGACTAGAAACGAGACAAAAAATCAGTAGCTAATCAATAATAAAATAATCAGTCATCAAAAAAAGTAAGAAAAGCATTTGCAGGGTACAAACTTATTTCAGTGGACAGAATATGTAGCATGTTGTTAACTAGCATAGAAATCAAGCAAAAAGCACTTACAATAGAAATAAAGGGGTCTGTTTTAAAGTATTTAGATATGTGAAGATTAGCAAGTATAAAAGATATAAAAACAACTGTGATTAAACAGTGAAGCCTGATGAATATTTAATGGCTGTTTGTTCCTCATAAAGATGACTGACGGTTTTCGCTGTAGTAAATCAGCTGCCGTATTACATGTTGCGACACTTTGACACATTTTAAAGGAGCGAGTGCTTTGCGTAATTAAAGTCACATGAATTTTCTTCAATGTGATGTTGTGACTCTTTATTACAAGCGGAGATTTCAGCTTCGGTTTTGGATAACAATTGGAATATTTCAGGTTCAATACACTGCAAAAAAAGAAAAAAATTTTTTTTTGTCTTGTTTCTAATCCAAATATCTGAAAATTATTCAATTAAGAAGCATTTTCTACACGAGCAAACATATATTGTTCATGGCGAAATAAATGAGTTTTTGCTTAAAACAAGCTAAATAATCCGTCAAGGGATAAGCAAAATAATCTTATGTCAAAGGGAAAAACAAGATTATTTTGCTCACCCCATTGGCTGATTATTTAGCTTATTTTAAGGGAAAACTCACCTAATTTTGGTATAAAACAAGAATGTATTTTGCTTGTCTAGCAAATTCTTCCTGATTTAAGATTTTTGCTTTTGATATTTGGACTAGAAACGAGACAAAAAATCAGTAGCTAATCAATAATAAAATAATCAGTCATCAAAAAAAGTAAGAAAAGCATTTGCAGGGTACAAACTTATTTTAGTGGACAGAATATGTAGCACGTTGTTAACTAGCATAGAAATCAAGCAAAAAGCACTTACAATAGAAGTGAAGGGGTCTGTTTTAAAGTATTTAGATATGTGAAGATTAGCAAGTATAAAAGATATAAAAACAACTGTGATTAAACAGTGAAGCCTGATGAATATTTAATGGCTGTTTGTTCCTCATAAAGATGACTGACGGTTTTCGCTGTAGTAAATCAGCTGCCGTATTACTTGTTGTGACACTTTGACACATTTTAATGGAGTGAATGAATAGAAGTGAAGGGGTCTGTTTTAAAGTATTTAGATATGTGAAGAATATTAAGTATAAAAGATTTTTTTTAAAACTATAAAAAGATATAAAAAAATATTTCAATATGGAAGTTTTTCTCCCATATAAAGATAAAATGTTTTCCATGACTTTTTAAATCTCAAAATTTTTACTTTAAAAGCCAAATTTAAAAGTAAATTTTAATTTGACATTATCATTTGAATACAAAGTTATAATTAGTCAATATCAGGACATACCAAGTAAAATTGTGAGTTAAAATGTTTTAATTATGAGATAAAACGCATATTTAGAATAATTTTAATCACTTTAAAAAGTGCTTTAGAAGTCACAATAAAGTACGTTTTAAAGTATTTAAAATGATGCTAAATAGTCATTAATAATCATGATTACAACTTTTCTCATAATTAGGTTTAGCATGTCATTTTTAGTTTTCTAAAGCCAAAATGCATACTTAGAATAACTTTAAATACTTTAAAAAGTAATTTATAATCCACGATAATTTTTTTAAAATATGCTAATTAGTTATTAATAGTCATTATGCATAATTAACATAATCTTGAATACTTTAATGTACAATTAAAGTCATAATAAAGTACTTTTTAAAGTATTTACATTAAAGAGCCCATATTATAGATGAAATAGGGTCATATTTAGGTTGTAAGGGTCTCCAACAACAGTCTAATATGCATGCAAGGTCAAACAACACTGTCATGGTCTTATAATCTGCATTTATTTTTAAGTAATTATTCCAGCGACTCCCATATGAATCGTTCAGCGATTCATTTGTTCCCAAACCCCTCCTCAGCGCGAAGCTAATTTGCGCTGATTGGACCGATGACAGCCTGCTGCGATTGGTCGACGACACTGACAGGCTTCAGGGCGAGACAGAGTGAAATGCCCAGCTGCTAATCAACAATATAAAAGTAGTCACAGTGCACACACGCTTCATAGGGGATTTTGGCTGCCAGTGGGTGAATGTAAATACAGACGATGGACTAGAAAATACTGACGACTAACTATTTTATCAAGCAAAAAGTCCAAGAACTGGCGAGGAGATCTCCTAGCAGTCTACTTGCTCTTTTCACACGCACACACACACACACACAGGGCCGGCGCGTCCAGAATAGAGATGGCGCGGCGGCGACACCTCCCTCACCCTTTGCGTCCTCAGTTACATCCGCGATTACCCCCCCCCCACCCCCCACCACCCAAAGCTTCGATTTCAACCGCGACAACCTTTTTTTTCTGTTAGTGGGCGGGGCCGCAGGTTTCAAATCTCCCGGGCTTGCGCGTGCAACTACTTGTGTTTCGTAGCCGCGTCATCACGAAACACCTAATGACTCGTTATCAAGACGACTCGTTTGAAGCACTATGAGTCGACTCTTTTATAGATGAATCAATAGTTATAAACACTGTACACTTACAGATTTAAGCCTTAGCTAGATATTTCACTTCACTTAGAGCTGTGTGACACACTACATGGAAGGGCATTTTCAAAAACCCATAATATGGGCTCTTTAATATTAAATAATCATTAATGCTCATAAATAATTTTATTTTCCTCATAATGACAATTTCAATGTTCCAAAGCCAAAATTCATATTTAGCATAATTTAAAATATATTAAAATGTACTCTAAGTCATGATAAAGTACTTTTTAAAGTATTTAAAATGTTGCTAGTTAGTCCTTAATGATCATACTGACAAACTTTATCTCATATTTTTGACTTAGTATGTCAATTTCAGTTTTCTAAAGCCAAAATGCATAATTATTAAATTAAAATTTAATTATTAAATTTTAATTATTAATTTTTTTTAATTATTTTTTTTATATATATTTAAATAGTTTTAATTTAATTTAATTTAATTTTGTTTTATTTTATTTACATTTTATTTTATTTTATTTTATTTTTTATTTTTTTATTTTATTTTATTTTATTTTATTTTTTATTTTTTTATTTTATTTTATTTTATTTTATTTTATTTATTTTTTTTTATATTTAAATAGTTTTAATTTAATTTAATTTAATTTAATTTTGTTTTATTTTATTTACATTTTATTTTATTTTATTTTTTTTTTTATTTTTTTTATTTTATTTATTCATTTATTTTTTCCGCCTCATTTTATTCATATTACTAATTTTTTGTGTTATTTATCAGTTAAAGTTTAATTTAGATTCACACTAAAATCAAGTGCGTTTTTTTCCTCACTTGTTTCTGTGATCTAGTTAATACATGCAGCACATATGTTCTGCAAAATGGAGAACACAGACCTAAGACAGTCTGTGAACCCAGGTTAATGAAGCAAATATGTGAATGAGGCTCTTTGGTTTTGAAGGTCGTTAAAGTGTAATGCTGATTCTGGATCTGTGTGTTCCCTCTTAATCAGCGTGTCCAGAGAAACACTTCGCAGCCAGAAGAGATCCGACTACAACCTGAACCGAGCCAATGCCCCCATCCTCACCAACACCACCCTTAACGTGATCCGCCTGGTCGGTGAGTAATTGACCTTTGACCTTAAACCCGTGCATGATAAAACTGACCCTAAGCAAAGGGACTGCAGTTTGACCCCTAATTAACTGGCTAATAGATCAATTACTATGAAGAAGGTGCATCTGTGGCTCAGCTGTGTTCTGCTTCTGCTTCCGGTCATTATGTCTGTTCTGAGCATGTGTCTGGTCATCTCTACAGCTTCATTTGAAAGCATGTTTGACGCGCAATAGGTGACGTAATGGTTTCAGGATTGGGTGTAACATCTAACAATCTGATTTGGATTGTGAATAGGTGCTGTTGTAAACCTGTGGCCATTTTGCTGTTTTGAATGACGTTTTGTATGTTAGCACTTGGGTAAAATTGTCCTGGGTTAAATGTTCTGTTTTAAATTTTTTTTTATTTTATTTTTTATTTTTTTAATTATTTTATTTAAATGTAATTTACTTTTATTTATTTATTTATTTTTCTTTTCTTTTCTTATATATGTTTTTATTTTCTTTTGTTTCATATTGTTTTGTTTTATTTTGTTTTTAATTAATTAATTTAATTTAAATGTAATTTACTGTTTATTTATTTATTTTTAATTTAATATGTTTTTTAATGTTTCTTTTTCTTTTATTTTAATTTTTTTGTTTTATTTAATTATTTTTTTGTTTGTTTTTTATTTTATCATTCTTTTTTATTGTATTTTGATGTAATTTTATTTGTTCATTAGATTTTTTATATACTTATTTGTTTTATTTAGTTTTTGTTTTATTTACCTATTTATTTTTATTTATTTATTTATTTATTTATTTATTTATTTATTTATTTATTTATTTATTTATTGTAAAAGAACTATCTTAGTGAAGAAGAAATACATTTTACTGCATATGTCATGTATGTATATTTATTAGAAATTCGCTGTTTTGGAGAGGAGGGTCAACATTTTTTTTCACTTGAGGTTTGAAGCCAAATTAGAGCAGGATAAAATTATTAAAATTTAAATTTACCTGCCAAATTAGAGCAGGATAAAATTATGACAAATTAAATTTACCTACCAGAGCAGGATAAAATTATGACAAATTAAATTAAATTAAATTTACCTACCAGAGCAGGATAAAATTATGACAAATTAAATTTACCTACCAGAGCAGGATAAAATTATGACAAATTAAATTTACCTACCAGAGCAGGATAAAATTATGACAAATTAAATTTACCTACCAGAGCAGGATAAAATTATGACAAATTAAATTTACCTACCAGAGCAGGATAAAATTATGACAAATTAAATTTACCTGCCCAATTAGAGCAGGATAAAATTATGACAAAAGTTAAATTTACCTACCAGAGCAGGATAAAATTATGAAAAAATTAATTTACCTGCCCAATTAGAGCAGGATAAAATTATGAAAAATTCTATTTACTTGGAATAAAACTTTGTATCCATTAGTAAAATCTGTTGACTTGTGACTAAAATCTGTTGCAATTTATGCCAGTGTTGATAGGGAAAATGCTGCTTGTTTTGTTTTTCATTCGGCGTTGTGTCCCTGCAACACAAGAATTATTGCAGATTTTATAATATCATTTGGATTTTGGCTCTTTAAAAACATTAATTTGATATTTTAATTTAAAGCTCTGCATTGTTTTTTTTTTTTTTTACACATATATAGATTTCAACATGGCTCCATGAGTAAATACATTCTATTGTACACATTTTCACTAGTCAAAAACCAAATGTGGCTTATTTTGCTTACAGTTGTTATTCGCTCTGTGAACATACATTTCAGTAAACACACAGTCTCTGACCTTATTAAAAGTATTTTAATATGCTTTTAGATTGTTGTTAATAAACATATGTTTGTAATAGTAATTTTTAAGCTTGTATATGATTTAGTCACAGAAATATTGGGATCCCAATGAGCTTCGATATTCATATTGTCCACGTTTTACACAAAAAAAAACAAATGTGGGTCAGTTAGCGTACAGCGTTCTATTAGTACTTAATGTATTTAATAATTTCTGAATAACAAATAATACTGGAACTGAGTCTTATTTTCCTCTGTCAAAACTATTGCACAACAGAAATTCTGAATTTGAGCCACTGAATTTACTGGATGGATTTAACATGCCCTGAAATGTTTTTGACGTTTTTAGTTTAAAACAAAACACAGGGTTTGCTACAGTCAGCTGAAGTACTTCTTGCATCTTGACATCTCCCTGTCTGGTAGCTTCATAAATTCTTTATAAGACAAAAAATGCAGCAATTTGATGGACTAGTGAAGATCTTGTATGTCAAGATATCGAGGCTTACTGTACATTTTGATAAGGTAAGAAGTGTGAAAATACCCTTCTAAAATAACATGCTGTCTTGGTTTACTCAACCCTCGTGTCGTTCAAATCTTCTACAGAACACAGAATAACATTTTTAGAATGTCAGTACTGTATGGTACAAAATATATTTGTTAACTCTTTACTAGAAGGGGTGTTCATAAGACTGTCATTAAGCTTTTATAATCATGACACACGTCATGAATGTGAATAAGATTTTATGCATGCTTATAACAACTCTCATTAAGTGACATTTTCTTATTTTAAATGCGAAGTTGACATTGTTATGACAACTTGACATAAACAAACATCACAACCTGTTTTTGTCTTCATTACAACTTCATTTCAAGACAACAAAACTTGTCATAAATCTGTCATAAACATGATTGATGTGAAGCCATTATAAATGTGTCATGAATTTTATAACAGCATCATTAATATATTATTTGACCTCAACTACAGTGGTACAAGCTGAATTTGTCATTAAAATGTTAAGAATTATTTGACAAATTATTGACACTTTGACAAATACAGTGAAAACATGATCAGAAAAATATTCATGACACATTTGACAATCATGTTTTTGACATATTTATGACAAGTTATGTTGTCTTGGTAAAGTCAAATAGCATAGAATCACCATGAAGCAACACTCTGTTGTTGTTTGGGAAACAGCCACTAGATGTCAATAGTGTCGCTCGGCGGCCATTTCGTAATGAAAATTCCAATAGAACAACAGCATATTATAAGTCTGCAAAATAAACTATTAAAAGTGCTGATGATTGTGATAGTAAGTGTTGTATTGTCGTGTTTCAGGTTGTATCTCAGCTTTAATGCGCTTTTTAAATAAATAAATAAATAAATAAATAAACAAAGCAGCTGCTTGCCATCGTGACAGCAATGAGATCCAATGGACGGCCGATCGCTTTTACTCCAAAATGGCGGAATCACAGGGCTGTTGCTGGGTGCTGCTGTTGCAATGGAACTTTCTATTGATTGTCGCCTCTTGGTCATTCTAAGCTCTTTGGTAATGTCAAAGATGAAGACTGGTTGTGATGTATTTGTTTATGTCAAGTTGACATAACAAACAAAGCTATGTTTGCATTTAATGTCATAACTGAGCCAATGACAGTTGACATATAAGCATGCATAGGATCTCATTCACATTCATGTGTCATGTCAGGATTAAAAAGGTTTCATGACAGTCTTATGAAAACCTGTTGCTGCATTTAATGCCAACCTTGATGGGAAAATGTTGCTTGTTTTTGTTTTTTTTTGTTTTTTCATTTGGACCTCCTAAATGTATCCCTGCAACACAAGAAGTATTCAGATTTTATACAGTAATATACTTTTGGATTTTGGCTTTTAAAAACTAACAATGTAGAGCTTTAAATTACAATATCAAATGATAGTTTAGTTTTTAGGATAAAATCTTCAATACTTCTTGTGTTCAATACTTCTTGTGTTTTTTAATTAAATAAATAAATTATATGAGTAAAATCTGTTGACTTAAAATCTTTTGCAATTTATGTCAACGCTGATGGGAAGAAAAATGCTGCTTGTTTTTTTTTTTTTTTTTTCATTTGGAGTTTGTGTCCCTGCAACACTACAAGTATTGCAGATTTTATAATATAATTTGGATTTTGGCTCTTGAGAAAAATAATTTGGTATCTTAATTTAAAGCTCTGCATTGTTATTTTTCATACATATAGGGATTTTAACATGGCTCCATGAGTAAACTTGTACACATTTCCGCTAGTCAAAACCAAATGTGGCTTATTTTGCTCACAGTTGTTTTTCATTCATTCACTCTTTCATTTATTTAATTTTTTATTTGTACAATGAAACCGTTTCCAAAATATGTATTTTAAAAGTGACACAGGAGCTTTGTGGTTTTACAATGTATTCCATAAAGTTTAAGTCAGAATTATTAGCCCCCCTGTTTATTTTTTCCCCCAATTTCTGTTTAACAGAGAGAAGATTTTTTTTTCAACACATTTCTAAACATAATAGTGTTAATAACGCTTTTCTAATAACTGATTTATTTTATCTTTGCCATGATGACAGTAAATAATGTTAGACTAGATATTTTTCAAGACACTTCTATACAGCTTAAAGGGACATTTAAAGTCTTAACTAGGTTAATTAGGTTAACTAGGCAGGTTAGGGTAATTAGGCAAGTTATTGTATAATGATGGTTTGTTCTGTAGACTATCGAAGAAAATATATAGCTTGAAGGGGCTAATAATTTTGACCTTAAAATGTTTATTTAAAAATTCAAAACTGCTTTTATTCTAGCCAAAATAAAACAAATAAGACTTTCTCCAGAAGAAAAAATATTATCAGACATACTGTGAAAATTTCTTTGCTCTATTAAACATCATTTGGGAAATATTTATAAAAGGAAAAAAAAATCAAAGGGGGGCTAATAATCCTGTTTTCAACTGTATATGAATATTAATTAGAAATTTTACTGTTTTATTCACTTCCTCACCAAATTAGAGCATAATAAAATTACTTAAGAAAAACTGCAATGCAATTACTTTATTTTTACTTGGAGTAAACATTTATTTTTCTATTAGTAAAATCTGTTGACTTGTGACTGAAATTTGTTGCAATTTATGCCATTATTGATAGGTTTTGGTTTTTGTTTTCCAATTGGAGTGAAATACAAGAAGTATTCCAGATTTTATAATATCCTTTTGGATTTTGGCTCTTTAAAAAAACTATAATTTGATATTTTAATTCATTGTTATTTTTCATACATGGATTTCAACATGGCTCCACGAGTAAACTTGTACAAAGTTCCACAAGTCAAAAACCAAATGTGGCTTATTTTGCTTACAGTTGTCATTCATTCATTCATTCATTCATTCATTCATTCATTCATTCATTCATTCACTTTTCTTATTTGGACAATGAGACATTTTTCCAAAATATGTATTTAAAAAATGACACTTTAGCTTTATGGTTTTACTATGTATTCCAGCTTGTGTATTTACCCTTCTTGAGTATCTCACATAATTTTTCCTGCCTTGTTTTTCTTTGATAGGGAAATACATGCAGATGATGAACATACTGAAGCCCATCGCCTTTGATGTCATCCACTGTGTGTCTCAGCTCTTTGATTATTACCTGTATGCCGTCTACACCTTCTTCGGCCGCAATGACATGGTATGCATTCCAAAAAGGCATTGCCGTTCTCCTCCCGGGTTCGGTATTATTACTTAACATTATGAAATATTTATTATATGCAATTGGATTCTTGCTGTGCTGTTTTGTCTGGAAGGTGCATGTTCATTAAGAAAAGCTTTCCAGTATACCCTCATAGTTTTTCCCCCTCTAATGTTTCCAAGGCCTTTGGGCACTGTTCTATAATTATTTCTATTATTATGTTAGCGAGTGTTTAGGCTTTGAGTTTGCCTCAGGAGGCTGGACTCTGAACATCAAAGACAGGTGTAAATGGTTGTTTCTCAATACCAAGAACGCAGAGAACGGACTCTTGCGTTCTTGTGAATGGACTCGCAAGACCACGAGCTGTGAGAAATGAGATACCGAGGGCTTCGTGTGGGTCACATGAAAGTTTTAATGGAGAATAATTGAAACATCACAACATTCATGCAGTGCTTTATAGTTTTTTCTTTTTCAATATACAGTTGAGGGCAAATATTATTAGCCCTCCTGTAAAATTTACACTCACCGGCCAATTTTTTAGGTACACCTGTTCAACTGCTTTTTAATGCAAATTTCTGATCACCCAATCACATGGCAGCAACTCAATGCATTTAGGCATGTAGACATGGTCAAGACGATCTGCTGCAGTTCAAACCGAGGATCAGAATGGGGAAGAAAGGGGATTTAAGGGGAATATTTTCTTGGCACACTTTGGGCCCATTAGTTCCAATTGAGCATCGTGTCAACAACACAACCCACCTGAGTATTGTTGTTGATCATGTCCCCTAAATATCCCTTTATGACCACAGTGTACCCATCTTCTGATGTCTACTTTCAGCAGGACGGCGTGCTATTTCATATAGCGCAAATCATCTCAGATTGATTTCTTGAACATGACAATGAGTTCACTGTACTCAAACCGCCTCCACAGTCACCAGAACTCAATCCAATAGAGCACCTTTGGGATGTGGTGGAACAGGAGATTCGCATTAGGATGTGCAGTTAACAAATCTGCAGCAACTGCGTGATGCTATCATGTCAATATGGACCAAATATTTCCAGTACCTTGTTGAATCTATGCCACGATTTAGGGTCAATACTATTAGCTCTCTTAAAAATTTTTTGTTCTATTGGCTAGAAAACAAACCACTGTTATCCAAAGACTTGCCTAATTAACTTAACTTGCCTAGTTAACCGGCTTAAAATTGCACTTTATGCTGAATATTACCAAAATGACTAAAAATATTATGTACTGTCATCATGCCAAAGACAAAATAAATTAGTTATTAGAAGTTAGTTATTAAACCTATCGTGTTTAAAAATGTGTTGAAAAGATCTCCATTAAACAGCACTCTGGAAATATTTTGTAAAGGATTAAAACTTTACAGGAACATTAGCAGTTTGACTTCAGCTATACAAAACAGGTACAAAATTATTTACAAGCACAACATTGCTGCAAATAAAAAATGTGTTTTTATTCACTGTTGTAGTTCAACTATACACTGACACCCAAATTGCACACAACAATTGATGGATCAAAGCTACTGTTCTGGGGGCTTCGATAAACAGATGTTCTTTTTTGATTTTCACTTCATTCATTTTCTTTTCGGCTTAGTCCCTTTATTAATCTGGGGTCCCATAGCGGAATGAACCACCAACTTATCCAGCATATGTTTTACGCAGCGGATACCCTTCCAGGTGCAACCCATCACTGGGAAACACCCATATACAGTCATTCACACACATACACTACAGACAATTTTAGCTTACCCAATTCACCTATACCACATGTCTTTGGACTTGTGGGGGGAAACCAGAGCACCCAGAGGAAACTCATGCCAACACTGGGAGAACATGCAAACTCCACACAGAAATGCCAACTGACCCAGGCGAGGATCAAACCAGTGACCTTCTTGCTGTGAGGCGATTGTGCTACCCACTGTGCCACCGTGATGCCCCATGATTATCACTTTTAAATTTTATTTATTTACTTATCACTCCATGAATCTCAATAAGTCGTATCTAACGAGTCTTCATTGCATTCACCACAACATGAATGTCCTGGAATATGCTAAAATTTAGTAGCTCCAGGGTGAGAGTTGTTTATTTATTTGTTTATTTTGCTCCCTATAGCACTCTGTTTATTTCCTATACTAAATCATTGTGCCATGTCACCAGCCAAATGTTACTGGAAAAATAAATTGTACAGGGAATTTTTATTTCCCAGAAGTCTCGCCTGCTCAAGCTAAACCTGTAAAGACCACTACTAATTGCTGTGCAGCTGTTTGCAACTTTCTGAGACTTGCTTAAACTTTGGTACCTTCATCTTTTTTAACATTTCCCATACAGCAAGTTTTCGAAACCCTAGTTTGTTCCATGATTTCCCCTCTTTGACCTACGGATGTTGCAGGTCATTGTGCTTTGAGCCGGTTTTGAGATCAAAACATGGGACTCTAAGGCCCTGTTTACACTGTCAGGTCTTGATACCCAATTCCGATTTGTTGCCTGTATCTGATTTTTTTTGTCTGTCCGTTTACACATTTTTTAAATTGTGACCTATATCCGATTCATGTGTTTACACTTGCCATACGATTTACCACGTCGCGCATACATAAAGCCGGGTTCTAGCATTTGCGCCACACTAGCCACGGTGGAAGAAATTGTCTTGCTTTTAGCTCTGCAAAATATGCGAAGTTCGTCCAACTTTAAAATGATTTTGAGGAGGAAGGAAAGGCCCGTCATCGCAGCTTGCGCCTATAGTTTATACATGGTGTCCTTCACTATTAAAAGGAATTTGTGGGTACAAGAGAGATCTCGTGTCTGGTGGGTGCAAATTGTGGCTACTGACCACTTTCCTCCATGTTTCCTCTGTTGTTTACCGCATTGGCGCCTCCACACGCTCTTCCTTCTACGTCATTAAACCGCGGAGAAGTACCACATTGTCGCAAGTTTAATGACATACAAAATGAAATGCCTCAATAAACCTGATCTACTTAAGTACACGATAGTCGAATATATCCGATTTATATCTGATTTATTTCAGCATATGAAGGAGGCCTGAAACCAATCTCTGAATATCCGAATGCGTGCAGGGTTTTTTTCGTGTTTACATTGTCATAGAACAGATCGGATCTGTGTCACATATGAGCAGAAAATCTAAATTGGGTCACATTTAACTGGCAGTGTAAACGGGGCCTAAGTAAAGCCAATAATTAATTTGCTGTCCAATAGGTCCGTGCCTCTACAGCACCTTCAACCTGGCAATGTGACTTTCCATCCCAGGTGTAATCCACTGCCAAATCCTCCATTTGAGAGTTTCAGGACTGCCTTCTCTACTCCGTCACGGGGCCTTGAGAACATGATTGCAGGTGTAGATGAATTCCTGAGTGCAGAGGAAGTAACACTGAAGGATTCCTGAATCATCTCCCTTTTTCCCGCACCTGTATGAGCTGGGAGAATCTATTGAAGAGGGCACATTTGTTACACAGAAATGGAGGCAGTAATACAGCTGTTGGTTTGGGTATTGCCTGTGTAGTAGCAGCCCAGTGGAATCTCACTGAAGCTGTTACAGACAAAGACTGCCTGCTGTTCTTGGACTTTCCTGACTCTTGGCAGTCGAGCAACCACTCAGAAATTCGAAGACAAAAAGACAGAACCTTCTTAAGACTGGCGTTTACATATTTTTCCAGCTTCCTCTCATCTCACACTGCCTTATCCACAATACTTTAAAAGCATGGGTGCCCAAACTCGGCCCTGGAGGGTGTCCTGCATAGTTTAGCTCCAATTTTCTTTAACACACCTGCCTGGAAGTTTCTAGTATACCTAGACAGAGCTTGATTAACTGGTTAGAACTAAACTTTGCAGGACACCGACCCTCAAGGACTGAGTTTGGACACCCGTGTTTTAAGGTATAACCATTAATAAGTGCAAATGGAACACTGTACCTGCTATTTTACTCATTTCAACATTCATCTTGTGACGGGATGCACCAAGCTAGCCGCACACAACTAGCGGCAATGAAAACCAACTGTGTCATCAACTCCCGTCTGGTTGCCTCTGACTTCTTTTGGCCTGTTTCCACTGAGTGGTACAGTACAGTTTGGAATGCTTTTATGGGCGTTTCCAATGTCAAAAGGTACCAAAAAGCGAACCGTACCATTGCACTTTTTGGGTACCCTTTCAGAAGGGTACATAGCACAACAAAAGGGTACCAAAAGGCAGAGCTAGATGCGCAGCTGAACGCAATTGGTTTACAGAGATGCATCACTAGCTTGTGCACAAGCTAGGAGAATGAAAACAAAGGAAGCTCCATTTTTAAATACACAGCTGAGACATTACACCGTAATAATATATACATCTAATAACAAGCCATAGTCGACCTGAGCTTAAACAAACCTTGTCTTCTTGATGAACAGCCACAAAGCCAAGAAGAATAGAATCTACCCTATGCCCTGTAGTACCCCGAGCGATTTCGCTTTCTTGCGTGAGCTCGCCATACGTCTATATTTGAAATAACGAACTTCTCGAGCTGATGATAATAACGTGCGCGTGATTATTGACATGCTTCTGACATCCAATCCTTTCAGAAATGGACAAACACACCAGTGAAGCGCGAAAACAATGGAGTAAATGATTGTTTCAGCAACCTAGACATGAACAAACCGCCATGTCACCTTTTGGACTATTATGGACTCGGAATGATGGAATTACTCTGTAACAGAGGCTACATGTGCTGGTGAAGATAAAAGACACAGATGAGAGGTTTGCACTGACTGGGCTATATGTTACGTGTCATTTTTGAACCCAAATAAGGACTAAATGTATGCTGTGTGTAGTTTTTCAGTAATTGGTAACATATCGGAGACTGTAAAGGGCTGTATGTGTTCATATAGCTTGCATTTATTTATTTATTCCATGTAATTGCAGACGTTACAGTAGTATTTTGATCATTGATCTGCAGTTATAATCAAATCATGTTCACAGAAAGGTTAGTAATGAACATTTATACACAAGTATTTATGTGTATAAAGCATCTGTTTTGTGAGAGGTGCTTCTCATATGATATGTGAACAACCAGTACAGCTTTACTGTAGACATCCTTGAGCGAGAATGACTTCAACAGAAGCTTTCTGTCGTACACCACGCCCACCAAAAGGGTACCCTTGTGATAAGAGATGTCCAGATTCGATCACGTGATCAGAAATCGGGCACGATCAAGATACTCAAAATTAAATGACTCGGACTCAAGGGCAAAAAAAAATGATCGCGACATCCCTAATTGTGACCCTTACCAACCCATACCTTACCGTACTGTACCACCCAGTGGAAACAGGCCATTTGTGTTCCTACTTGACATGAATTGTTTACTTGGATACGTCACTTCAACTTTTTTGTTCGTTGCTGAATAACCAAACCAAGTGCTCTCTTCAGCCAATCCTACATGCTGAATCGGACCAAAAATCGATCTGGTTAACCTGGCAAGAGATGACATGTGGAACACACCAGCCCAACTAGCTGGATCAACACTGACCAATGGCCCAATCAAGCACATTGGCGAACCATTGACTTGGTGTGTCCTGACAGAGATGAAAATGGATTATACTGTGGATCGTTTGTGTGAATGTCCATCACTTTCAGCCTCCAAATGCAGCCTTCGTTTCCCAGTTAATGTAGGATACAACTGGTGGATCCTTCGCAGCCTGGTAACATTTGATCCAGTTATCAGTCACTTCAATGGCATGCTGCATTTTTTTTTACTCTACCTTGACACCCAGCTTGCGCACAAAAATGGATAGAGGATATTTATTCATTGTTGAGAGAGTATAAAAAGTGAATCAGATGGAGAAAATTGTGCCAGTAGAAGTTCATGTCTTGAATTAAGTATTTTCAATGGAGATTTCTCTGTGTAGGATAATGTTGTCATGCTACCGTTCTGGAGGCACCAATAAACAGCTGTAGGCTAGATAAATTGGCGGCTGATAAGTATATATGGATGACTGCACCTGCTATTTGACTCTCTGTATTCATCTTGTGACTTGTACACACAACACAGATGAAATTGGGTCATCCTGAGGATTGTTTTGCACAGATGTCCATTGTGTTCAGCCTTCAATTGTGTCCTTCATTTCCCGGGTAATGACGGATACAACCGGTGGATCCTTAGTGGCCTCGAACATCCCAACTGAGAATGGCAGGACGTTTTTTAAAAATAAAACTCAGGATTGCTGTTTTAGTTGGATGGATTAGGTTTCAATTTCCTTGGATGTTAAACACAAAGCATGTTAAACACAAGAACAGAGCAAGGACTGGAAAACAGAGCAAGGACTGGTTTGTTTTATTTCAGCTAGAATAAAAGCTGTGTTTTTTTAAACAATTTTGAGGTTTTTTAAAATTTGAAGGTCTACAGAACAAACCACTGTTATACATTGACTTGCCTAATTACCATAACTTGCCTAATTATCCCAGTTAAGCCTTTAAATGTCACTTTAAGCTGAATACTAGTATCTTGAAACGTATCTAGTAAAATATTATGTACTGTCATCATAAAATTAGAAATTAGTTATAAAAATAATTTTGTTTAGAAATGTGCTGAAAAAAAAATCTTCCTTGCGTTAAACCGAAATTGGGAAAAAATATACAGGGAGGCTAGTAATTCAGGAGGGCTAATAATGTTGACTTCAACTGTATATCTATAGCAGACTTGCTCCCCAAGGAAGGCTTGACATTAAAAAAACAACACAACACATATACACAAAAATTATGATTCTTTGCATGCACATCAGCATGGAGGACTGCGGAATATCTAGCACTTACTGCAAACGTTGCGTTCTGTCAATCACAGTACCATGCTTGAATTCGGTAAACCTTTTAAACGTTGCTCACACTAGACTTTGAACATGTTAAGTTTTGTTACTGCAGTGGTGCTGCAAAAAGTGGTAGGACAAAACTACACAATGCTACACTGCTACTGTAAAATGATCAACTTTTCCGTGTGTTAAAGGTGCTGTATGTGTTTTTGACTCTTCTAAATAACAAAAAAAAATACTATAATACTGTATGTTTGCAGATATTTAAGTAACATGCTAAGTGAAAATAATTTTTAATCTGAGAAACAATGCTGAAGTCAGATATTCTTCTTTGAAAATGCGAGTTACGTGCCTGAACAGCTGTCTTTGCTTTGGTTCCTTTAACCCGTCCTCTGCCAGTGTAGCCAATTATATTTCAGACCACGGGTTGCCTTGGTGGAAAACCGCGTTTTTGATTCATTCAGTGAGGAAGGCTCTCAAAGTGTGTGTCCGTGACTGAAATGCGACCTACGGTGAACAGTAGCAGACTCAGATATGAGACACAGATTTAGAGTTCTACATGAGGTGGTTATTAATTAGCAAATAATATAAATATTCCAAATGTAAACATTTGGTGAGCAGGTTACATTGTAAGCCTGTGTCCTAACAATACGCTATGTGACGAGATTTGCAGTGATAAGTAATTTGGCTGTTTGCACAAGACGAAACACGACAGGAATTTAAATATAGCCATTCAGAAGCACGGAATAGTGCACTTACTGCACTCCCACAAAATGGTAAGGTTTATAATCAAATTAATACATATTAAACCACTTTAACATTATTAAATGTAGATGCTGAATACACTGATATGTGTTGGTTTACACTGAGTCACAGTTCTAAAGTTCAATTTCAATTGGTTTATTTTATTTTCAAGATCTGAGGTGAACTATCTGCTGCTGCTTTCAGTAGTATGACAGTAAATGTCATGTAAATTGCCATTCAAACTCACATTATTAGCATTTAACAGTGAATAAAGCACATGAGGTGTACCTGAGGTGATCATTGTCAGTTTATCCTGTTGTTCAGCTGCAAGAAATAAAAGCCGTTTTTAAAATATAAATTTCAGGTGTTGGTTAGAACAAAAACTCCTTTTAATATGGAAAATATTCCTTCTATCACGTGCCGTTGCTTTATTTAGAACGCTGTTTAAATCAGCCTTTAGGGTCGATAGTGAGGAACACTTCTGTTGACGTCGTCAATCTGGCAACCTGCGCTTGCATGCGTTTTGAACCAAGCATGCAATACTTAGTTCAACCATTGGGTGTCAAACTTGCACTACTGCATCTTTAAGTTTCTGAACTGAGAGGTCACGTTTTGATCCTCTTGCATTCATCTGATGCAAATTTGCAGGCCAGAGTTCACAAAACTTGAACTTTGCTAAGCTGCGAAATGCAGAATAACATCACACAGGCTTACATTTTTCAATCTGCCACATTCACATAAATGGAGCTCAGTGGAAGGAAAAGTTTAGTGTGACCACGGCTTAAGATAAGCCATAGCCAGACGCTTTATTTATTTTCAATCTTTTTATTGGTCTTTTGTATGACAAAACGAATAAAAAATTGAGAGAGGTGAACATTAATATATATTGCCCATTATTAATCCCATCCCCTAACCCCTCGTTCATTAACTCAATTAACAAAACAAGAATAGTCAATACATAAATACCAAAGGAAGTACATTAGATAGCTAGAGCTAGATGATTTATTACATACATCCAAATCCAAAAATTAAAAAGCTCTCTCTCAGTTTGTTTGTCTATGTTATGTTTGTCTTATGCATAAAAAAATCCTTCATCTGTCATGCGCAAATTCAGTCACCGCTATACCCAAACCTCACTCTATTTTTTCACTCCCTCTGACATTTTTATTTCCATATTATCACAGAAGTGTGGCGTTTGCACTCTGCGCTTTTGCAAATAATTGTTTGTTTGCCGTGCTGAGCGTATGCCAAATCAAAAGTAAATGCTTATTTGGAGCTGGTGGATTGAGGCCAGCGCTCTTGTGCTTTTAAAGAGCAAGAGAAAAGTCCTTGCACTCCATTTGGCCTGTGGTTTAGCTGCATTATAACTCGCAATTTCACTCCCAAACAAGATCCTTCCTGGGCAGGCACGGACTATGTAATGGCATTGTGAAAACTGAAGAAAATGAGATCCAGAATTGAACTTCTAGGCACATGCATTGACCAGGACAGGGTTTCTGATAGGACTTCAGGAGCCATTTGGAGTTCATGACTCGCTTTCTGTCATTGCTGTTCACGGGGACCAATGTGAGATAGAATTCACTTTTCTCCAACATGCCTGTTTTTTCCTCCCTCTGTGCTCAGCATAAATGAGTACACCCCGCACAGATCTCTCTTTTTAAATGAATATTTTATAAAGGATGGTTTACAATAATATATTTACAATAATATACAGCTGAAATCACAATTGTTAGCCCTCCGTGAAATTGTAATTCTTAAAAAAATATATTACCCAAGTGTCGTTTTTCAACATATTTCTAATAAAATAGTTTTAATAACTAATTTAATAACTAATTTGATTTGTATTTGCCATGGTTACAGTACAATATTTTTACTTGTTATGCTAGATACTATTTAGCGTAAAGTGCAATTTAAAGATATAGCATATTGGATAACAATGGTTTGTTCTGTAGACAATCAAAAATATGTATATTTCTTAAAGGGGCTAATAATATTGACCTTAAAATTGTTAAAAAAACAAATTACAAACTGAACACCTTATTGCGCAGCTACTGAAAGCAGCAGCAGATAGTTCACCTCAGATCTTGAAAATAAAATAAACTGTTTGAAATTAAACTATAGAACTGACTCAGTTTAAACCAACACATATCAGTGATTCAGCATCTAAATTTAATAATTTTAAAGAGCTTAAATATATAATAATTTGATTATAAAGTTCACCCTATTTACTTGTTATGCAAGATACTAGTATTTAGCTTAAAGAGCAATTTAATGATCTAACTTATACAGTAACAATGGTTTGTTCTGTGGACAATCAAAAATATGTATATTTCTTAAAGGGCTATTAATATTGACCATAAAATTGTTTAAAAAACTAAATACAAACTGAACACCTTATTGCCATGCTACTGAAAGCAGCAGCAGATAGTTCACCTCGCATCTTGAAAATAAAATAAACTGTTTGAAATTGAACTTTAGAACTGTGACTCAGTTTAAACCAACACATATCAGTGATTCAGCATCTACATTTAATAATGTTAAAGAGCTTTAATATGTAATAATTTGATTATAAACTTTACCATTTTTACTTGTTATGCAAGATACTAGTATTTAGCTTAAAGTGCAATTTATTGATTTAACTCATAACAATGGTTTGTTCTGTAGACAATCAAAAATATGTATATTTCTTAAAGGGTCTAATAATATTGACCTTAAAATTGTTTGAAAAAAAAATGAACTGCTTTTCTTCAAGTCAAACTAAAAGAGGTTAAACTTTTCCCATAATTAAAAAATATATATTTAATACTGTGAAAATTTCCTTTACATGTTAAACATTGCTCAATTTCATACAGGAGGAAAATCATTTTGACTTCAACCGTACAATTGATTAGTCAGTACCAAAGCCAAAACTGGAACTAATCTAACAAAATAACCTTAGTATAACTAAAATAACTTTTAAAATAACCATATTAATATGTTGAGGAAATATAATAAATAAAAAATTACATTTTATTAAACAAAACGAAATCAAGAAAAACCTACAAATTTGGTTGAAATTGTGTAGTCTGTATTTTCCCCCAATAACTTGTTTGAATTTAAATGTATTATCCTTCTATTTCTGAAGATGTTAAGTGACCACACACTTATTTTAATGAATATAACTGTTCAATAAAATGCACAAATAATAATTATTATTGCCTATATTGTCTGAGTAGATAGATCAAATATTAAATATAATATATAAATAGATTAAATATTCCCTTTCAAAAGGAGGTGTGCTCATTTATGCTCTGCGTTTTTGATTTTTAAGCACAAAACTTTACACTTCAGCTCCGTCCAGACCAAACCCAGCAGCATTTGATTTTGTAGATTTATTTATTATTATATATGTATATATATATATATATATATATATATATATATATATATATATATATATATATATATATATATATATATACATATACATATACACATATATATATATATATATATATATATATATATATATATATATATATATATATATAAACTGTCTTTTTACCCTTACAGTAAAATATAATTTTGCTTTGGACCAGCCTAAAAAAACAACTGTAATTTGTTACAGCTAAATTTATACATTTTCCTCTTTGACTTGTTTGAAACAGATAAATGTTTTTTAATTTTAATCAAATTATTAATTCTGCCTTTAAAAATCCATTAACTCAAGGGTAAAATATGTTTTTATTAGATCATAAATTCATTGAATTACTTTCGTTCCATTTAAATATTTAATTTGAAAAACGAATGGAGTAACGACAGATGGCAAAACACTATACCAAGCAAGGAGTGACATCATGTGGTCACATGACATGAAAACTGCTGGTTTAAAGTACAAATATGACTTTGAGAAAAATTATTATTGTTATTATTTTTTTTTTGGTTTTGTTTTCTTTGAATTTAAATGTTTTATCTTTCTATTTCTAAAGATGTTAGGTGACCAAACTGTTATTTTAATGGCTATAACGGTTTAATAAACCCCCTTTTTTTTTTTAAATGCACCAACAATAATTGCCTATTTTCACTGATCATTGTTATAGCTCCTGGCCTTTACATCAATTAACCATAATAAGACTTGAGGTTTTCAGTACCAGAAGATAGACTTTATTTCCTTACATCATAATAAACTAAAGCCAAGAAAGTACAGAGCAAACCCCACAGCAATCTGAAGTTTCACCTGGACGATTCTGGCTGTGTCCATGGTCCAGCTTTTATACATCATATTTCTCCAACTCATGTTTTTAACCCAGTATACATTCCATACATGTATGGTATTTCTGTGTTATTCCTGGCAGCCCTGTTCACTCAGCACTGCTGTCGTAGCTCAGGTCTACATTCCTTTGCTAAATTCTTCTAGTATGGTTATATGAGATTACATACATTGTCATGGTGATATATTGACTTGATAATGTCCCTCACTCTTCTGAATGCCTCTGACAGATATAGCTTCAAATGGGTATTTAACATGTATAATCAGTGCTTTACATATTCAGTTATTTTACATATTCAGTTATTCTCCAGTTTAGCATCTCACAGTTGCTCCTGTGCAGGCTCACTCATATTACACAAACACAGTTTAGCCTGGCTTACTGTATGTTTACAGCACAGTACTGCATACTTTTAGAGCAGGGGTAGGGAACCTATGGCTCGGGCTCTTGAGGGCCCCTTGTCCTCCAGCTGAAGGGTCTGTGACCCCAGTGGGATGCCCCAGGGGCCAGCTACTGGGAAGCAGTTTGGGCTCTTGAGGGCCCCTTGTCCACCAGCTGAAAATATGTGGCTCTCCAGCTGTTTTTCTTCAATAACATTTCAGATTTTTATTTTTTTTTTAAATATAACTGTTACTAGAAATCAGTTTCCTATTGAAAATGCAATTACAATTCCCTTTATATTGTATTTTCTACAGCAAAATGACTAAGAACTCGGTTTACAATAAAATTTCAACCAATGCGACCAAATTATATTTCTTACATTTCTATGGTAATTTACATTTCTATTGTAACCCCACACACGTAAATTCAAATATTCATGAGTGACGATGGCAAAAAGAAAAAAAAATCTGTAAATTGTCCTTTGTTTATACATTATTATGCATCATATTTGTTTATTTTTGAGTTGTGCATGGACATAAATTAGGGTTTTTGTTTATAAATAAATAAAGGTTTTGTTATATACACACACACACACACACATATGACTCGCATTTGATAAAAAAAAAATCTGAAATGGCTCTTTGCTGAAAAAAGGTACCTGACCCCTGCTTTTAGAGAATATAAAATCTTCTTCCTCATGCACTGTTAAAAATATCTGTTAATTAATTATCGGTTTATTTATGGTTGTGAATTGCATTATGGGGTGTTGATCTCTGCTCTGTCGACCTTTGATGCTGAAAATTCAACTCTACAGTTTAACAAAGTGACTTGGTAACACTTTACAATAAGCTTCCTTAGTTAATGCCTTTACCAACATGAACTAATCATGAATAACACTTGTACAGCATTTATTAATCATAATTAGTCATTTACTAATGCATTATTAACATCCAAGTTTATGTTTGTTAACATTAGTTAATGCACCGTGAGTTAACATGAACTAACGATGAACAACTGTATTTTCATTAACTAACGTTAACTAACATGAACAAATACTGCAGTAAATGTATTGTTCATTGTTTGTTCATGTTAGTAAATGCATTAATTAACATTAACTAATGAACCTTATTGTAAAGTGTGACCAGTGACTTTTATTGACATTGTAGCATTTAAAATGATATAATGTATAGGAAATAATGTATAGAGGAATAAGTCTGTAAATTAGTGGGCTGCCATTTCAGTGACTGACAATTCATAGGAGGGCCATTTTAACACTCAAAAGAGGAAACCTGACATAATTGATGCATCTTTGGACAACAGACATGACGTTTATATTTCAAGCATTACCTGTCACCACTGATATTGCTAATCTTTCTTGTTGCACATTCTGAATGGGTAGTTTTAGTTGCTATGAAAATAGTACATATATTAGGCATAATAATAACTTATTATTCTGTCCTAACCGATTGTATTGTCCCAATAGCGCAAGAACAGCAGAAAACAGTTTGGGTAACTTAAGTGACTTTACTGCCAATTGTTCTTCTCGATATCTTTCTTTTTTTGTAAAACTACAACAAAGAGGGGGAAATTATGTACATATTCACATTTACTTTAACAAATTCAATTCAACTAGCAGTACAATTTTACTAATGTACATAGTTTTATGCAAATCTTAATAAGCATATGAGGAAAATCTATTAAATGAGACCATTTGAATCGAATGTTAGCAAAATGATCATATTTGTTACACAAGCAGCATAACATGTAAGCCATGAAGAAGTGTTGGTACAATAAAATACAAGTGGTATAAAACTGATACTAATCAAACGACCCTTAAATATTTACAAAAATAGAGCTTTAGGAAAAATAGAGCACTTACGGACATATATTTATATCAGCCCCAGAATTAAAACGCATGTGTGTTACTCTTGACCGTATGCTGAGAGAATATGAAAGTAAAAACGCTGCATCCGAAACCGCCTACTACTCGGAAGGTACTGCATTTGAATTTAAACGTACTACTCGGCCGTTAGAAAAGTACGTTCTATACAGAATGAATGTGAAAAGTATGAATGGAATTCGAACGTACTACATCTGCCATTTTGTCATGGTCACGTGACCTACCTGCGTCAGTTGCGTCACTTCAGTCCCTTTCATGAATTCTCTCGCGGGGCATCATGGGATAGCGCAGCGTGCATGGAATGCGCACTTGAGAATCTTGCCGGAAGTAGTAAGTCATCCGGGTACTTCTCGCATACTGATTTTCTAATTCTATAAATGCAGACATACTACTCGGCTCGCATACTGATTTTAGCGTACTGTATTGTATGGAAGTGTGCGGTTTCGGACGCAGCCACACTAATCTGAATGCAGTACTCTATATGTCCAGTAAGTGGGTCAATTGGCTAGACGTGACTGAACAACAATGATAGAGGTTTAAAAATATATGTTTTGGGGGGCCGAATCTTGTTATATTTTATTTTTGACGTCATTTGCGGGCTGGAGGAAGGATGAGGGCCGGCTGTAAATGCCCACTGGCTGGCAGTTTGAGACCCCTGCTGTAAAATAACAGAAAATGTTCTAACGGTTTATTACAAGGTTTTTGTACCATAATTTACAACAGACAATAAATCACTTTAAACTATTAAAAAATGTTATTAAAAGTCACTTTTCCCAACATTTCAAGGTTAAAAGTTGTTGAAAGAAAAAGCAAGCTTCCATAATGTGATTCAAAACATTAAATAAACGGGGAAAAAAATAAAAACATTAATCACAAAATTAGGACCACTGCTAATTTAAGGATATTTTTTACAGTGTAGAGTTTCAAAAGGGGTGTAGTCATTTATGCACTGTATTTTTGATATTAGAGCACAAAACTTTTTACTTCAGCTTTGTCCAGACTAAATCCAGCAGCAAATCTTGGAGAAACTAGATAAAGGCGCTATCAGAGATGGGCTGTCAGATGCCAGCGAGGTTGATCGCTTAGCCTTTTACCCAGCCGGCAGGTTTGAAGGCACATTAAATAAAACAACACCTCCTATCTTTCTCATTCACGTCTCTGTGGTTCTGGTTTTCGCACATTCACTGAAGCTCTTCTGCTGAGCGGACAGCTAGAGATATGGCGTGAGCTTGGTTTTCTGTCACTAATGGAAACTTTTCAGACTCTAAAATGAGTAACAGTAGCTGTCAGTATCAGAAGCGAAGAAAAACCATTGGAGACAAAAAAATAAATATCATTCTGTAGAGAAATATTTACAAAGCGGCTGAAATTGATATGCTCATTTGGATTCACTTTCACCCACGACTAACTCCGAACACACGGTCTCGTAAGGAGATGGAGATTATGGATTGCGCCATTTCATTTAGTAATGAACAACATTAGGGTCTGAAAGGTCTGTTCGCCATTGTATACTGGAGTATCAGCTCTGCCATGCACATAATTTTTAGATGCATTGGTCTTGGCATTCATTGCTCTTTGCCTCAAGTTAATAACTTAGTGCGAAAGCAATGAAAGGAAAGAAGGGGAATGATATGCAAGGGGCTTATCTGAAAATGGATCACTTCCAGGATGATGAAGCGCTTGAAAAAGCCTGAGCAGGGCTTATTAGGAGTTGCAGATAGAGTTAGTAATGGACGTGTAGATGCGGCTGTCGTGCTAACAGATGGCTACTTTGGCAGACTTTGTAAAAGGTCTGAGAAAGACTGTTTATTGTCTACCTTCATTGGCAATCATTTGTTCACTGAGTACAAATGAAGGGGTTAAGTTGCACAATGCTGTGCTGTTGTTGTGACCTCTCCATTGATAAATTGAACCAACTGTGAAAAGAAATCACTGTTGTTTGTTACAGTTAATAATTTTTTTGTTTGTTTTTATTTAAGTATAATTTATCTTTGATTCAAATTTGAGCATTTAATTGAATCTAAATTAAAAATATTTATTGTGGTCAAGAATTATTATTATTATTATTATTACATTCACACAAAGTAAAAATATAGACTCACGGGCCACTTTATTAGGTACACCTTACTAGTAGCGGGTGGGATCCTCTTTTGCATTAATCCTTCGTGGCATAGATTCAACAAGGTACTGGAAATATTCCTCAGAAATCTCAAAGGAGATCCAACACATCTCAAAGGTGCTCTTGGATTGAGTTCTGGTGACTGTGGAGGCTATTTGAGTACAGTAAACTTATTGTCATGTTCAAGAAACCAGTCTGAGATGAGTCACGCTTCATGACATGGCGCGTTATCCTGCTGGAAGTAGCCATCAGAAGATGGGTACACTGTGGTCATAAAGGGCTGGACATGGTCAGCAACAATACTCAGGTATGCTGTGGCATTGAAACGATGCTCAACTGGTACTAATGGGCCCAAAGTTACTAATGGGCCCACCATTACACCACCACCAGCAGACTGAACCGTTGATTCAAGGCAGGATGGATCCATGCTTTCATGTTGTTGACACCAAATACTGACCCTACCATCCGAATGTCACAGCAGAAATCAAGACTCATCAGACCAGGCAACGTCCTGTTCTGACAGGAGTGGCACCCGGTGTGGTCTTCTGCTGCTGTAGCCCATCCGCCTCAAGGTTGGACGTGTTGTACATTCAGAGATGCTCTTCTTCATATCTCGGTTGTAACGAGTGGTTATTTGAGTTACTGTTGCCTTTCTATCAGCTCGAACCAGTCTGGCCAGCCGAATCAGTCTTTTTGTTCACAAGCAAGTTTTAAACTTTGGTACAGTGTAGATTTTTATTTTGGGAAAGCTATATTTTTAGTTTAAGTTTAATTTTGCTTTGGATCAATTAAAAAAAATGGTGTAATTTGCTACAGCAAAATAATCCTAAAATTAAAGTTTTGACTTGTAAAAAAAGTGAAAAATGTCTGCCCAAATAAAAAAAATAGACATTTACTCAGGGTTAAAATATTGTTTTTATAGAGGTCATGAATTCATCGAATTACTTTTGTTCAACTTAAATATTTAATTTAGAAAAGACATTCGAATGGAGTTACGTCAGATGGCAAAACGCTATGACAAGCGAGGAGTTTTAATGTGGTCACATGATATGAAAACTGCTGGTTCAAAGTAAGAATAAGACTTTGAGAAAAACGAATGTTTTTAGGGGGGTTGTTTTCTGCTTTAAGGCAAGTTGAATATAACAGGTTAAAATCAGAAACCATCATTTTTCACCTCATCCACCTTTCACCAATGAAATGTACTTTGAATGAAAAACACAGTTTAATTTTTTTAGTGTGGTTGCACAATTTGGTTGAAGGAAGTACAATGAAGTAAAATTTTGTTTTATTATATAATTAACAGTTTTATTTCCATCACATTTGTTGGTCTCACTTTATTTGAATCAACAATTCATGCTATTAACAAACCATTAACTAAAGCGTTTAGCTCAACAAACTAATTAGCTGCATATAAATAGTTTGTAGGGTAGTAGCTGGTTTTAGGTATTGGCTAGGATTAGGGATGTAATATAAGATCATACTTTATAAGTATAAACAGTTCACATTTTAATAATAGACTGTAATAATAAGCCAGTAACAAATCGTGTAATTTTTTTTTTTTACTTAAGTTATAGTGTTCCCATACCAAAAAGTGGTCATTTACATGAATTTATTAACTTTTTAAGATCTTTTCATTATTTAATTTGTATCACTTTTATTTTCCTTTTTGTTTCTTAATGCAAAGCACTTCCAATCCGCATCTCTGCCTTCCCAAGGCTCTCAGCCTGGTGTTTCCAGACAGACAATCCCGGTCTACTGGGTAAGACTGCAGTGTGGAGCCTGTTGGCAGTACAACTGTCTGCCTTTGTGTGCTGTGTTTTAACCCTCTAAATCTTTTATATATTTCCACTGTATTTTCCACTGTACAATCCACTGTATTTTACTAATATAGTCTGATATAGAGTTCTACTTTGTTTACAAGGCATTGAGAGACCTTTTGTGTACTCTGCTCTTTATTCCTCTTATACAAAGAGGGTGAAGTAACTACTAGGCATGGAAAAAATTGGAAAATAACGTCCATATTTTTAATACTGTGTTTTGTGTCTGATGCTTGCACTATCAACACAGAAATATAAAATATCCTATTGTAGTGCTACTACAAGTTCTGTAGTCATGAAATATAGTTATTTTTTACTCACCATGTACTGTATAGAATAAAAAAGTTAATTACTATAAAATGCCTATAAAGTATACTATAAAAATCTTAACAAGTATAGTAAATTACTTTTTTCTTTATGTTTTAAATAAATATGAATCATGTAATTTAAATGTTTTCTGTTACATTATAGAATATTTTTGTTTTATAGTATTATTCTGCCTCTTATTTTTAAACAAAAACTAATAAGATGATACAAAACGATATGATACAATAGAATATGTACTCTATAAACCCAGGTGAGATATTTTCTCTCTTATTTTTATACAAAAACTAATGAGACGATACGATTTGAAATGACACAATACAATACTATATGTTCTTTGTAAATATAGGTGAGACATTTTCTCTCTTTTTTATACTAATAATGCGATATGATATGATACAAAATGAGACGATAAGATGTGATACGATACGATACAATACAATACAATATGCACTCTAAAAATCCAGGTGAGACATTTTCTCTCATATTTTCATACAATTACTAATAATACGATACCATATGATGCAATAGGCTACAATACAATACAAATGTACTCTAAAAATCCAGGTGAGACATTTTCTCTCTTATTTTCATACAAAAATTATACAATACGATAAAATACAATACAAAATCTAAACTATAAATCCAGGTGAGACATTTTCTCTCTTATTTTTATACTAAAACTACACAATACGATACGATACAATACAATACAAAATGTACTCTGAATCCAGGTGAGACATTTTCTTTCTTTTTTATACAATAACTTACAATAATACAACATGATACAATACGAGATGATAAAATTTGATACAATACAATATGTACTTTATTCAAAAATTATACGATACGATACTGTACAACACAATATTTACTCTATAAACCCAGGTGAGACATTTTCTCTCTTATTTTTATACAAAAACTAATAACATGATACGATATGATACAACACGAGGTGATGCGATGAAATACGATACTATACAATATGTGCTCTATAAATCCATGTGAGACATTTTTTCTCTTATTTTTGAACAATAATATTACAATACGATACTATACAATACAGTATGTACTCTATAAATCTATAAATGTACGATATGATACAATATGAGACGAGATGATACAATACAATAGGTATTCTATAAATCCAGGTGAGACGTTTTTTCTCTTATTGTCATACAAAAATAATAATACGATACAATACGAGATGATACGATATGATGTAATATGATATGATACAATACAGTACAATATGTACTTTATAAATCCATGTGAGACATTTTCTCTCTTTTTTTCAAAAATAATATAATATGATACAATATAATATGAGACGATATGATACGATACGATACAATACAATACAATACAATACAACTCTACAGATCCAGCTCTACAGATCCAGGTGAGACATTTATAAAAAGTCGTAGTCATCTCTGTGAAGAAAGATGAACTATTTATTGATTCTCCAACTTGAAGTGGATTACACAAAAAGAGGTTTGTAAGGGGATTTAGGGATTATTCTTTTAATCCTTAGATCTGTTATGAAGTCATGTACAGTATTATCCTTTGTCATATAGACTGTAAATTCAGTACTTCGTTTAAGCTTTTACCGCTCTGAGATTTGCTGCTTTGCTCAAATAGTAAAGTTGATCTGACGTTTGCCGCTCTGTCATTGATGCCAGATCAATCACATGTTAATTAAACATTGTCCTGCATACATTAAAGGGCACATAGGTTACCCCTTTTTCAGATTTTAATACAAGTCTTTTGTGCCTCCAGAATGTGTCCGTAAAGTTTCAGCTCAAAACACCCATCAGATTTTTTATTATAGCTTTTATAAGTTTCTATTTAATACCTTTTTGCATCAGGTCGTGGTTTTGTTGTACTGCGCCTTTAAGGCTAGTCCTCCCCGCCCACCGTTTCTACGTGCCTTTCTGCGTGCCTTAATCTCCTCCCTCGGCTGATTCAGACAACAGACAGGCATAAAGGAAGAAGATCTCACGTAACGTTTGAGAGAAATACTACAGTAACAACTTTACCAATTAGCATTTGATGCATTTGTTGAGTTGCAACGACGAGTCACACACAATGTCGTTACAAAGTTCACACGAACACACACAGACAGTGCATGCGTTTAGTTTTGCACTCTTTTTGCACGCAAACGTGACAGGATACAGGTTAATCTCCACTGCTGTATGAATATCTGTTATATTAATGTACGAAATAAACCTGATTTAACGTCCACAAACCAGGACTGAAGCGTCTTCCTTTATAATTGTTCTGAGAAGCGGCTGTGCTGATGAAGTAAAGCTGAAGTAAATCGCTGTAATTCATTACACACGTGCTCTGTTTTAAAACATTTTAAACTTGTAAAACTCACTCTTGATCATATTTGATGATGTTAGGTGATCCTAGAAAACTGAACAGACCTCTTATTCCCGGTTGCTTTGCGCACGCCCTCTCTTGTTGATATGATTATACACGTGACTACCGGGACATGTTAATACGCAGCTGTCAATCAATTCGGTGGACAGGGGGACCGCACTCCTACGTCAAGTTGTGGTCGGTCTGAAAACCGCTCCAATTGGTCCACCGTTTTTATGTTGTTAAATTGAAAAAAAAAAGGACTGGGTGTATTTAGATCACCCCAATATGACGGTCTATACACTATACCTACACATATGTCTGTCCAAACAGCTTGCAAAGTAGATTTTTCATCATAGGTGCCCTTTAATTACATTAACAATCTCCATTTCTTAATATATTTTCAGCAAGCAGTCACAGGATGATTTTCCTGTTACATTCGTCCTCCTTTTTAATGAAAATTTAATGTTGCAGTTCAGCGAATCACAGCAGGCTCCCTTCAGTTTTAAGATTTTTTCTTTTTTTCCCCTCCGCACTTTATCTGTTTGTGCCTGTAGATTACATTTACATATTTTTAAAGGCCAATCCCTCAGAATGACTTTTTTTTTCTCCTGCACTGAGTCATAAATCTCCACTTCAGCAGAAACTTTACAGGTTTATTCATATCTGCATTATTAAGGTTTTATTTTCTCAATCATGGAGAGAGAAAAAGATTCTCAAAATTTCCTATGTAAAAACCTGTCTATAAAATAAAATCCAAGAATTCTAAATCTGACTTCATTCAGTGTTCACATTGTTGTGCTAGAAATGTATGCAAATTAGCCCTGATTTAATTAAATAAGGCTTCATTTGCTTTTGTAAACAGCATTTTAGATTTAGTTTGCAAATGTTTGCGGTTCTAAATGTAATCAGTCAACCGGAGAAGTACTGTGTGATGATACATATTTGTTAATTTATTTGTCTCTCTCTCGAGAGAGAGAGTGTGTGTGTGTGTGTGTGTGTGTGTGTGTGTGTGTGTGTTTAATGTATAATGTTTGTGTAATGACATAGGTATGACCTAGGTACTGTATTACGATGTTAATGTGGTTTTTGAGGACATGCCCTATGTCTTCGTTTGGGGTTGGCAATTTAATCAAGGTGATTTTTATGCACATTTTGTCAGTAAAGCCGGTTAAGCCTCCAGCACATACATTGATATGGAGCAGAGTCTATTACACAGAGTCGTTGTACACTGAAAAGCTACAAAAAATCTCTTTAAATTCGAATTTGTTTTTATCAGTGGATAATGAGATAATCATTCTGCGATATTGACACCGTAGCTTCTCAGTGAACTACGGCTGTAGTAAAAGCTGCATGTGAAAACACAGCATACATTTGAAGTTAAAATTATTAGCCCTCCCGTGAACTTTTGTTCTTTTTCAAATATTTTCCAAATTATGTTTAACAGAGCAACGAATTTTTCACAGTATTTCCTATAATACTTTTTCTTCTGGAGAAAGTTATTTGTTTGTTTTATTCATCTGGAATGAAAGCAGTTTTAGATTTTTTTTAAAAACCATTTTAAGGTCAATATTATTAGCCAACTTGAGCATTTTTTTTAGATAGTCTACAGAACAAACCATCGTTATACAGTGATTTGCCTAATTACCCTAACTTACCTAATTAACCTAAGTAAGCCTTTAAATGTCACTTTAAGCTGTACAGAAGTGTCTTGAAAAATATCTAGTCTTGAATAATATCTAAATATTATTTACTGTCATCATGGCAAAGATAAAATAAATAGTTATTAGAAATGCGTTATTAAGACTATTATGTTTAGAAATGTGTTGAAAAAAATCTTCTCTCCGTTAAACAGAAATTGGGAAAAAAAATATACAGGGGGCTAATAATTCAGGGGGGCTAATAATTCTGACTTCAACTGCATATTTTACTCTAAACTCATCTCAAAACTACAATCGAGTGTTTAAATTAAATCTTTCTTTGAGATTATTCCATAGTCGTGTGTTTAATAGTCACGCTGAATCAATGAAAGCAGTTAAATCTTCAGTTTATTCAGCAACCGCTCTTTTCCCAGGGGGATTTTCTGGGCTTCTTTGTGTGTATTTGAACAGAGTTGTGGATTTCCACAAGAACCTCTGGCCTTTGTAGGAAATTTACTACAAATCACTTTGTGCTTCCTTGAGAAGATGTGAATAACAATCACAGCTTTGCTCAATCGTGTTCACTATTTCAATTAAATTAATCACTAAGCCCTAGTCTTTCTAATTGAAAATTGTCAAAAATCATTCATAACTGTTTTTTTTTTTCACATTCAATATTCTAAATTACTTGTCACATGCAGGGTCATACACAGTGTATGCTATGCAGTGAAATGCTTACGCAACCACTTGTGACATTAAAATATTAACAATAATAACAAAAAATAATAACAATAAGAATCTAAAATATAGCTGCAAGCAGCAGTTGCGGGGCCAAGCAATCCAGAGGCACGATTACAAAGCAGTCTAGAGGCCATGAGCAGTAAGCTCTACAGAGAGCACCAGATCAAGTAAAACAATGAGTTCTGAATACATTTGAAGTTCATTTAACTGGAAATGTAAGCATAAACACAAGTATATAAATAGTTTATTGGTGTATAACTCTTGACCAGTATGTGGCGCTGTCACCAAATTTGGATGGTTTGTTCAGTGTGAGAGTAGTAATGACACACCTAAAATCAATATCTTTAAGCATCACAGAGATACAGCCTCACTTGTAGTTTGGCATCATGCCAGCACATTTGTTGGTGTAATAAGCAAAAACCACTACATATAGACATGAATTTAATGACTTTTGGTCAGCATAGTCTGAAGATGATCCGAGTCAAATTTGGTGAAAATCGGATTAACGGTCTAGGAGGAGTTAAAAAAGTAGCATTTCAATTTGCGTAAAAATATCAGGCAGGAAGTTTGTCAAATTATGGAAAATTTGGTATCAATGCGTGCACGACTTTCCAATGAATATATCAAGACCAGTCACATGACAATAAAGCTAATGCAGCAGAAGTTGTTTGCATTTTTTTACATTTCTTTGTAACCTTTGGCCACAAGGTGGCGCTTTCCAGAACATTTTGAGTACTTTCAGGGCATGGAGTTGAAGGTGCATACCAATTTTGGTGACAATACAATAATGCGTTCAGAAAATATGGCATTTTTAGTCAAAATTCAAAATGGCTGATGCCCTAAATGGCAAATATAGGAAAATTGGATATTAATTAACTGTCCCTCTGAACGTAATGAGTAAGCCAGTTTTGTGAATTTTGCCCCAAGGGCTCCCGAGAGATTTGCAAAAATAGCCATTCTTCGTATCTTCTAACTACTACGTGGCGCTGCACCAAAACTGTACAGGCAACCTCATACCATAGCTATCGTAGCACCCAACATGTTTGGTTAAAATAACCCAAAGCGTTGGGGAGATATGGCCTCATGTTCAATTTTACTTATTTTCATACAATAATACGATTGTTATGAAGCGGACAGGAGACAGAGGTAAGGAAACGTTAGGGTGTTTATTAAATGACAACAAGGAGCACATGAAGGATAGCCAGGAGGATCAGGAATGATGTTGGGGTCTTTTCCTCCGTGGCTGGGTAACAGGAATACACGAGGATGGACAGCACACACCAGATACAGCTGACAGAGGATGACACAGACTTGGAAGGACTGGAAGACAGGACGATTCGGGTGGACCAGGAAGACTAGGAGGAATACAAAGAGAACAGGTAAGTAAAGCGTTTGTTTTAGCTGAGGATGACTACGCTGAGTGGTCGCTCAGTTGTCCGCTTTCGTCGAGACGAGCCCGGACAATGAGCGACTGGAGTGCTGTGCTTTTATCTGGTGCTCGTGAATGTGATGCAGCTGTGTGCTCATTAGAAGTCAGGTGATGGTGATCTTCGTGAGTGGGGATCGTGAGAGCCTGACCAATCCGTGACAGTACCCCCCTCCCCAGGGCCCGCTCCTGAGGGCCGACACCTCCGACGCCGTGGTGGTCTCCCTCTGCCTCTAGGCGCTGGGAACTCAGGGTGGCTCTCATGAAACTCCACCATGAGACTAGGATCGAGAATATCAGCTCTGGGAACCCATGTCCTTTCTTCGGGGCCGTACCCTTCCCAGTCCACCAGGTACTCCAACTGGCCACCACGACGTCGGGAACGCAAGATCTCCTTCACTGCGTAGACGGCTCCTTCTTCTAGGAGCAGTGGAGGAGGGGGTTCCTCTTCGTGGTCAGGCTCTGTGGAGGGAAGAACAGGATCGTGATAGGGTTTCAGGAGTGATACGTGGAATGTAGGGTGAATACGGTAGTGAGAGGGTAATTGTAGTTTGTAGGTGACGGGGTTAACCTGTTCCACGATGGTGAAGGGACCAACAAATCGGGGACTTAACTTGCGAGAGGGCAGTCGCATGCGTATGTCCCGGGTGGATAGCCACACCTTTTGTCCGGGTGTGTATCTGGGTTCTTCAGACCTTCTTCTATCGGCGGTTACCTTGCTTCGACGGACTGCCCTCTGCAGATGTTGATGAGCCTCGTCCCAGACTCTCTCGCTCTCCCGGAACCAGTGATCCACTGCGGGGACATCAGATGGTTCGCCATCCCAGGGAAAGAGCGGTGGTTGGAAGCCCAGGACGCACTGGAATGGCGTGAGTCCGGTGGAGGGTTGCCGCAGTGAATTTTGGGCATATTCTGCCCAGCCCAAATACTGGCTCCAGGAGCTCTGGTGACCACTGCAGAAGGTCCTCAGGAACCGTCCCACCTCCTGAATCTTCCTCTCTGTCTGCCCGTTGGTTTGGGGATGATATCCAGAAGAGAGGCTGACGGCCACACCTAGGAGCTTGAAGAAGGCTTTCCATAGACGTGAGATGAACTGTGGACCTCTGTCCGACACAATATCTTCTGGAATACCAAATGACCTGAAGACTTGATTAAAGATATTGTCGGCTGTTTCAAAGGCTGTGGGAAGACCTTTCAGAGGGATTAGTTTGACAAACTTTGAGAATCTATCTACGATGACTAGAATACAGGTATTACCTTCTGACGAGGGGAGGTCAGTGATAAAGTCCACTCCTAGGTGTGACCAGGGACGGTTCGGAATCGGCAAGGGATGGAGCTTTCCAGCGGGTAGATGACGTGGGCTCTTGGATTGGGCACAGTCCTTACAGCCCTGAACATATTGCCTCACATCCCTTGCCATGTTTGGCCACCAGAATCGTTGGGATACTAGCGAGAGAGTATTGTTGATCCCTGGATGTCCAGTGCCTAGCGAGGTATGTAAGGAGTGGATCAGATCTACCCGGTGTTCAGGTGGTATGAACTGCCGATGAGGAGGGCATCCCGGCGGAGCAGGGGCTTCCGGAGTGGCAACGACTGGAGGAGCGTTCCAGGTGATCGGACAAATGGAGATGTGTTCGGGAAGAATCTTCGTTGGGAGTTCTTCATGATCGTGATGCTCGTGTAAACGAGAGAGAGCGTCTGCTCTTAGATTCTTGGGTCCTGGACGATAGGAAATGGAGAAATCAAAACGTGAGAAGAAAAGTGACCATCTGGCTTGACGTGGACATAGTCTCTTGGCCTCTTTGATATATTGGAGGTTTTTGTGATCTGTGATCACCTGGAACGGATGTTTGGCTCCCTCCAACCAGTGACGCCACTCCTCCAAGGCTAGCTTGATTGCTAGAAGCTCCCTGTCTCCTATGCTGTAATTCTGCTCCGCCGGGCTCAACTTCCGAGAGAAATAGGCACAGGGATGCAGTCGGGGCGGTGTATCATGATGTTGGGATAATACTGCCCCGACGCCGGTGGTGGATGCGTCCACTTCCACCACGAAAGGAAGATTTGGGTCAGGATGAGTCAGGAGTGGGGCCCTTGTGAACTCCTTCTTAAGAAGGCGGAAGGCTGCGGCTGCTTCTTTGGTCCACTCCAGTCCTTTGGGTTTACCCTTGAGGAGATTAGTGAGAGGTGATGTAATCCTGCTGTAGTCCTTGATAAACCGTCTATAAAAGTTAGCAAACCCAAGAAACCTCTGGAGCTCCTTAATGGAAGTGGGTTCTGACCAGGATAGAACAGCCTCAATTTTCTTCCCATCCATACGTATACCGGTTTGGTCAATGATGTATCCCAAGAAATGAATCGACTTTCTGGTGGAATGAGCATTTCTCCGCTTTGAGGTAGAGGTGATGTTCTCTCAATGTGTGTAGGACCTCCGCAACGTGTTGGCGATGTTCGGCCTCACTCCGGGAGTAAATGAGGATGTCATCTATGTACACTATTACAAAGTGGTGAAGAAACTCCCGGAGGACTTCATGAATGAAGTTTTGGAATACGGAGGGGGCGTTGACCAGACCGTAAGGCATGACCTCATATTCATAGTGGCCAGTAGGGGTCACGAATGCTGTCTTCCATTGGTCCCCCTCACGTATTCTTATCAGATTATACGCGCTGCGGAGGTCCAATTTAGTGAAGACTTTAGCTTCTCGGAGCTGTTCCAAAGCGGCTGGTACCAGAGGAAGGGGATATCGGTATTTTACTGTACCGTTATTTAGGACCCTGTAGTCGATGCATGGACGCAGCCCTCCGTCCTTCTTGGCCACAAAGAAGAAGCTTGAGGCGGCTGGTGATTTTGAGTGACGTATGTACCCCTGACTCAGAGCCTCCCTTATGTAATCTTCCATTGCCTGATTCTCTGGAAGCGAGAGCGGGTAGATCCTACCTCTTGGCAACTGGGCATCTGGAACTAGGTCGATCGCGCAGTCCCATGGCCGATGCGGCGGTAGCTGGGAAGCTCTCTTGGGGCAGAAGACATCATGAAAGGAGCTGTACTCCTTAGGAATGTGGATAGACTGCTTCTCAGGAGGACTCTCGACCGATGTTTGTAAACAAAGAAATGGGGTTCCGACCTTGAAGAGGGAGATTTGGAAAACAGGTAGGTGTACATCCAGATCCCCATTTCTTTATCTCTCCTGTGCCCCAAGAGATGATGGGATCGTGCTTCACCAGCCACGGGCGCCCTAGAATGATGTCCATATTTGCACCCTCCAGAACCAGAAATTGAATCCTCTCTTGATGTAACAACCCCACTTGAAGAAGGATGTCTTCGCATTGTCGATGGATACGGGTCGAAGATCGAGTGCACTGGGTTATCGGTTGTATCTGGTATATATGCGAGGACGCCTCAGTACGTAGGTGGAGTTGACGACAGAGGGATTGGGAGATGAAGTTCCCTGCTGACCCGGAGTCGATGAGGGCTGTGACAAGGAGAGAAATAGAGGCAGTAGTTATTTGTACGGTGGTAGTAAGTGGTTTACATTGTTCAATATTCGTACTGAATACACTCACTGAAGTCCGAATGGGACGAAGGGGACACTCCATACGGGTGTGTCCACTGACACCGCAGTATAGACACAGACCCCGGGTCAGCCTCCTCTGTCGTTCCGCTGATGTCAGTCTTCCAGACTCTATTATCATGGGTTCTGGTTCTGGAGAGGCTGTTGACTCAGGCGATTGGAGGAGTGCAGACGAGGGGGGTGATGGTGTCCTGTTGATAGGAACGGAGACGATCGGAACATCGGAGAGAATGTTGGATGAATCTCTCCAGACCCATAGTATCATCTAATGTGGCCAGCTGGATTCGGAGAGTGGGTTCCAAGCCGAGCCGGTACGTGGTCAACAACGATCTCTCATTCCATCCACTTGCAGCTGCTAGAGTGCGAAACCGGAGAGCATATTCCTGTGTAGATAGAGTACCTTGCTTTAGATGATACAGCTGCTCTCCAGCGGCTACTTCCCCATCAGAACGTCCAAACACCTCTTTGAAATACTCCGTGAAGGTAGTGATGGAATTCATGACCGGCCCGGCTTGGTTCCAGATCGTCTCAGCCCATTTAAGTGCAGGCCCAGAGAGTAGTGATACGATGTAGGCGATCTTTGACTTATCTGTGGGATATAGAGAAGGTTGCATTTCGAATATGAGGGAACATTGTAACAGAAAACCATTGCACTCCCCCGCTCCGCCTGAGTAGGGCGCTGGTCGGGCCATGGGACTGGAAGGAAGGGCCGAAGAAGAAACTGTGGAGGCGGAAGTGCTCGGTGCTGGTGGTGCGTTGGAAAGTGGAGCTGGTGGCTGTAGAATCCGCTTCAACTGGTCCACCAGCTCTTGAAAGTGATCGGGGGTGCTCATGTTGTCGTCGTTATAGGTCCGGGCTTCTGTTATGAAGCGGACAGGAGACAGAGGTAAGGAAACGTTAGGGTGTTTATTAAATGACAACAAGGAGCACATGAAGGATAGCCAGGAGGATCAGGAATGATGTTGGGGTCTTTTCCTCCGTGGCTGGGTAACAGGAATACACGAGGATGGACAGCACACACCAGATACAGCTGACAGAGGATGACACAGACTTGGAAGGACTGGAAGACAGGACGATTCGGGTGGACCAGGAAGACTAGGAGGAATACAAAGAGAACAGGTAAGTAAAGCGTTTGTTTTAGCTGAGGATGACTACGCTGAGTGGTCGCTCAGTTGTCCGCTTTCGTCGAGACGAGCCCGGACAATGAGCGACTGGAGTGCTGTGCTTTTATCTGGTGCTCGTGAATGTGATGCAGCTGTGTGCTCATTAGAAGTCAGGTGATGGTGATCTTCGTGAGTGGGGATCGTGAGAGCCTGACCAATCCGTGACAACGATATGATACAATAGGATACTATACAATACAATTTAAACTATAAAAATCCAAGTGAGACATTCTCTCTCTTATTTTTATACAAAACTATTTGATACAATACAATATGTACTCTATAAATCCAGGTGAGACATTTTCTCTCTTATTTTAATACAATAACTAATATTATGATACGATATGATACAATAGGATATAATACAATACAAAATGTACTCTAAAAAATCCAGGTAAGACATTTTCTCTCTTATTTTTATACAAAAACTATACAATATGATATGAAATAATACAATATGTACTCTATAAATCCAGGTGAAACGTTTTCTCTCTTATTTTTATACAATAACTTATAATACAACATGACACAATTCGAGATGATAAAATTTGATACGATACGTACTCTATAAATCCAGCTTAGGTATTTTCTCTCTTATTTTTATACAAAAAATAATAATACAATACAATATGATACATTACGAGATGATACGATACAATGTAATATGTTATGATACAATTCACTACAATATGTACTTTATAAATCCATGTGAGACATACTATAGCTGTCATAGCACCCAACAAGTTTGATGAGAATAACTCAAAACATTGGGGAGATATGGCCTCATGTTCAATTTTATCTTTGAACAATTCGTTTGCGTACTATTTCACAACCGTTTCACTAATCAGCTTTCTTTTGATACCTTTTTGTCAATTGGATAAACTGTCTAGGACAAGTTCGAAAAAGTAGGTTTTACAAACTATTAATTTTAGAATTTTTTTTATTTGGTGTCAGTTTGCATTTGCATAAACCACTGAATCAAGTACAAAAAAAGAATTTGCAACTTACGGTTCAAAACTGGTCCATTTGAAAAATGAAATGTCCTCTATCCATGTGCCAAATTTCATAACTTTCCTACGGTTATATGGGCTGCCATTCAAATCACGGTGGAAGAATAATAATAATAGGAACTGGAACAATAACAATAGGTGACTTCTCAATTCTATTGAGAAATAGAAGTTAGAATAGAAAATAAAAGCAAATATAACAAAATATTTAAAGACTTTTGAGTATGTGGCTGTAGAAAAAAAAAGTTTTTCCTATAAGGGTTGGGTTTAGAATACACAATACATGTTGTCAACGACAACGACAACATTTATGAGTCCTCATAAACCACCAAAACAAGTGTATGTGTGTTTGTGTCATTTTTAAGATATGATCAGTAGCATGTATCCTTTCCAGTTTGGGTTTGTGAAGTGTGTGTATTTCCAATGGTCAATAAAATCTCTTTCTCACGCAGTGTGTTCTGCTCTCACCTACAGTATGAATCTTCTGGCCTGGGTTTGATCAGCAGCAGATTGAGGACCACTCTCAGCCGAATCCAGGAGAGCCTAATAGACATGGTGAGTAAAACATGACTCTTTTAATGCACTATTTTTTCCCCCTGCCTCTCTTACTCCAGTGGTTCATCTCCTCTTTTGGTCTCTAATACATAACCATTATAAATCTAAGTGGAAATGGTAGTGTGCATTTATCCGAGTCCCCTAAAGCCTCTCATTGGGCCTGTCATCTTTGCCCCTTCCTACTTTCAGCCGTAGCAGCCACAGGTGAGTTAATCACACTTCCATGGCCCTGCGCTCTTGTAATAAATGTCCTTTAGTTTCCATGGCTGCACCCATTATGGCTCTCTGGGCCAAAGGTTTGATACCCACAATGCACCATAAACCTCTATTTGCAGCACAAATGGCCAGTCATTATATGGGATCCTTTTCCCCCAGATGTCTGAGTGTCAAAGAGCACAACGAGGTACTTATTTGCTGTATTCAATCAGACTTGAGAGTTGTAGTGTTCCGTCTGAGATTGTGGGCTGTTTCTACCTGGTATTAACATGCAATTTCAGTGATTTGATCAGTAATGGTAAGCTGTGTACTACTTATTACCATTTCCATCTGTTCTAGCATGTGTTTAAATGCATTTCTTCTGAGCACTACGTATTATCACTTGTATAGTTGAGCTAGTTTTTTTGAGTATCAGTTTTATGTGAATTTAAATACATTTTGAAGTGTAAATGGGGCCTAAAAAGACCTGTTCATACAAATGGTAACAATAAAGATCACTACATTAGCATCCACATTAATGCACAATACACAGTAAAACAATCATTAATTAAAGGTTTCATCATTTATAATCATGTTTTTTACTGTTTATTTACAGTTATCAATTGTATTATTGGATCTTTATAGCTGCTTTCGACTTTTTACGTTGAAAATTCAACTGTGCAGTTTAACAAAGTGAGTTGTTGACATTTTAGTAGTTTGAAACAATATATTGTAAAATAAATTGTATAGAGATTATTAAGTCCGTTAAATAGCAGAAAAAGTACTGGCAGTATTACTGTTTACTGTAATTTAGAACACCATCCCAAACAATATACACTACCTGCCAAAAATATTGTTGCCGATCTCAGTTGTAAGAGCAACAAATAATAACTGGACGTCTAGTTGATCATTTAAAAAAAAGTGGCAGAAGGTAGATTTTCCTGATGAATCATCTGTTGAACTGCATCTCAATCATCACAAATACAGCAGAAGACCTATTTGAACCCGCATGGACCCAAGATTCTCATAGAATTTAGTCAAGTTTGGTGAAGGAAAAGGCATGGTTTAGGGTAGGGGTGCCCAAACTTTTTCTTACGAGGGGCCAAAAACCAAACTTGATTGAGGCTAGTGGGCCTAAGGTAAATATAGGTGGGGAAGTTTACCATGGGTAATTTCCTAATTTCATTTAATGTTTAAAAATGACTAGAAAATGTTGCTTTATATTAACTAATACAAAACAATCTAATTTAAAACAAATTACACAAGTTTTTGCCTTGATTTGCTTGCCGATGTCTTCTGCATAGTCCTCTGTCCGTCAAGTGACAGTATATACAATTTGAAAATTTGATTCATTTACATTTTATTGAGACATTTTATTTCAGTTTTCTTTTTTTTAAAGCTCAGCAATAAAACAAACAAAAAAGGTTATGTCAAGAAATGATGATCTTTGTATTAAAGGCATTCACCACAACCCTCTACATCATACTCACTCTCCTCTTAGATAGGATGGTGGGCAAAATCAAAAATTAAATGGGCCAACTTTGGCCCACAGGCCTTAGTTTGGGCATCTCTGGTTTAGGGTTAAATTCAGTATGAGGGTGTGTGGTATATCTGCAGAGTGAATGGCAATAGCCTGAGGTATTGAGACATTTATGCAGCCCATTACATTACAGACCAAGGGAGAGGGCAAATTCTTCAGCAGTATCGCGCTCCTTCTCATACTTCAGCCTCCACATCAAAGTTCCTGAAAGCAAAGAAGGTCAAGGTGCCCCAGGATTGGCCAGTCCAGTCATCAGACATAAACATTATTGAGCATGTCTGGAGTAAGATGAAGAAGGAGGCATTGAAGATGAATCCAAATAATCTTGATGATCTCCGGGAGTCCTGCAAGACTTTGTCATTCCAGATGACTTTATTGATAAGTTATTTGAGTCATTGTTGAGATGTATGGTTGCAGTCCTCCAAGCTCAAGGGAGTCATACACAATATTAATTCTTTTTCCACTGCACCATGACTTTATATTCTATACTGGACATTATTTCTGTTAAGTGTCAAGACTTTTGTCACTCAATTAAAAATCAAGACATGATCATGTTTTATTTTGGTTAAATAAGCATAATCTAGAGGCCTTTGCATTTCATATAAGCCACCTCTGATACCAAATGATCAACTAGAAGTCAAGTTATTATTTGTTGTTCCTAAAACTTGGATAGGCGGCAAAACTTTTGTCAGGTAGTGTACAAATAGTTTGGTATGTGTGTATATCACATATGCCAAACTATTAAAAATGTAATTAAAAGTAACTTTTTTCGAACATTTCAGCATTAAAAGTTGTTGGAGGACTGATCAAGGTCCCACAATGCAATTCAAAAGCATAAATAAATAGAAAAGAAAGATTTGCAGATTTGTTTCATCGTTAATTTCTGTATAACCATGTTCTTTTAGTTACTTGGTGCTTTAAATACTTGTGCTTTTTAAAGATGGATTCTGATTGGCTGAAATTAGCGCTCATCAGCTGAAATGTTTGGTTTTGAAATTGAGTATAACTGTTCCTCTTCATCTTTATCATTATAGCTATTGTGCTTTAGTTGGAATAAAAACGTAGTGTTTTTAAAAACTATATCTTTATCATCATAATTTCATCTACTTTTGTGAACAGGTCTTAAACCTACCTAGACAGCATTTTATAGTCACCATAGTGTTCCCAGCCTGAAATTGCAGGCGAGAGATTAAGCTGTCTCCAAAAATGTATTAGGTTTTGGCTGCATTTTGAGGCAGCTTTACAGGTATCTTCTGTGGATAAAGCAATCACACTTTTATGATTAGCTCAGCAAGAACTTTCCATTAAATATAGCAAACAGAGTCAAGGGAGATTGTTTTTTTACTGTTCTTATTTAAAAGTGGGGTTTTGGCGTGGCATGTCAAGCAGTGGCAGCGGTGCCCTGCAGTTTTGATATGCTGTACACTTCACGATGTGCTATTTCTGATGTCATTTTGTGGTCAGGTTATTTTTCACAGAATTGAAGTGTTTTTTTTTTTTTTGCATTTCGTTTTTTATTTTTACGTTGTATGTATTATTTTTGGTGTATGAAATGCCAGTATCAATCAGTATCTTTATTATTATTATGATTATTATTATCAGTATCATTATTATTATTAATATTATTGTTATTATTATCAGTATCTTTATTATTATTATTATTATTATTAATATTATTATCAGTATCTTTATTATTATTATTATTATTATTATTATTATTATTATTATTATTAGGACTATGATTATGATTATTATTATTATTATTATCAGTATTTTTATTATTATTATTATTATTATTATTATTATTATTATTATTATTATTATTATTATTATTATTATCAGTATCTATATTATTATTATTATTATTATCATCAGTATCTTTATTATTATTATTATCAGTATCTTTATTATTATTATTATTATTATTATTATTATTATTATTATTATTATTATTATTATTATTATTATTATTATCAGTATCTTTATTATTATTATTATTATTATTATTATTATTATCTTTATTATTATTATTATTATTATTATTATTATTAATACACACATATATTATTTGAGTTGATTTCATTAAAGATTTAGAGTATTAGTAACTTAAATGGCACCTATGGTGAAAAATATACTTTTCAAGCTGTTTGGACAGACATGTGTGTAGGTATAGTGTATAGACCGTCATATTGGTGATATAAACACACCCAATCATTTTATTTCAATTTAACAACATAAAAACGGTGGACCAATTGGAGCGGTTTTGAGTTGGTATAACTTTGTTTAGTTGCCGCAGTTTTGTTCCGTGCAGAAACATGGTGTTGTGAAGCCTTTACGATTAAATAACCGTGACGAATTAAAACGAACAAAAATATAATAAAATAATTTGTAACTCAATACATTTGAGTTCTGCTTAATATAACTCCATAAAGAGTTACCATAACTCTTTTTATTAAGTCAACGTAACTTTAAAAAAAAAGTTTAAGTTAAACTATAGGGCGGTGCGGTGGCGCAGGGGGTTGCGCTGTTGCCTCACAGCAAGAAAGTCGCTGGTTTGAGCCTCGGCTGGGTCAGTTGGCATTTCTGTATGGAGTTTGCATGTTCTCCCCGTGTTCACATGGGTTATCTCCAGGTGCTCCAGTTTCCCCCACAAGTGCAAAGACATGCGCTATAGGTGAATTGGGTAAGCTCAATTGTCTATAGTGTATGTTTGTGAATGGGGTGTATGGGTGTTTCCCATGGGTTGCAACTGGAAGGGCATCAGTTGTGTAAATTGTGTTGGATAAGTTGACGGTTCATTCCGCTGTGGCAACCCCAGATTAATAAAAGGACTAAGCCATAAAGAAAATGAATGAATGAAGTTAAACTATCTTATTTAATTTAGTGATTTTTACTGTTAGGTATTACAGTGTAAAAAACATATTATATTTGTTATATACAGCATACTATATTTTCCTTAAAATACTTTTATTATGTTAAAAACACTATATTTTAATAAAAGCTCTTATTTTGAACTTTCTATTTACCAGAGAATTCTAAAAATGAAAAAAAAAAATAAAATAAATAAGTTTAAATGTAGGCAACTAGAAAGTACTGTATTGTATGTGTGATGAAAATTCAGCTTTGCTGTTACAGAAATCATTTGCATTTTAATACATATATTATAAGTTTCACTTTAAAAAGTATTGCTGGTATGCTATTGCACAATGTGAGAACAAGGTCCTTATGCTGGCTTTTCTTCCCTTTTGTGCTTTATTCCTGTGTTCATTATCAGCAAATTTGTTTTGCTAGCTGCATGTAAGCTAGCTAGAATCAACTGTGAGCATTTAATGACTCTGGGGAAGAGCAGTTTCTGTTAACAAGGTTGCAGATGGGCTACTAATAAGGCTTCGGTTATCTGGTTCCCTAAACTAATAGGGGGAAAAGCAGCATATTAAAAGAACATTCCACTTATTTGAAAATAGGCTCAATAGTCCCCAAGAGCATCTCGCTCAAAAATTGTAAAAAAGTTTTGATAATTTTCCTGTTAAATGTTCCTATTTTCACTAGTATTCCTTTTTAGCCTCATTGCCTAATGACTACAGCCCCATTGACAATCTCAGCCAATGCATTGATGAAATTAACAGTAGAATGTGCCAAAACTTTCTTCAGTTAAACAAAGAGACCACTGAAGTCATTGCATTTGAGAGCAGGAATGAGGTTCTCAAGTAAATGTGTACCTTGGCTCCAAGGGTCAAACAAAAAATAAGGTCAAGAATCTTGGTGTGACTTTGGAGTCAGATTTGAGTTTCAATAGTCATGTCAAAGCAATAACTAAATCAGCATACTATCATCTCAAAAACATTGCGAGAATTAGATGCTTTGTTTCCAGTGAGGACTTAGAGAAACCTGTTTATCCTTTTATCAGCAGCAGGATGGATTAATGTAATGGACTCCTCGCTGGCCTCCCCAAAAGACAGTTGCAGCTCATCTCAGAGCACATCACACATGTCCTCAGGTCTTTACACTGGCTCCCAGTTACATCCGGAATAGATTTTAAAGTATTTTTACTTGTCCATAAATCACTAAATGGCCAAGGACCTCAAGACATTACAGATATGCTCACTGAATGCAAACCTAACAGATCAGATCTTTAGGATCAAATAAACTTGAAATTCCAAGAGATCAGTCAAAGTAGGGTGAATCAGCCTTCGGCTACTGTGGCCCCTCGCTGCTGGAATCAGCTTCCAGAAATGATCAGATGTGCTCCAACATTAGGCACATTCAAATCAAGACTGAAAACACATCTGTTCAGCTGTGCCTTTACTGAATGAGCACTGTGCTATGTCCCACAGATCGCACTATAATGTCATTCTTTTTCTTTTCATTCCTTTAAACCCCGTTTTAACACATTTTAATCTGTTTTTATCCGTTTTTAATCATATTTATTTCTTTGTTGTTTTTATTTTCTTGTTTCTTTTATTCTTGTTTATGTAAAGCACTTTGGATTACAATTGTGTATGAAATGTGCTAGATAAATAAACTTGCCTTGCCTATTTAATTTTGATAGGAAAAATATCTAAACACTTTTGAATTTTTTTTTAAGCGAGATACTAATGGTCTAATCCGATTCAGTTATTTATGCTAAGCTAAAAGTGCTTCTGGAGATTGATTGAGTGGATTTAAAAATGCTAAAACCCTATTGTTTAACTTTTAGGCACTTGTAAAATGGGCCTATTTCCAAAAAAAAAAGTGGAGTACATCTTTAGGGAAAAGAAAGTGGTTAAAAGAAAGTTAGTAAAAATAAGTGGTTTAAAAGAAGGCAGTCTATGGAGACCCGCTTAGAATGTTATCACTCTATTGATTAGGCGTTATCAGTGGTTATCAGCTGATAGAAATGGGCCAGTAGGGGCCTTCTGCGCCTACTGGTAGGCTCAGAAGGCTGTTATCATCCATCCATATGGTTAATCAGCTATACTAATAGAGAAGACTCCAGATCCAGATCTGTTTTTACATTACTGTGACAGTTGGGTTTAGGGTTGGGGTAGAGGTAGACGTTAATAAAACACAATTTATAGGAAATTTATTTAATAATATAAATAATTCTTGTTAACTTCTGGCTTTAGCCATATGTGACCTTGAGCTGATTAACCATGTGTATGGATGATAACAGAAGCGCAGAAGGCCCATACTCGCCTAAATCTATCAGCTGATAACCACTGATAACGCCCATTCAATTGAGTGATGACATTTGAATCGGCTGCTATTGAGACTTAATTTGTGCATCCTAAAACCACATTAATAATGCCTCTTAGTCGCTGACATTATTATTACTTTGTAAAAACTTTAATAGCTGATGGCTGCTTCTCACTCAGGGCTGTATATGCTAATGAGGGAAAGATCGTCACTAGTGGGTGGGGCTTTCCCCCTCTGATGGCATCTGAAAGGCAGAATGTCAATCAAAGTGTTTCTGCAGTCTGTTTTTATCAAGTGTGATTATAAAAAAATTTAATTAATTCATTTTTACCATTAGACGCTGGTTATATTTACACACTGTTGCCACACAACTTTGTTTAAACCCCTTATAAAAGTGAGTTTTGCATAATAGATCCCCTTTAACTCTCTGAAAGCATTTGTTTTTACCACATATATGATGAGTTCTTCTTTGCCCATCATCACTCTGTTTCAGTAGATATGAGGTAGAATACTACAGATAAGCTTGCACCACTGACAGTGAGACAGTATACTGTATATCCCCGTCAATGATTGGGTCATCAGTGGCGGACAGACCTCCTACATTTCTGCTGTGTTCCCGTGGGCTGTCGGGACATATCAGAGATTAGCTCCCAGACTTTTGGCACCTCTTGCATCACATATCAAGCGACTGCATCAGTTATGCTGGCAGAGCCTCAGGTATCTGAGATAGTGCTGAGAATTGATGGCCTGAAGAGTCTTGAGAGCAATCGTTTATTGGCTGGAGGTACAGGCAGGTTTTTAAGATTATTCTAGCTAGTGATGATTTATTATGGCCGAGCTTTTTATAGACGCTCTGTTTTAATAGTTCTGAATATTTGTAACATTTGTTAAATGGTAAGAAGTCGTGTTGGAGGATGGACAGCAATGAAGTTCTGAGAGACTGATGGAAATAATGGCAATTTGCTTAACGTAACGTATCTATGAAATGCTGAGGCTTGTAGGTTGCTTCTTATTAGACAAATATGTCAAAATATGCGCAAAATATTGATATCTTAGGAACGTCAAAATAATGCTATTAATTGATTACACTTTATTTTGATAGTCCATTTGAGTATTGGTGACTGACTGCCTAATATCTGTTGATATTGGTCCTTCAACAGACATTTAACTGACTATAAGAAACTTTGCAAGTACATGTCAACTTACACTTACCCCACCCCCAACCTAACAGTCTACTTAAAATCTAATGAGAATTAGTTGGCATGCAGATTCAATGTAACTTAAGTTCAACAAACACACCATCAAAATAATGACCAAATAATTCTTTGTTGGTTTAACCTGTAAAGTACAATTGGAGTGGTGTTCATAACAGCTTGACATGCTTGGAGACTTCATTAGTTAGTTTAATAGTTCAAACATGAACATTTTCACATTAATCTGACCTATTACATGCTGAAATATCTGTTGAAAAATCTTCAACTAGGGCTATTGTACATTAACACTGTGCCAAAATGCTCTAATGGTTAACATTAGTTAATTTAAACTAAATTCACAATGAAAACAAAAACATTTATGAACCGTAGGTGATGTTCATTTCTTAGATGATACCTAAAAACACAATCAATTCCTATTCGACATTGATTGTAATCATTTCATTTAATGTAGTTAGTAATTAAAAATAATTAATTATTTAAAATAATTAATAATAATTATGTTGTATTTAAAAATAACTAATTAATCTGTGGAAAGTGAAAACGAGCATTATGACTGTCCTTCTTGGTCGAGTTACAAGTCTCCGCTGCCAGATGGGATGCGTTCAAGCCATAGCGATCTGTGTAGACTTGTCTCATAAACCGAGGTCTTTGCTGGGGTCCGTTCTGAGGGCTAGTCTCCATGGTGTCTTGGATGAAGGGATGTGTTTTGGTCCACCATCTGGTCTGGATATGGACCCAGTCCAATCATTGGTGCCAGCAGCGAAAATCTTGGGTGGTGGACAATGTGAAACATGTATTGTTCTCTGATGAGTCCACCTTTACTGTCTTTTTCACTTCTGGGAGAGTTACGGTGTGGAGAAGCCCCAAAAAAGCGTACCACCCAGATGCTAAATGTTTTCTTCCATCAGCATCACGTAGTGACCTAGTCACTATTCTGCAAGAAGAATGGCTCAAGATCCCTCTGGCTGTTGTGCAGGACTTATATATGTCTTTCCCAAGACGAATTGATATTGTACTTCATACTGATGAATTATTGTGGTCTAAAACCATATTTCAATTCCTCTTAATGTGGGCTAATAATCCCTCACGGAATTTGCAGTGTAAAATTGTGTTTGTGTATGCTTATGCGTATAAGAGATGGGAGAAAGCACAAACCTGCAACAGAGTGTTGAGAGAGGAATGTTTCACAATATATACTGTGTTGTATTCTGCTGCCTGTGATGACCCCTGTGCACTGTTTCTATAGGGCCTACACATTGGCACATGCACACAGGTCAGAGAAGTCCAGTCTTCCTTTATATATGTCATTGGTGACCTTGCTGCACTTGACTTATTGTTCAGCGATGGTTTGAAGTGTTCAAGATGTTGCTCCGACTCCAAATTGGAGCCAGATTGGGATTTGATGAACCTTGCAGCCTACAGGACGTGATGGTACAATTCTGTCATCATTTACCCACCCTTGACTTGTTCCCAACAAGTTTTTTATTTCTGTTGAACACAAAAGAAGATATTTTAAAGAATATTGGAAATCTCTAGACTGCAGCTCTGCACAAGAAGTTGGAGAAATGGTCGTGGCCACCTGAGCTTGGTTTCTCTCGAGGGTTTTTTTCCCTTCACTTTCGTCAATTGGTGAAGCTTGTTCCTCACTGCTGTCGCACACTGAACTGAACTAAACTGAACTTCAACTCTGAATACTGGACTGACACAGTTTCTATTTCAATTTACTAGAACATCTATGTTAAGCCGCTTTGACACAGTCTACATTGTAAAAGCGCTATAGAAATAATCTTGAATTTAATTGAAATTGGTAACATTGACTTCTTTAGTATTTGTTTTTTCTACTATGGATTACAATGTTTGCGGCTTCCAACATTTTTGTTTACAAGATATAGTAGCCTATATCTTATTTTGCATTCAATAGGGAAACCCAACCATCAGTTGCTCCAAGCATGTATGAAAACATCAGCTGGAAGAATTCTGAAGGAGGTTTTTATCCATTAAATGAAAGTTAAAGATGTCCAAAACAACACCGGTGTTACCATCGACTTGCATGGGATCACCATATAAAGAAATGTTTTAAATATTTGTATTTGTTTCACAGAAGAAAGTGAAATTTGGAACAACAGGGGTGAGAAAATAATCACCATTTCCAGGAGTTCCAGGAATCATTTGCTGCGTTCAGAAGTGTATACTTCCCTACTATATAGTATGTGAAAAACAGTACATGAGTCGAGTATTATATCTGAATCCATAGCATTCGAAAAACAGTAGATGAAATGTACCCGAATTACTTACTTCTGTTGAGCACATCAGATGGAGTATCCCATGATGCCATGCAGTGTAATTCATAGATGGGAGTGAGCCAATGTAATGGACATGAAATTCCATTCATACTGCTCACATTCATACTATATAGACCATAGATGTCAAACTCAATTCCTGGAGGGCCGCAGCCCCGCACAGTTTAGGTCCAACCCTAATTAAACACAGTTGATCAAACTAATTAAGTCTTTAGCAAATCGCATACTATATGCACTATTCTACGCCATTCGGAAGTGTAAGTAGTGCGTTCACACTGAAAACTCTAAAAATATTAAGTACATTTTAGTTACCTGGATGATGAACTCATTCAGCGGTAAAATGAAGTGTGGAATGATGGACACTTCACACACTCAATGACCGCAGCTTTGCTCACGTAATGGAAGGGGCGGAGCTATCGGGTGCACATGTTGTATAACCTTATTTATTTTGGATTGTGAAAGCAAAATTCTCCCACGAGAGTGGTTATAGCGCCTCCCGATGGTGAATGCGGTTATACTCATGGCAGGTATTATTTGATAGTTTGGTCATTAAATTTCACTGATTTGGCAACCGCCAAACGTCGTCAGGGAAACGACACTACATACATACACCGGGTTGATGACGACACTACATACATGCACTATGCTGTTGAGTGTGTAAGTGCATAAGTATATAGTGCATGAGAACATAGTGTATGGTGTGCCATTTGAGATGCAGCTTTTCAGTCTTGTCTGAAACCTACAGGTATGTGTTAAAGCAGGGCTGGAACTGAACTGTGCAGGGCTGCGGCCCTTGAGGAATTGAATTTGACATCACTGAAATAGACTATGAGACTATAACTTGCCATATTACATACTTTTGTAACAGTCGTGAAGTCGAAAGTACTGTAATGCCTATAAATGAGTAGTAGGCAATTTCGGATGCAACCATAATGTTTACAAGCTGTCTTTTTCTACTAATATTTCGTTGTGCTGAACAATTATTGTTTTATCACGTAAAGCCTTTGTTTGGCACTGTAATATTTCACAATTATCCTAAATAAGGTCTTTACCTTCAGTATAAACTCTTTTGAGCAATCAATACCACAGCTGGATTTGGCATTTACAGATCTGTTAGCGCCACAGTTTGAGAAAAATACCTAGTGTTACTTAAAAATTGACTTAATGAATGACTTAATACCTGAGAACTTTAAAACTTGAAGAAGTAAAGCACAGCGTAGAAGAATGTGATTTCTATACGTGCTGTTACTGAGGGGGTATTTCCCATGAGTGCGTACACCTGTGGTCTGCTTTCCCGTGCAGATATAACGATCTCATTCTGCGGCTGCGGCTGAATTAAAAGCTCTTTAAACATTATCACCTCTTTTTGCTAGACCCAGACCTCCTGTGAGACCCAATTTCGTCTTTTCATGGAGAGCTCAGATAAAGAGCGAAATGTTTAGAGGGAAAAGCCTTCAGGCTCCACCCCCACATGCACTGTGCTATTTTTGCATGGCTCGATAAATCATTTATTACCCGACATGCACTCTCTGCCTTGTGAAAAGTTTAGCTTCTTGCATAATTGGAAGACAGTGAGCTTTCGGTCACACTTTACAATAGGGTTTCATTAATTAATGTTAGTTAATGTATTTACTAACATGAACTTATAATGAGCAGTACTTGTACAGCATTTATTAATCATAGTTCAGCATTTACTAATGTATTACTGAAATCCAAATGCATGCTTGATAACATTAGTTAATGACATGAATTAACAATGAACAACTTTATTTCTATTAACTAGGATTAGCAAAGATGAATAAATACTGTAAATATGTGAACTAATGCAAAATTATTGTATTATTTTACTTATTTTTTTTACTATATGCAGATTATTTCTATAAAGTATGTTAGACAAATCTACACTTACCGGCCACTTTATTAGGTACACCTTTCCAACTTCTCGTAAATGCAAATATTTTATCAGCCAATCGCATGGCAACAACTCAATGCGTTTAGGCATGTAGACATGGTCAAAACGATCTGCTGAAGTTCAAACTGAGCATCAGAATGGGGAAGAAAGGTGATTTAAGTGACTTTGAACGTGGCATGGTTGTTGGTGCCAGACGTGCTGGAATGAGTATTTAGAAACTGCTGATCTACTGGGATTTTCACGCACAACCATCTCTAGGGTTTACAGAGAATGGTCGGGAAAAGAGGAAATATCCAGTGAGCGGCAGTTCTGTGGGTGCAAATGCCTTGTTGATGCCAGAGGTCAGAGGAGAATGGCCAGACTGGTTCCAGCTGATAGAAAGGCAACAGTAACTCAAATAACCACTCATTACAACCGAGGTATTCAGAAGAGCATCTCTGAATGCACAACACATGCAACCTTGAGGCGGATGGGGCTACAGTACAAGAGGATCACACCGGGTGCCACTCCTGTCAGCTAAGAACAGGAAACTGAGGCTATAATTCACACAGACTCACCAAAATTGGACAATAGAAGATTGAAAAAATGTTGCCCATCCCTTGTCCATCCCTTTATGACCACAGTGTACCCATCTTCTGATGGCTACTTTCAGCAGGACAATGCGCCATTTCATAAAGCTCGAATTATCTCAGACTGGTTTCTTGAACATAACAAAGAGTTCACTGGACTCAAATGGCCACAACAGTCACCAGAATAGAGCAACTGCGTGAAGCTATCATGTCAATATGGACCAAAATCTCTGAGGAATATTTCCAGTACCTTGTTGAATCTATGCCACGAAGGATTAAGGCACGTCTGAAGGCAAAAGGGGGTCCAACCCGGTACTAGTAAGGTGTACCTAATAAAATGGCCAGTGATTGTGGGTTACTTCATGGATCATTTCGGAAAACAGAGCTTTGTTGTTAATTTTGTCATAGGTATGTTTCTGAACACTTGACACATTTCATGCCACACACATGAACAATATTTACCCATGATTGCTGCTTGCTGTTAATGGCATTCTGTCCATTGGAGAAATCAAGGGGAATCCATGATCTCTGGGCTTGAAGTTTATTGCAGCCATCTCAAGAGGCTTGTTTCACTCAAAGCCAAATATCTTCTTTTTTTTACATCAGCTCTTCTCATTTCAGTCCTTTACACATCTGCCAGCGTTAGATTCTTTCATCCCCGTGACAAGCTTTTTCTGGTTTGGTTGAGAAAATGAAAGAACGTGCAGGAATAAAGCACAGAGCTCATGTGCACACGTCCATCTATAAATAACCCTACATGCATAACCCATCTGTCATATCTAGCTACTGTTTTATCTGTCATTCTGTCTGTTTTTTTGGTTTTATCTGTTTTTCAATCTTCAGTATCTTTCTATAGTTTTGTCATTTTATATACAGTTTTTACTTATTGTTCGGCGTATATTATTCTATCATTCTACCCAGTGTTTTGGGTAACACATTACAAGTAACACGAGCTACATAATAATATTACTTTTCTAAGTAACAAGTAATGCATTACTTAAAACTGAGTAATAATATTTTAATTACTTTTTAAAATGTGATGTGATTTGCTTTTTATTTTAGTAAGTTAGCTTTTAAAATAAATTGCTGAGTTAAAATTAACGTAGTCACATTGAATCACGCACTCATTAAATCACGCACTCACATTGAATCATGCTCTGTAATGCTGTGTTCACACCAGACGCGGAAGACCCGTCAAGCGCGAGTGATTTACATGTTAAGTCAATGCAAAGACGCGAATAGACATCCTGCGGCACGATACGCGTGAATGGTGCGGCGCGAATGGATCGTTTTGTGCATTCGACGCGCTTAACGCGTAAATCGCACGAAACGCTCAAGCTTGCTCTTTTGGGGACATGATTATGACGTAGCGCATGTTGTTGGTGTCCTGGGGGAAAATCCTCCTGCCTACACGACAACAGTTCATCAAACTGGGCGTGGCTCAGTCAGAAGCACCGCTGATAGCCTCCATCATCCAGGTTAAGTTTCTGGAGGAGTTTGTCAGCTCACAGTGCTGGGTGCACCTCTGAAAGGATCTAGTGGACTCAGACACGGCTCCAAACAAAGCAATGCTGTTTTTCAGCCTTCATAAAGCACGTAAACACAGTTATTCTCTCAATAAAATCCATGTTAGCCATTTATCTATGAAGCTACAGTCACCTGGCAGACAGAAGCCCTGCCCATGACGCGAATCCGCATCTGTTCGGAGGTGAATTTGACATGCGGATGAAGCGGATTTTGATATGCAAATGAAGCAGATTTTGACGCGCGAATGAAGCGGATTTTGATGTGCGAATGAAGCGAATAAACTATACACGCATCTATTAACGCACGAATAGTGTGATTTATACGCGCGTTCCGCTTCTGGTCTGAACACGAGTTGACCATGATGACGGGGTTCAAGTCCGGCAAAGAACGGTTCCAGAAAACAGGTAAAAGAAAAACAAAAGGCAAAAAATAAAACAAGTAAATAACAGCGTGAGAACGTGGTCAGATCTGAAAACGTGGTAAAAATCAGGCGGGCGCAAGGGCTTTTCTTTTTTTTTGGTTTGCTGTTGAAAACACTATTGGTTAGGTATGCGTGGGGTCATCGGTGAGTCACTCAGTCGACAGCGGCCTCTGGTGGATCTATATGAGAACAGCATATGAGTGCGAATGGCACTCCTGAGAGAAATTTGAGATCTGAAAAAGCGTACACAGCGGCCTCTGGTGGATTTGCAAAAACCAAAACTGCAAAAAATCATAACTCGCTGGAAGTAGTAGGTCATCCGGGTACTTCTCGCATACTATTTTTTATATTTCTGTGAATTCTGACATTTTACTCAGCTCGCATACTGTTTTTAGCGTACTATATTATTATGGCAGTATGCGATTTCAGACACAGCCTTTGTGTTCAAAGCCAAAAAAAGTTATTGTCTTTTACCCAGACATTTAAAAAGAATCACCTTTGAAATTTAATAACATCTGTCTCCTAATTGTTTTTTTTTTAATCAAACAAAAACATCTTAAGGAAATAAAAATTTAATCAAACAAAATGTCTCGACGAACTTTGCTGCAATGATATTATGCTGCCCTGTTACCTAGCTACCCAACAGGGGACTATTTTTAGGTGCGGCATAATATCATCGTGCCTTCTGCAGCCATGGTACGGCAGAAAATTTCCTTGATTAACACGCTAGTTCATAGCCATATGCGCCTGGAAAATATCAACTTTTCATATTCTGTTGGTCTTAGTACATGAAGTAACTACAGAGGAGCCAAGCAAACAGGACAATTAATTTTTTGACATTTTTGAGTGAGATGCTAATGGTCTAATCTGATTCAATGATTTATGCTAAGCTAAACGGGCATCAGTCAGACCCAGAGATTATCTGAATGGATTCAAAATGGTCACTTTTGTACTCTAGGGGACTTGTAAGTCTTTAATTTAATGCCTGATATTAGTGTAAGGTCTTCTAACATGGTTTTTGTTTACTTTATAGGGACTTCCTTGAAATTGTAAGCTATTATTTCCGGAAACCTGTAGTTGAGCTCGATTTAGTGACAAGCAGAACCTGGGATGAAGAGTGTGTATTTAGCTGCCTTTCTGCACGTAGATGCTTGAATGTGTGTTTGTGCGTATGTGTGTGTCCACTGGGCAGTGCTGAAGGCTTGCGCTTCAGATCTGATAGTGAGTTTCTCCCTCAGGCCAGCTGTGTTTCTCTGATTATCTCTCTTCAGCGATGCCATCCATTCCCTCAGTCCGCTTTTCTTCAAAGCACTCGGTAAACACAGCTTTTATAGCAAACGCACAAAAGCTTATGTTTGTGTAATTGATTCAGGTGTTTGAGCATCTGTTTGTGGGTGTTACCACATCAACAAAACCCCCGTGCACATTTCTGTTCAGCAATATTGTACTGTTTTTAGCATGGAACAAAGGTTTTATTTGAATCCTTGCCATGTTTTTTTGTTATTCTCAGTAAGATCAATTTCACTCTTTTCTATGTTTTACTTGAACTCCAGCCATAAATCCTCCTACAAAGATCAATTTCAGCTTTGGTTGTACAGATCGATCAGTGCATGCATGCATTTGTGCTTCTCTTTTGAAAAAAAAAAGGGTGTCTGCAAGGTCTTAAAACATATTAAAAATAATTTTAGAGAAATTGAAGGCCCTTAAAAAGTATAAAAAGTCTTAAAGTCCACATGAACCGGAAACTGCAACTGTTTTTTTTTCTTTATTGTGACACAGTTGCTAGAGAAACAGAATATTAAATAAGAAAACAGTGGCCGTAACTTGCTTTTTCTACTGTGAGTTGATTGCATGTAGTAAAGTAGGCACTTCATTCAGAAATGTTGGGAAATGGGTTTTAAAAGAGTTTTTACAGCCTAACGGACTCCTCCTGCACACCATTTATGTTTGCTGTCAAAACTGACAGTTGGAGGGGGTGTGGTCAAGTATGTTAGCCACGCCCAATCCCTCAGACAGACATAATCAGAGAATTTAACTGAAAACAAACAGGAAGTGCATTTTCAGATTTTAAAGGCCACCTATGGTGAAAAATCTACTTTTCAAGCTGTTTGGACAGACGTATGTGTAGGTATAGTGTATAGACAGTAATATTAGGGTGATATAAACACACCCAGTGCTTTTTTCAATTTAGCAACATAAAAACAGTGGACCAATTGGAGAGGTTTTGAGACCAACCGCAACTTGATGTATAAGTAAGGTTTCCCCGCCCACAGAATTGATTGGCAGCTGCGTATTAACATGTCTCTGTAGTAATGCGTATAATCATACCAACAAGTCCGGACCTGCGCAAAGCAACCGGGAATAAAAGGTCTATTCAGTTTGCTTGGATCATCAATCATCATCAAATATGATCAAGAGTGAGTTTTACAAGTTTAAAATGTTTAAAAAAAACAGTGCACGTGTGTAATGAATTACAGCGATTCACTTCAGCTTTACTTTATCAGCACAGCCGCGTGTCAGAACAATTATAAAAGAAGACGCTTCAATCCCGGTTTGTGGACGTTAAATCAGGTTTATTTTGTACATTAACATAACAGATATTCATACAGCAGTGGAGATTAACCTGTATCCTGTCACATTTGTGTGCAAAAAGAGTGCAAAGCTAAACGCGTGCGCTGTGTGTGTGTGTGTGCGTGCGTGCGTGCGTGCGTGCGTGCGTGCGTGCGTGCGCGTGTGCATGCGCGTGCGTGCGTGTGTGTGTGTGTGAACTTTGTAACGACATTGTGTGTGACTCATCATTGCAACTCCACAACAAATACATCAAATACTCATTGGTAGGCCCACACGGAATCTGCGCGAGCAGAATTCCGCAGATTTTTAGCCCATCATTGATTCTGTTTATTGACTTGTGTAAATGTGTGTAAATTTATATTTATTTAGTTTTTAAATTAATTTCCCTAATATTATTGACTAATATGAAAATATTCATATGATTTATTTACAATATAGTTTGTACAGTAATATTTTCTGTCTTTTAGTAGATATATTATGTGAGAGACTTGCTTTGCTTACAAATAAAGTGGATCTAATTGGATTTGCATTGTAAACATTAAATCCAAGTTAAAAAGGTGTTACTTTTTATTTCTTATAGTAAGGTTTTAGTTATGATACTCCCAAAATCATTCAGCATAAATCTGCAGATTTTTTACAAAATTCTGCGCAGAAATAGCGAAAAATATCCGCAGATTCTGTCTAGCCCTACTCAGTTCTTACTGTAGTATTTCTCACAAATGTTATGTGAGATCTGCTTCCTTCATGTCTGTCCGTTCTCTGATGCACCCGAGGGAAGAGATTAAGGCATGCTAACAGACATGTGGAAATGGTGGGCGTGAAGGACTAGCCTTAAAGGCACAGTCCTCAAAAACAGCAACAAGCTGTTAAATGCTAAAAATCAGAATCTTCTGAAAGCTATAATAAATAATCTGATGGGTGTTTTGAGCGGAAACTTTACAGACACATTCTGGAGACACAAAAGACTTATATTAAATCTGAAAAAAGGGGTAACCTAGATGCCCTTTAATTATAGATTACAAGAAAGAACATTTTTTTCTTAATGACATGCACAGATAAATTGTTCACCACCAAACTAGCACTAAAAAAATTGTATGGTGAGTTTTGAGTTCATTTGTACTTGCTAAATGCTATTTTACGAGGTATTACGTTTTATCTAATTTTTTGATTATACAGTGTATAGTTGTATGCCTGAATTTAATCTGTAACTATTGGGATGCTGTGTAGTTAATAGCCCCTTTCACACAGTGATACCGGTAAATATCCGAAAAATTTCCGGAACGACTTTACTGGTAAATTTAAAAGCGCTGTTCACACAGACAAGGAAGTTCCAGAATTTTTCTGGAAAAGACCGTTAACACATCCATTCCAAAATACTGGTAAATTCTGACATCGTTAACTAAATATGACCTCTAAATGGCTGTGTAAAGGGGTCAGGCTTTTGTTGATGGTTTCACTTTTACTTAAAGCTTTAGCATTCATGCAGTATTGCAGCTGTCAACACTGCCAATTTTACATTGTCCTGTTTTTTGGGAGTATGCTGTTGTATGTTGTTGTATTTGTCTGGAGCCTGATTTCATTCTGGCTAGCTCCATGAGCTCGTGACTTATCTCTGTAACCAATCAGCGTTCAGATGTGCGTGTAGCTCCACCTATTGGTACCCTTTCCCGTGTTTGGTACCCTTTCAAAAGGGTGCCGAAAAAGTGGTTTGGTACAGTTCGGTACGCCTTTTGACAGTGGAAACGGCCATAAAAGCATACCGAATTGTACCGTACCACTCAGTGGAAATGGGCCATTAGTGTTTTTAGCAATGTGGGACATATATATGACTGTCAACATCTCAAAAAATGTGTTCTGGTGTTTCGTGACCCTTTAATATTTAGTTTTTCTAGGAACTGCATCACAATTAAAAAAAAAAAAAAACGGTCACAGCTTCATGTAGACTTTATAAGGTATTGAATTTCACTCTCTGATTCCTGGATATACCCTGAATAAATAGATGTGCTATCCCACACAGTCAGAATAATTCTAATACAATTTCTCCTGAGTCCTGATCTGGTTCATATGGAAATCAGACAATAATGATCACTTCTTGATGCCGCCAAGACACAATCCTGCTCAGGTCACTGCGGTTTTGGCTGCAGTGCATTCAACAGCTTGGCGGTTAGCCTTAAGCCTGTGGTTGGATAGTGAGAGTCGGCGCACTGTGACTTTGGCTCATGGCACAGACTGGCATGATGGCGGCTCGGGGTGAGGTATCAATTATTTCCTCCCACATTTCTATCTCCCCTGTGTTTATAGCCGTCCACAAGGACATCTGCCTCCATGTTTCTCCCACAGGATTAGATCAGGCAGTCTTAGGGTATCCTCGGTGTGTGCTGGGCTGTTTAAATGGTTGGTTTCTGGCCAGTTTGTGAGATATACTGCTGAAGAACGAAATGCATCACTAAATCTAACATGTTCTGTAAAGAAAACATCAAGCTTTTGTGATGGAATGTCTGTCTGTGCAATTATATTTGAACAAATAGCTTTATTTTTAGTTGCTATTTTAAATTGATCACTTAAAATAGTTCCATAATTAAACTACCTGATGTTGTTTGTTTTGCTTTCTATAGTTTTATATAGAAGAATTCCCATATTTCATTATGACAGGTAATTAATTAGAATAAAGGAAACATTTTAGCTTACAGTAAGTAACTATTCTCACTTTTAATTAGTGGCTTATTACCTGCTTATTATTAGAATATTAACTGTTTATTCGCACTTACACTAACCGGACATTTCATTAGGTACACCTGTCCAACTGCTCGTTAACACAAATTTTTAATCAGCCAATCACATCGTAGCAACTCAATACATTTAGGCATGTAAACATGGTCAAGACGATCTGCTGAAGGTTAAACCAAGCATCAGAATGGGGAAGAAAGGTGATTTAAGTGACTTTGAATGTGGCATGGTTGTTGTTGCCAGATGGGCTGGTCTGAGTGTTTCAGAAACAGCTGATCTACTGTGATTTTCACGCACAACCATCTCTAAGGTTACAGAGAATGGTCCGAAAAAGAGAAAATATAAAGTGAGAAGCAGTTCTGGGGGTACAAATGCCTTGTTGATGTCAGAGGAGAATGGCCAGACTAGTTCCAGCTGATAGTAAGGCAACAGTAACTCAAATAACCATTCGCTACAACCGAGGTATGCAGAAGGGCATCTCTGAATGCACAACACGTCCAACTTTGAGGCGGATGAGCTACAGCAGCAGAAGACCACACCAGATATTTTCTGGCACAGTTTGGGCCCATTAGTACCATAGCATTGTGTCAACGTCACAGCCTACCTGAGTATTGTTGCTGACCATGTTCATCCCTCCATCATCTCAGAATGGTTTCTTGAACATGACAATGAGTTCACTGTACTTAAATGGCCTCCCAGTCACCAGAACTCAATCCAAAAGAGCACCTTTGGGATGTGGTGGAACGGGAAATTCATATCATGGATGTGCAGCTGACAAATCTGCAGAAACTGCATGATACCATCATGTCAATGTGGACCAAAATCTCTGAGGAATATTTCCAGTACCTTGTTGAATCTATGCCACAAAGGATTAAGGCAGTCCTGAAGGCAAAAGGGGGACCAACCAGGTACTAGTAAGGTGTACCTAATAAAGTGGCCGGCGAGTGTATAACGTATGATCTTATTCTACATCCCTAATCTGATTCCTACTCAATACCAAAACCCAACTACCACCTTACTAACTATTAATAAGCACCTAATTAGTAGTTTACTGAGCTAATTGTAGTCGGGGTACAATGGAGATGTGAGGGTCCAAATGCAGTTTATTTTAGAGAATAGTCAGGCAGGTAAAGGTCATAACAGGAGCAAACAGTAGCATACAGGTAATCCAAAATACGTAGTCAAAAACAGGCGAATGGTCAGGACAGGCGGCGGAAACAATGAAACAATGCAAAAGGTCAAAAACACGGCTAGACAAGGTAAGATAAGGCAAATACTTTGTAAAGTTACAGAATAACAAGACTCAGCCAAGAAGAGTGTGTGTGTGTTGTACTTATAGTCCTGGTAATCAGTGAGAATGAGTTTCACCTGTGTGTGTAAGTGAGTGACCGGATTATTGTCAGCTGTAGCGGGTGTTGATTGGCGCAAGGCATTATGGTAGTTGTAGTTCACGTATTGGCATATGTGTAGTTCTCCAACGTTCTGCATAGGCTACACTAATAGAGTTAGTTAATGGCTTGTTAATAGCTTCATTTTGATCCTAAAATAAAGTGTGACCAAAATTAAATGGTAGTACAAACAAAATATTTAATTATTTTATAGTTTTAATTATATTAGTTATAATATAATTAGTTATAATTATAATGCTGTAGGTTTTGTGTACTTAAATGGAAGCCACAGTAACATCTTGTTAGGATTGACCATTGATTATTTATTTATAAAGTAATTATTTAGAAGAATATCTAAATGTAATTATATAGGTAATAATCTTTCTTTTAATTACAACCGCAGAAATTAGTAGTATTTATTCTGAATATATATAACATTCATATTTTAGCTAACAAACAAGTATCCTGAGCCAGAATTTTTTAGAAAGTACATTTGCTTGTGAGCAGAATGTATAAACTGACAGCGAATATCGATTGACTTTCTATTTTATTTTCAATTTATCTTAAACAACTTTATGAGCTCCAAAGCTGTTGATCTGATTTTCTTTCTTCCCTTCCTGCTCTTCAATATCCTATCCTGCTAATTCAAAAATAAACTTAAGAAATGGACATTCAAGAGTTCCAGCGCAGAAGTATCCAAATCTGAGCAGGACACATGCAAATCAGACCTCTAATTCCGTTCGACGCCCATATAATAAGAAACGAATTTGGAGAATTAGTGGAGGAATAAGAAATGAGCAGAGAAATACATTAGACGATAATTGCCAACTGACATTTCTGCCCCGTTTCTCACTGAAACCCCTGAGAGGGACAAATCAAAGCGATGTTGGTGCCAGCGCATTGTAAACATGCTTACAAAAGGAAGAGCCCATTATGAACAGTGCATCTTGGGAACACCATCTGTTTGTTTTAAAATTACACCGCCAAGATGTTCTTCATTACTGTACTCAAGCTTGTGCATTAGAACTAGAAAGATATACAGATAGGCATTTGACTCACATAGTCAGTGAAACCGGTTAGGACGCCGGTTAAAGTTGGAACGCCGGTTAAATGTCAGCTTATTAAGGAGTTTACTGTATCATCGGGTGCAGATTAACACCAATAATTGATAAATTCTCGAACTTTCCAAAATATAGTCAATATATTTCGATGCATTTAAACAAAATCATTTTAATAAACCATTTGATCCATTGAAATAGGAGTTTGGCCACATAACAACGTAACACATAACAAAAATATAAATATATTTAAATTCAAAGAATTTAATTATTGCAAAAATAATAAATAAATAAATAAATAAATAAATAAATAAATAAATAAATAAATAAATAAATAAATAAATAAATAAATAAATAAATAAATACAAACTACTTATTTCAGCTAAATTTCAACAACTTATTCCTGTTTATTAGAATTTAATATAATATTTTTCCCCAACATATTTATTTGCGTGTACAAATTTTTGGACTCTGATTTTAAGATTTTTTTGTTTGATTAGTTCCAGTTTTGGTTTTGCACTGACTAATCTAATATACAGTACATGCACGAAAATATTATTGTAAAGCATCCTATAGAAAATATCAATTTAAAAGAGACATCTGAGAGGAATGTACTTATTTATGCTGAACACTGTATATTGCTTTAGAATACACAGTATGTAACTCAATAAAACTGCTCCAAAACTGCTCCTGTTCGCACTACGCTCTCAGAAATAAAGGTACAAAAGCTATACTGTGACAGTTCCCTTTCAAAAAGAAATATTTTGTATTTTTTTGGTAGTATTGAGTAACTTTAAGCTACAATATAGACCCTTTAACCATCCGACCAGTTGACCAGTTTGAGAAGACAATAGACACAGCCGTGCTGTGAAACTGACAATTTGCATTACTTTGGAGAGAGTCAGGGCTCAGGAAACCAAGACTTTTTAAGGTCTGTCACACCCTAAAAAAAGCTTTCAAGTTATATATAGATTAAATAAATTTATATTTCCACGCACTGTAAAAAAATGCTGGGTTTCACACAATCAGTTTGTGTTGGGACAATATGAAGGAATTAAGTTCTCCAATTAGTTTTTACAAATCTAAGTGGATTGAGCATAACACAATAAAGTTATCCTAAACAAACATCAAAAGTTGTTTTGTTTTAGCTTATTTTAATGAATGAGCAGATTTTTGTTTAAAATGAGTCAAATCAAATATCTGATTCTGAAAACGGGCAAATCCAACAACACTAGTCATATTTTAGGAGTATCCATGTTCAGCTGATCCTTGTGCGAAATACACTGTTTTCCGCATGATACCATTATGATGTTAGACCTTGAAGCCAGAAGGATTAAGAATAGTTTTGAGGTTATAAAGCCTTCAATACCATCACAGCCACAGAAAATATCACTTCCAAAGCTGTGGCTTTTGAAGATGTACTGAAGAAGTATGCAGTTCGGCATTGGCAGTCTCCACCATATGTTCTTGTTTTGTAGAAAGAGCTTCATAGTAGTAGTAGTACTAAAGCCCTGGAAAGTAGAGATTTGTCTTTCTGTTATTGAGATTCTGTGTTATTTCTAAAATAAGCACAGTATATCTTTGACAGAGCAAAGGATGGGACTGTTATCAGCTTGAGAAAATGAGAATGTACTGCAGCAGACCCAGCGTTTCCAGACACTTTTTCAATTTGGAAGCTGGAGTAATTACATAAGTAAAGCCATATTAGATAGAGAGGATACAAGATAGCAGTTGCTACTATTTTAGGAGCTTTTATATTAAGCCTGTGATTTGTGAGCTGTTAGTCTGAGAATGCTCTGCAGTCAACATATAAACGCTTCGGTGAGTTTATCGTGAAGATTAATGGTAAAATGATGTTTGTTTGTGGCACAGATGGCGGAATAATTTTATAAAGTAGCATTTTTAACAATAACCAACTCTGCATTTGAAAGTATAATGATCAAAATAGCTTTTCACACTACATTAACAGTTAAATAAGGTGGTTATTGTTGCTAAATAGACCCGCACAGTTATCAATATGGAAAGTGGCTATACTTATAAAGGTAAACAATAGACTTTTAAAATAAATTAAAGGTGAAATCAACAAAGAGACCACAAAATTATTTTATAGGAGTTTTTCCATTTTTTTTGTCATTGCAAAGAACTTAAAAATGTGATGTTTCCTTTGATCTGATTCTAAAATATATTGTTTGTTTGTTTATTTAATTAGTTATACATTTATATATACATTTATGTACACTACCACTCCAAGTTTTAGGAACAAAAAATAATAACTTGACTTCTAGTTGATCATTTGGTATCAGAAGTGGCTTACGGTATATGAAAGCCAGTGGCCTCTAGATTGCACGTATTGTATCAAAATAAAATATGATCATGCCTTGATTTTTAATTATTTAATTAGGATAGTAAGGTCTGACTTTGCTTGTCACTTAAAATAATGTACAGTATAGAATATAAAGTCATGGTGCAGTGGGAAAAGAATTTCTCTGCAGTGACTCAAATAACTTATTAATAAAGTCATCTGGAATGGCAAAGAAAGGCAGGGCTTCAATAGAGCTTATCAAGATTCTTTGGTTTTATCTTCAATGCCTGCTCCTTCATCTTACCCCAGACATGCTCAATAATGTTCATGTCTGGTGACTGGTCTGGCCAATCCTGGGGTACCTTGACCTTCGCTTTCAGGAACTTTGATGTGGAGGCTGAAGTATGAGAAGGAGCCCTATCCTGCTGAAGAATTTGCCCTCTCCTGTGGTTTGCAATGTAATGGGCAGCACAAATGTCTTGATACCTCAGGCAGTTGATGTTGCCATCCACTCTGCAGATCTCTCAAACGCCCCCATACTGAATGAAACCCCAAACCATGATTTTTCCTTCACCAAGCTTGACTGATTTCTGGAGAATCTTGGGTCCATGCAAGTTCCAATAGGTCTTCTGCAGTATTTGTGATGATTAGGATGCAGTTCAACAGATGATTCATCGAAATAAATCGAACTTCTGCCACTTTTCCAAATGATCATCTAAAAGTCAAGTTATTATTTGTTCTTACAACTGGGATTGACGACAAGACTGTTGTCAGGTACTATACTATGTGAAAAAAAATCCTGTTCAAAAGAAGGGATTGGCTAATCAGAAATAAGTATTGCATAAAATCATGTAGTAAATATTATTTATCATGTAAAATGGATTTGTTACTTAAAAAGTAGAAAACTTGGAACCATTAAATTGACTTTTTTTATAGAATTTGAATTTAATTTATAAGTATGCACACATTTAATTTACCTAATACATTTTAGGAAACAGGTTTACACACTTTTTAAGCTTATTACAGTGTATACGGTTGCACGATTCTGGCTAAAATAAGAATCACGATTTTTTTTTGCTTTAAATAAAGATCATGATTTTCTCACAATTCTGTAGATGTAAAATAAAGTTTAATATGAGTAGACTATTATTATTGTTATTTCTCAAACATATGATTAAAAAAAATATTATTCTAAAATTATATAATACTAAATTAACAATAAAATATAAAAATATAATATAAAATTAGACATTTGTCATTATCCCAATTCCTCCGATTAGGCTAGAGGAGTTATACTGACAACATTTAAGGCTGATTTATACTTCTGTGTCAAATGCATATGTGGTCGCATAGTCCTCGCCGTGGCCGTCGGCGACACTGACCTCTCAAAAAAATTAACTACACGTCGCAACGACACTTAGCTCAAGCTCTGTGATTGGTCGGCTTGGTTGCACTGACAAGTGTGGGTGGAGTCAGAGATGTGCGAGCACGATGCAGCGAGTGTTTACAAGTGTGTAGTCCCGTGAAATAGCTCCAGATGGAAACTGTTGTTTCCTGTTTACCTTATGATTAAAGTTTCACATCCACCGATTCCAGCCTCAAAACGAGTGAGTTTGAGCCACTCGAACATTAAGGTACCGTTCAGAAAAAACAAAACACCGGTGAAGAAACTCGACACAGAGGAACTTAAACACCTACTGCCAGCTAGCGTTTCTGAAGTGTTATTGCACAGCTACGCACATTGCATGCGCCGTGGATCATGCCGATCACTAGACGCAGAAGTATAAACCAGGCTTTATTCTCATGCACAACACAGTGTTGGCTATGAAAGAAAAAACAAATCAAATGCTTGTCGTAGTAATAACTCTAAAATGCGATATGATCATGTAAATGATGTGCGCGGTTTTGGTTTCACTAATCACTGCCGAGTGTGGTTCATGTCATGGCCGCTGTCACTTTGAGAAAAAAAGACATACATGCAAATCATACCTCCCACCCGGCTCCTAAACGATCGCTCTGTTGAACAAACTGAACCTTTTTTTTTTACAACTTTATTACCTGTAATTCACAGCCTATGCAGGTTCTGTTCACTACACTAGACATCATTCGTGGCCGAGTGCGTGTCCTTACAGTTGTAAACAAACAGTGTGTCAGCTCACGTGTGATTTCGGAAGCAAATACATCATTACTTAAAGACAGAATTTTTGAGGGGTGAATTATACCTTATAAATACAGTATGCTGACCATTTTTAGGTGTCCACATTGCTGAGCAACATAAAACAATGTGAAGACTTGTGCGACAGCCTTTATGCTTCTCTCCTAAAATTGAAAATATAATTGGCCGTATCATAGAGATGCTGGATTAAGGGGGTCGAATCAAGATCACAACCTTTTTTCGATTAGTCGTGCAGCCCTAAGTGCATTATATGTAACTGTTCATACTGTTTGTATAGTAAAATGAGAAATCTAACACAGCTGTAGCCTACAAGAAATGCCACGTTTATCAAAACTTCAGTCATGTGATCTTGATCTCAGACGTTTCAAAGGTCGCACAACCATTTCAATATCTATTAGATATCCCGTTAGCTTAATCAGAATGCTGGATGCTTTCTCATTTCTTTGAATTATATCCTGCAACCATTCCAATTTGTTTTGTTTGTATTATTAATTGTTTTTCCAACTGCTGGTGGGAAGAAAATGCATCAGGAAATCCTTCAGGTTGCTTGTGAAACATCTAATACAAAGACAGTTCTCTGTTTATGTCTTAAATTACAGTTTTTTTCTCAATCAAAAATGTCAAAATCAGACCATTGAATCTAGTTTATGGGTTCCAAAATCACCGGTTTGAAGAAGACTCCACTTAATCAAGTAAATTACTGGCATTTTGGCCTCTCGCTAAACTAAAGTGGCAGCTCTGTGTTTTCTCAGTGTTAGAAGCACACAGTGACAGAGTATGTATTTGACATTCGCCTCTTTCACAAGGTAATATCGGTAAAATTGTCGTAAAATTACCAGAACGACATTAATGATCAGTTTAAAAATAAACTGTACACACATAGCAGAATTACAGCAATTTTCTAGTAATGCTACAGCTTTAGCAACTTTCTGGAAAAATTGCTGGAATTAAATAGTTTCACACATGATCTGTTCATGGAAATTTACAGGTAAATTTCTTTAAAAGTCTGTATGTGTAAAAGGGGCCTTTGGGTTTGCTTACATGTACACTCTGAACTTGATTATGTGGAATTAGCCAACAATATATGTGGTTGTCAGTACCAGTAGCCTAGTTATTAAGTGCGTAAATATATAGCACTGAGGTGCTTGTGGTGACCTGAGTTCGATTACCGGTTTGAGGATCTTTGCCAATCCAGGGTTCACTGTGCTTCCCTCATCTGAGAGAGTTATGGTGTGGAGAAGCCCCAAAGAAGTGTAGCACCCAGACTGTTGCTTGCCCAGAGTGAAACATTGAGGTGAATAAGTGATAGTTTAGGCTATGATATCATGGCATTCCCTAGGCTCAGTACTTGTGCTTGATGGACGTGTCACTGCCAAGGACTACCGAACTATTCTGGAGTACCATGTGTACACAGTGGTTCAAACATTGTATCCTGAAGGCAGTGCCATTTATGAGGATGATAATGCACTAATACGCAAAGCAAAGCTAGTGACAGAGTGGTTTGATGAAAAGGAAAGTGAAGTTGAACATCTCACATGGCCTACACAGTCACCCGATCCAAATATTATTGAGTCATTTTAGGGTGCTTTGGAGAAATGTTTTGTGCAGGACTAGTATCTCTTATTTTCAAGACCAATTAATCTCAAAAGGAGGCCCTACCACATTCTTGTGAATTATTGTTAGTTCATTGTCCATCTCTTGTATTTATTACAAAGAATTAAACAAGATTTCTCATCTCATGCAGTTTGAGTAGAAGTGGTCCAGTTAAAATTAGGCGTATATATAAAACAATGCTGATAAAAGGCTAATTGAGCCATAGAATTCATGTTGGCATGTTGCAAAACATTTTTTAGCATTTATTTAACATGACACACAACATTACAAGTGAAATACTCAAAGTTTGATGTGCATTTTTTATTTATTTTTATTTTTTGATGTCAGTACAGATATATTCATTTATTAGGTCTTTTAAATGTGGTTTGCTTGTATTGTTGAGTTATTGTTGGGACAATATGTTATTTCAGAGAGCTGATTTTTGTGAATTGTTGTTAAATCAATCTGTAAATGTGGTTTGCTTGCATTGTTGGGTTATTGTTTAACAATACGTTATTTAAGAAAGCAGATTTTTTGGAGGTTTCAGTGTATCGTGGCGTTCACCCACGCTGACATGAGCAGATCAACAGTAAAGAGCAGAGGTCATGGTCGGCTGGGTCAAAGAAACAGCACTTTTGGAAAGAATCTGAAGAGAAACTGTTAGCGTGGGATGAAGATGTAAAGAAATGCTTTAAGAAAGATTCAGTCTGATTACCTGTCAAAAAAGGCTGTAATGAGGCGACCGATTCAGCGCACTTTAACAGTGACTGGATAGTGGTGAATTGGGCTGAGCACTGAGTTCAAGTGCCTGCTTTGGCTTTGAAAGCCGCTAAAGTGATTCATGATGTAAAAAAAAATGGTGAAAATTTTTGCAGAGAGTTTAAATAATCAAAGTTGGTCCATAAAAGGTCTACACTAGTTTGAGGTGGACCACTCATTCTCTCTCTTTTGATTGTAGAACAGTGTTTTATACTTTGAACACTCTTGGCCTTTTTAAAACATACATATACACATTTTATAATGACTAAAAAAATTATTACATCTTATAGCCATGTCATGCAAGAATAAATTGCAGGTTTGAGTTATAAACGTGTGTCTTTCACTTTTTATGTTGAATATTTTATAATCATAAGAATAAAAAATAAAGGTTAGAATTTTAAGATATAAACACACACAATTGCAAGAAAGTGTTCAGAGAAAACTTGGAATTGCCTGATCTAAATTTAGTTCTGAGAAAAAAAGTTGGTGTGAAATCACTTTGACCTATCGTCACCTTGGAATTTGGAACTTGGACTTTATCGATATTGAACTTTTAAAGTTTTTGCATTCCATATAGCAAACAGTATGCGTGTAACAGTTTTCTTTTATACATTAACATGACAGAGAGCCTAAATGCACTCTAAATGTAAATTATCAAAATTCTCTTAAATTTGCATATTGGAAAAAAAAACAGGGCAAATGCAGACAGAACCTTCTAAATCTAAAAAGTCATTTTCTGCTCGAAATTATAGCATTACTTTTTAAAGAATACTATTAAAAAAAAAAAAAAAAAATATATATATATATATATATATATATATATATATATATATATATATATATATATATATATATATATATATATATATATATATATATGGGTGTTGAAACAATATGTTGATGTTTGAGAAAGTAACATTTTTGCTTTCTATAACATTTAAGCATTCAAGGCTGTGCTAAATATTTTGTCCAGTGCAGCTGTTAATTTTATGTAATTAATATGGTAATATTCATTAAATTATATGTTTTATATAAATTATTGAATTATATTTTTTAATTATATGTCCTATGAATTAAAGTAAGTATTTACCCTTCAAGGCTCAATATCAAATTTAAAGACTTTAAAAGAAAACAGACAATAAGCAAATGAGGTGTTTAACAAAGTTTAATAAACGCTGAAAAATGTTTCACTGACTGTATGCACACAAATCAAAACATTTCACATTTAATAGATTACATTTTGTAAATAACCGTTTCTTTTTGAACAATCTAAAATGTAACATTTCATCTCAATGTCAAAAAATGCTTCTAAATCATCACATTTACACACATCTTTTCAGATGTTTTCAGATTCTTCTCAATTTTGTGTGGTGTGGCATTATTTAGTCGACTCTGATTTTGTGTTTCCTTCTGGTCTTTCCTGCTGTCAATGGATTTTTAGTTAAAGTTGTTTGTTATTTCAAAAAACTAATATTATGAGCTCTCTCTGTTGTGCTCTCTGTTGTATTTACGTGCTCTGTGAAGTGTTTGAGGTTTAACCAGTCGCCAGAAATCACTTAATTGCTATTATAGAACACACGATTCTGTAAAAACAATGCAAATATCAGTACACAAAGGAAGTGAATGCAATTTTTGTTTTCAAATATCTGTTAATTAACCGGTCCCGTATTTCATAAAAGTAACAGGTTCCGTATTTCATCATTCATAGGTTTTTACTAGTAGCTTTAGTAGTTTGAAACCTTATATTGTATATAAAATGAGAATTAAGTCTGTAAAATAACAGAAAAAGTACACTGCAAAAAAAAAAAAGCATAATAAAAAATAAAAAGTCGTGACAACTTATAGTTTTACGTTACTTTAACCTAATCTAGAAAGTTTCGACATTTTTTTAAGAGTTAAATTATAACTTGACATCGTAAGACAGCTTGATGCAAGTTAAAATGAATTGTAAAGTTAAATTTGTTCAACTTAATTTAAGTGAGCAACATATTTTTACAGTGTATTGTAATTTACAACAACGATACAGACAATAGATCATTCATCCATTTTCCTTCGGCTTAGTTCCTTATTTATCAGGCGTCACCACGGCGTAATGAATCGCCAACTAATCCAGCATATGTTTTACACAGCGGATGCCCTTCCAGCCACAACCCAATATAGGGAAACACCCATACACTCTAATTGACACACACACACATTCACTTATAGTACGTCTTTGAACTGTGGGAGAAACCAAAGCACCCGTAGGAAACCAACGCCACCACGGGGAGAACATGCAAACTCTACACAGAAATGCCAACTGACCCCAGCTGGGGCTCGAACCAGCAACCTTCTTGCTGTTAGGTGACAGTGCTAGCCACTGTGCCACCCTGACAATATATCACTTCACACTATTAAAAATATCAATAAAACATGTTTTATAAATCTCAATGTCCCATAATGCAATTCATAAGCATCAATAAATGAAAATAAAACCATAAGCTCATAATTTACATTTTTTACAGATTTTTTACAGTGTAGGAATGTGTTTTTCCTCTTATTAGTGAATATATCTTAGTGAATAAACATAAGCATCAAGGGGGAAATCATATTTTTACACTGTCCCAAAAGTCCAGTTTAGATGCTTAATGGGCACAAATGTATATGGAAATGTGATCAGATTGTCCCGCGTCAAGAGATTCCATCTGTTTTGGTGCACTTTAATTGTTGCCTATAATCCCCTAATCAGGTTTGTCAATCAATATTTAAAATGTTTTTGCTTTGAGCTTTCGCATAATGCTTAATTGAATATGTATGTTACGTGATCATTTAGTTTAGTGCTTGATGAAGTGTGTGTCAATTAAATCTCTGTGCTGCATGTGAAATACTGCGAGCGTGTTTGGGTCAGCAGTTGGCTTTCGGTTGATCGCTAATAAATGATTGAGCATAATCATTTTAAATGCAGCAGATTGTAATTAGGCATTGTCTCATTTGAATGTGATTGCAAACACATTGATTTCAGTTTTATTAAAGGCTTTCGTGTCTTCTTAGGATTTTATTTAGAGTTCTGGAAGTTGCTGAAAACGCTTGTTGAATGTTGAATTTGAATCGAGTGTTTTCAAGATTTGAAAAGGGCTTAGATGTTGGAGAATTGGCTTGAAACTTTAATTGTTTTGCTTTTTATTTTAACTAATTCTGCACTCTTGCCTGTAAAGTGATCTGAGGATATCTACAGTATATATTCACAATCACCGGCCACTTTATTAGGTACACTTGACCAACTGCTCATTACTGCAAATTTCTAATCAGCCAATCACATGGCAGCAACTCAATGCGTTTAGGCATGTAGACATGGTCAAGACGATCTGCTGCAGTTCAAACTGAGCATCAGAATGGGGAAGAAAGGGGATTTAGGTGACTTTGAATGTGGCATGGTTGTTGGTGCCAGACGGGCTTTTCTGATTATTTTAGAAACTGCTGATCTACTAGGATTTTCACACACAACCATCTCTAGGGTTTACAGAGAATGGTCTGAAAAAGAGAAATTATCCAGTGAGTGGCTGTTCTGTGGATGCAAATGCCTTATTGATGTCAGAGATCAGAGGAGAATGGCCAGACTGGTTCGAGCTGATAGAAAGGCAACAGTAACTCAAATAACCACTTGTTACAACCGAGGTATTCAGAAGAGCATCTCTGAACACACAACACATCCAACCTTGAGGTGGAGGCAGATGGCAGCAGAAGACCACACCGGGTGCCACTCCTGTCAGCTAAGAACAGGAAACTGAGGCTACAATTTGCACAGGCTCACCAGAATTTGACAACAGATGATTGGAAAAACGCTGCCTGGTCTGATGAGTCTCGATTTCTGCTGTGACATTCAGATGGTAGGGTCAGAACTTGGCATCAACAACATGAAAGCATGGATCCATCCTGCCTTGTATCAACGGTTCAGGCTGGTGGTGTTGACGTAATGGTGTGGGGATATTTTCTTGGCACACTTTTGGCCCATTAGTACCAATTGAGCATCGTGTCAATGCCACAGCCTACCTGAGTATTGTTGCTGACAATGTCCATCCATTTATGACCACAGCGTACCCATCTTCTGATGGCTACTTCCAGCAGGATAACTCGTCATGTAATAAAGCATGAATCATCTCAGACTGGTTTCCTGAACATGACAATGAGTTCACTGTACTCAAATGGCCTCCACAGTCACCAGAACTCAAACCAATAGAGCACCTTTGGGATGTGGTGGAACGGGAAATTCGCATCACGGATGTGCAGCCGACAAATCTGCAGCAACTGCGTGATGCTATCAGAATCAGAATCAGAATCAGAAATCAGAATCAGAAAGAGCTTTATTGCCAGGTATGTTCACACATACTAGGAATTTGTTTTGGTGACAGAGCTTCTACAGTGCAACAGCATTACAGAGTCAGGACAAAAAACAGATAATAAATATATTTAAAAAAAAATTGAAGTAGTGAGTGCAAATATACAGATGGACAAGTGTATGTACGTGTTTATTACTATATACAACGTTATATGTGCAGCTGTTATGTGCAAATTGGCATGTAAAGTGTGTTGTTAAATAAGTGTATATGTGAATAAAAGTGTATGGCAAGTAGTGATGTTGGTTCCACAATTATTATCATCAAGTGTTCATGAGATGGATTGCCTGAGGAAAGAAACTGTTTCTGTGTCGGGCTGTTCTGGTGCGCAGTGCTCTGTAGCGTCAACCAGAAGGTAAAAGTTCAAAGAGGCAGTGTGCTGGGTGTGAGGGGTCCAGAGTGATTTTGGCAGCCCTTCTGCTCGCTCTGGATAAGTACAGTTCTTGGGGAGTAGGAAGGGTTGTACCAGTGATTCGCTCAGCAGTCCGAACTATTCGACGTAGTCTTTGGAGGTCGTATTTAGTAGCTGAGCTAAACCAGACAGTTATTGATGTGCAGATGACTGATTCAATGATGGAGGTGTAGAACTGTTTCAGCAGCTCCTTTGGGAGGTTAAACTTCCTCAGCTGACGAAGAAAGTACAGCCTCTGTTGAGCTTTTTTGACAATGGAGTCAATGTGAGTGTCCCACTTCAGGTCCTGAGAGATGGTGGTGCCCAGGAACCTGAATGACTCCACTGCTGCCACAATGCTGTCCATGATGCTCAGTGGGGGGAGAGCAGGGGGGTTTCTCCTGAAGTCCACTATCATCTCCACTGTTTTGAGCGTGTTGAGCTCCAGGTTGTTGTGACTGCACCAGACAGCCAACTCCTTAACCTCCTGTCTGTAAGCAGACTCGTCACCGTCCTGAATGAGGCCGATAAGTGTGGTGTCGTCTGCAAACTTCAGGAGCTTCACAGAGGAGTCTTTTGATGTGCAGTCATTCGTGTACAGGGAGAAGAGCAGTGGGGAGAGGACACACCCCTGGGGGGCGCCAGTGCTGATTGTGCGGATACTAGATGAGAATTTTCCCAGCTTCACCAGCTGCTGCCTGTCCGTTAGGAAGCTGTTGATCCACTGACAGACAGAGGTGGGCACAGAGAGCTGAGTTAATTTGGGTAGGAGAAGTTTTGGGATGATAGTGTTAAACGCCGAGCTAAAGTCAACAAACAAGATCCTCACATAGGTCCCTGGTCTGTCTAGGTGTTGCAGAGCATAATGCAGTCCCATATTTACTGCATATATATGTCAGTATGGACCAAAATCTCTGAGGAATATTTCCAGTACCTTGTTGAATCAATGCCACAAAGGATTAAGGCAGTTCTGAAGGCAGAAGGGAGTACCACCCAGTACCAGTAAGGTGTACCTAATAAAGTGGCCAGTGAGTGGGCTTTTGTGCACTTGTGAAGTGTGCTTCACAAAGGTGAATGGGCCTGAACAACCACATGTAGTCTATTTTCTCTAAATAACAAAAAGCACTCTCCCTTCCTTACTTTAGTGATTAAATCCCTGAGCATTAACAGTTGCTTTATATAATTCGCATATGAATCGCTGAATACCTCCTCAATTGTAAGTCACTTTGGACAAAAGCATCTGCTAAATGACTAACTGTAAACATGGCATTTAAATTTTTCTTTAGTGTACTGTAGAATACTAAACAGCATCTGATATAATGTGATGAAGTATGTTTACGTTTAGCTGTAAATATACAATTTGCTACACTTATAAAGAGAAAATGCACATGGAAACTGCTTAAATTTGACTTATGAACCCTGCTTATTTCGTAATTGTAATGATGTGAAAAACACAGTTACTTATTGTGCTTTTTCTTACTTTGTTCATGCAGTTATTTTGCACAATGAGATGAAAAGACTGAGCAATTCATTACATCTGGGTCCGCTCATATTGAGCAGCAAGGGTTTTGTAATTAAATTCAGCAGTGTTCACAGTGAAATGGATTATTTTTTGCCTCACCGTTCTCACTCTTGGACTTTTGTTCACTTTCTAGAAGCAGATTAGATTTAAGCATTTCGAGTCTATAGCGAATGCTCGGATATTTCTGCTGTGTGTTATCAGATTTCTCTCTCTCTCTCTCTCTCTCTCTCTCTCTCTCTCACACACACACACACACACACACACACACACTACCTTTCATTTTTAATAAAGCCAAAGTCTGAACTCTGGAAATAGCACTGCCTTTAGTTTATTTTGCAGCGAAGCTAAATTCACGATAAGACTCTGTCTCGAGATGATGTATTGATTTTTTTTCTTTGAATATTTGTTTGATGGAATTTTTTGCCTTTTATATTTTGGATCATGGTAAGGGCTCATGAGAAGGCAGTTTTGAAGCATGGAGCACTGTAAATCACACTGATAGATGAGGTGATAAATCACGGTAGGATTCACCTGCTAGTTTTCCTTACAAAGGTTGTGCTTTTAACGAACTGGGAGTTTTAGGTGTTCCAGCGACAAGCAATTTGTCTGCAGAAGTGATGCAACATAACAAAAAACGCTTAAATATCATCTGCTGCACTCCCAATGAAACGGTAAAAGCTTTGAGGTATCACTTTATTTTTGATGGTCCCTTTAACGCATTTTGTTGAATTTAAGTTACATTGCATCTACATGCCAACTAATTCTCATTAGACTATAAGTAGACTGTTAGGTTTGGGGTTAGTGTAAGTTGACATGTACTTGTAAAGTTTCTTATAGTCAGTTAAATGTCTGTTAAAGGAGCAATATCAACAGATATTAAGCAGACACTCTACTAATACTGTAATTGGCATGTAGTGCAATAGGGACCATCAAAATAAAGTCTTGCTGGCTTTTAGTCTAATTAATACATATTAAATTCTTTAACATTATAAATAGGCTACGGAGTGACTGATGTTGTTGGTTTGCCGTGATTTACATTCCTGACTTTTATTTCCAAGCCTTCTACTAGTTATTTATTTATTTTTTTAAATCTGAGGTGAACTATCTGTTGCTGCTTTCAGTAAACTCTTATACATTTTCTTGTATTTTGAGGTAACTTACCGCAACTACTCCTTTACAGTAGCTTACCTTTAAATGTGTTTTACAATTGCAGGACCCTACCGCAATTTCATTTTACAGTAAAATAGCCTAACTGCAACTACTTTTTATGGTAAAATGCCCTTTATTACTTTTTAATTTTACATTATGACATTTTTTTACACTGCTTTTACTGTAATTTATTTACATTTTACACTGGCAGTACAAAACTTTTATTTTTAGCATTTACTACTGAATTGAACAAATTCCAAACAAGTGACAAATTTTGTCATCAACTACAGTAGCAGTGCTTGATTACTTTGATTACTGTAGATTACCGCAAATTCCTAATATGCAAAAGTTACTGTAAATGTTTTAAAACGCAATGCATATTACAGTAGTGGACTATAAAGAATGTATCTGGTATTTTATTGGGCGTTTTTGCAGTAAATAACTGTAAAATTGCGGCAAATTCTAACAGTGTTGTATGACAACTAATGTCACGTAAAATGTTATTTAAACTCACATAGGAACCATTGAATAAAGCAGTAAATAAAGCACATAATCTGTACCGGAGATGATCTTTGTCATAGTAGATCATGCTGTTGTTCTGTCATGGAAATAGAAAGCTTTTGTATATGAATCTTTTTGAATATGATGCTACAAGCTTGGCACACCTGTCTTTGGGAAGTTTTGCCCATTCCTCTTTCCAGTACCTCTCAAGCTCTATCAGGTTGGATGGGAAGCGATGGTGTACAGCCATTTTCAGATCTCTTTCAATAGGATTTAGGTCTGGGCTCTGGCTGGGCCACTCAAGGACATTCACCAAGTTGTTGTGAAACCACGCCATTGATGTTTTAGCGGTGTACTTTGGGTCATTGTCCTGCTGGAAGATGAACCATCGCCCCAGTCTGAGGTCAAGAGCACTCTGAAGCAGGTTTTCATTCAGGATGTCTCTGTACATTGCTGCATTCATCTTTCCCTCGATCCTGACTAGTCTTCCAGTTCCTGCTGCTAAAAAACATCCCCACAGCATGATGCTGCCACCACCATGCGTCACTGTAGGGATGGTTTTAGCCTGGTGATGAGCAGTGCCTGGTTTTCTCCAAACGTAACACCTGGCATTCACTCCAAAGAGGTCAAATTTAGTCTCATCAGACCAGAGAATTTTGTTTCTTATGGTCTGAGAGTCCTTCAGATGCCTTTTGGGAAATTCCAGGCGGGAAGTGGCTTCCGTCTGGCCACTCTACCATACAGGCCTGATTGGTGGATTGCTGCACAGATGGTTGTCCTTCTGTAAGGTTCTCCTCTCTCCACAGAGGAACACTGGAACTCAGACTGATGACCATCGGGTTATTAATCACCTCCCTGACTAAGGCCCTTCTCCCCTAATCACTCAGCTTAGATGGCCGGCCAGCTCTAGGGAAGAGTCCTGATGGTTCCAAACATCTTCCACCTACAGATGATGGAGGCCACTGTGCTCGTTGGAACTTTCAGAGCAGCAGAAATTTGTTCTGTAACCTTCCCCTGCCTTGTGCCTCGAGACAATCCTGTCTCAGAGATCTACAGACAGTTCCTTTGTCTTCATACTTGGTTTGTGCTTTGACATGCACCTTACATAGACAGGTGTATGCCTTTTCAAATCATGTCCAATCAACTAAATTGACCACAGGTGAACTCCTATTAAACTGCTGAAACATCACAAGAATGATCAGTGGAAACAGAATGTATCTGAGCTCAACTTAGAGCTTCATGGCAAAGGCTGTGAATACTGACGTACATGTGATTTTTCAGGTTTTTATTTTTTATTTTTAATCAATTTGCAACAATTTAAAAAAATATTTTTTCACATTGTCATTATGGGGTATTGTGTGTAAAATTTTGAGGAAATAAATTAGCTTAATCCACTTTGGAATAAGGCTGTAACATAAAGAAATGTGGAAAAAGTGAAGCGCTATGAATACTTTCCAGATGCACTGTATTTCCCTGTAATGCTCTCACTAAAAGAATTGTGTGATTAGACACACACTGTTGTCTCGCAGACGGATTTCATGTCCCTTGTTGTGCCTTTGGTCTTTAGCAGAAAACAAGCAGATGCATTCTTATTATAAAATCAGCAGATGGGAGATGTGCTTTCTGTCATGCCTTTTTTTTAAAGGTTATGATTTAAAGATGAAGCTAAAATGACTATAGGTGTTAAGGGACTGCCGGTGTTGTCGTGTCTGCTTTCATTTAAAAAGACGAGTTCACAGAGAGAAAGCAGCGTGGTGTGACGAGACTTTCCCTGACAAATGATTCATTTTATCAGCATGGGGCTTTATTTCTCCAAGACTTGTGACTTCCAGTTTCTTACTCTATAATTAATGTAATTTAAATTGCCCCCTATAGTTTGACACGTCATTTTGGCGGTGGTCTTTTTTATCATCGTGTCATTCATAAATCATGATTAGTCGTGAAAGCATATTTCGCGAGTCAATGCTCAGACTCAAAGATGAATGAAGCACGAAAGCCTGCAAAGTTATATTCATATGCAGATAATGAGCATTTGTATGCAGGCCCATCTGCCAAATGTATTGTAATGCAGCTTTATTTTAAGACTCATACATTTTCAGATCCTCGTATTTGCTCGTGCGTGACTCTTCTAGAAGTAAAGAAACTTTGTGTTTTAAAATTCAAGGGCATGGAATTTTAGATCAGCCTCATTTTAATTGGATGATCATGAAGTGTATTGTACGCAGCTTGTTTAGTTGTTACAATCTTGTTTTTGTTAGAACAGACACATCAATAAAGCTAGTGATGATTATTTTAGTTCACATTTTTACTAAATGTTTTAAAATGTGTATCCAAATTGCTTTAAATAGTGGATTGCTTAATTATCGACTCACTTGATTTGCTCAGAAATAGATTTTTTCAAGATTAAAGGGACTAAGCCGAAGGAAAATGAATGAAATGTGACAGTTTTGCTGTGAGAGACACAAATGTTTTGCTCCTGCTTTTGTTTGAAACTTTTTCACAATGCAGAAAAAACCTACAGAGACAGTTATTTAGAAATATTTCCCAAGTGATATTTAACAGAGCATGGAAATTTCCTATATAATTTTTATTTTGTAGGAAGTCTTATTTCTTTAAATTTAGCTGGAATAAAAGCAGTTTAAAAATATGTACATCATTTGTAGGTCAATATTATTAGCCCCCTTAAGAAATTATTGTTGTTTTAGATTGGCTATAGAACAAACCCCTATTGTCCAATGACGTGCCGTACATTTAAATATTAACATTTAAATTATTCACCATTTAAATTTGCAATATAACTAGTAAAATATTATGTACTATCATCATGGAAAAGACAAATAAAAAAAAGGTATTAAAAGTGAGTTAAAACTATAATGTTTTAAAATGTGATGAAAAAAATCTATCCATTAAACAGCATATATTTTAAATATATATATTTCAACATTTTATGTTTGAAAAATTACCACAAGTACTTTCACAGGACGGCTAATAATTGTAAACTTTTTGTTCAATTTAATTCATCTTTATTTCTATGGAGCTTTTACAATGTCGATTGTGTCAAAGCAGCTTAACATAGAAGTTCTAGTAAATTGAAACTGTGTTAGTCCAGTTTTTAGAGTTGAATACGGCCTGGATACGGCCTGGTCCAGGATTATGGATACCCCTAGAAGTCCTCTATGGTTTTTGTCTGTTAAACTCTTGTGTTATATTAATATCACATTTGCAATTGTGCTAATATTCAGAAAAAATTATTTACTTTCATCCATGTTTCAGAGTTAAATTACTTGGTATATTATTGACCTTATTCTTCAATGCAGAAGTGTGCTCATTTTTGCGATTGTTTTAGCACTTCTGATTCAGTGTTCAGTGGAAAAAATGACTAGAAATAATAAACCACGGAAAACTGTCAAACCACTTGTTCTATAAACAAGTGTTTGTATGACTATACAGACAAAGCAGAATAATTTAATAAGAAAATGTCAGTTTGCAACATCAAGCAGCATAACAAGCCATTTTAACGTCTAAAAATGAATGGAAGTGAATGAGCCCGGATGTGTCGAGCTAAAAAGATTCAAATGGCTGCGCCCACTCATACGCAAAGAATATGGAAAATAGTATATCTTTAAAAAAAAAACACCATACAATATATGGATTGCTTTCATAATTTGAATAATAGGCTTATTCTAACTGCATTCTGTTAGTTTTGTTCATTTTTGCACATACTGTATAGTGACATTAATATTTTTGACAGAAAGAAATCATACTTTTATTCAGCAAGGTTGCATTAATTGGCCAGCAGTAACAGTAAAAATATTTATAATGCTTTAAAGGATGATTATTTTCTTTGCCACTTTATATTGTACGCTACTTGACAAAAGTCTTGTCGCCAAGTTTTAGGAACAACAATTAATAACTTGACTTCTAATTGATTATGTGGTATCAGAAGTGGCTCATATGAGAGGCAAAGGCCTCTAGATTGTGATTATTTTAGCATAATAAAATATGATCATGTTTTGATTTTTAATGATTTAATGAGGACAGTAAGGTCTGACTTTGCTTAGGCAAAAGTTTTGTCACTTAACTAAAATAATGTACAGTATAGAATATAATGTCTCCCAGAGTTCATCAAGATTCTTTGGATTCATCTTCAATGCCTCCTCCTTCATCTTACTGCAGACATGCTCAATAATGTTCATATTTGGTGACTGGGCTGGCCAATCTTGGAGCACCTTGAACTTCTTTGCTTTCAGGAACTTTGATGTGGAGGCTGAAGTATGAGAAGGAGCGCTATCCTGCTGAAGAATTTGCCCTCTCCTGTGGTTTGTAATGTAATGGGCAGATCCCTCACACACCCTCACTGAATGTAACCCCAAACCATGATTTTTCCTTCTCCAAACTTGACTGATTTCTATGAGAATCTTAGGTCTTCTGCAGTATTTGTGATGATTGGCATGCAGTTCAACAGATGATTCATCTGAAAAATCTTCTGACACTTTTCCAAATGATCAACTAGAAGTCAAGTTATTATTTGTTGCTCTTACAATTGGGATCCATGACAAGACTTTTGTAGTATGCATCTACAGAATCCTCATTTAACCCCTAACCATAATTTCTCAGTCATAAAGAATTGACTGTTCATTTCTACAAACTCATTCAGAAAGCTTATTTCCTTTCTTTTTTAAAAAAATCTTTCTCACAGAGCTGTTTATCCTGCGGGTCATTGTCAGCACAACACCTCAGATATTTTACAGCTGCAATGGTGCACATTTGTTAATTTAAGTCTGTGTCTTGGGAGAAGTTTCGACGGTAGAATTCAAAGGGAATTTATTAATCTTTAATCTCCATTTTATTCATGGTATTAAGCCTGGTAATCCCATTATCCTCTTTCATGTTTATTCTAACAGGAACAGAATGTTAATCTTAACCTCATTATACTTGATCTCGATGGATAACGTTAACCGCGGACACCATCCAGCAATTGTTTAATGCATTTATTCGTTCGTTTTCTTTCATTTTGTTTACTCATTACATATTCAGAATGCCCTAAAGGTTTACATAAGTGTATGGCTGCATTTACATGTATTTATGTATCCACTGTGATTTGAAAGGGAGGAGTGTGACAACTGTTTTGCTATACAGTCTTAAGGAAAACACAATACAAAAAGTCTTCTTAATTATTGAACTGATCAGATCACTTCATTGAAAACATAATGAAAGTACACTTTTTTATTGCACTATAAAAAATTCTTGCTGACTTAATTTTTTTAGTTAAATCAAACTTTAAAAAATTGGTTCAAACCTGATTAACTTATTAAAATAAATTAAATCAACAAAAAATCTTGACATTTTGTCATTAATTTCAGTGTCCATGACTGCTTTAATTGCTTTAAAAATTACCGTAATTGTAAAAAACGGTAAAAATGCTACAGTAAAATCTGTCCTGGTTAAGAGTAAAGGCTGATTTATACTTCTGCATCAAGCGCATGCTTATGATCCAGTCGCATACCTTTCGCTCTGGCTGACGCTGACGCACATCTCTCAAAAAATGTAACCACACATCGCAACATTGCGTTGCACAAGCTCTGTGATTTGTCGGATTGGTAGCGGTGACCAGTGTGGGTGGGACCGAGAGCTGCGCGAATTCGTTGGAGTCAGTGTTTACAAGTGTCGAGTGCCGTGAAGGAGCTCTGGATGGTCACAGTTGTTTTGTGTTTACCTTGTGATTAAGTATTTACCTTGTTGTTGCACGTCCACCGGTTCCTGCCTCTGAATGAGTGAGTTTTAACTACTTGTAAGGTAGCGCTCAGAAAAAACAAAACACCCTTGAAGAAACTCAACACAGAGGAACATAACCTATACTGCCAGCTAGTGTTTCAGAAGTGAAATTGCAGAGCAACACTAACAGCATGCAGAAGTATAAATGCACGGCTACGCACAAGGCAGGCGCCGTGGGTCACGCCGATCACTCAACGCACAAGTATAAATCAGCCTTTAGTTTCCTTAATATGTACAGTTAATAACTAAATTTCCAGCATTCCCTGCATAATACTTTACTTTTTATGCCTTGTGTTGCCATTACAATGGCTTTTTTTCCTCATTGGTCATGTACATTAGAGTTTTATGCTACATCTAATGTTGATAAATAATGTTTATTCAGTTCAATTCAATTCCGATGCTCTGATTGATCAGAGCATCCCTAGTACCATAATATACAACAGCAACCCAGAAAATATATCACTTTAAACTATTAAAAATATTGATAGAAGTCACTTTTTCAAACTTTCAAGGTTAAAAGTTGTTGGAAGAAAGATCAAGGTGGCATAATACAATTCAAAAGCAGAACTAAAAACATGAAATACACAATACTGAAAACGGCTAAATTCTGGATATTTTTACCAGTGTATTTTTGATCCCAGCACTCAACCTTCACATACTCTCAGCATGGCACTGCCATCACAGTAGGGCTGGCATGTTTCTGATGTGTTTGGCTTAAACCAAACATCATTTAGTCTGCTCGCCAAAAAAGCTGAATCTTTGATCTTCCAGCTGCTTTCAGAGTCTCTCGCGTGCTTGCAGAAAAATAAAGAAAGAGAGAGAGAAAAAAAACACTTGGAATTTGCAGTAGGATTATTTGAGTTGTTTTGAAGGTTAACATATCGCAGAGCACATGTGAGACATGAACCTGCCATGGAGAACAGAAAGATTTGGATTTTAACGAAGCTGACGGCCATTGTTATTGATGAATCACCATGACATTATGCCTCAGAAGAATGGTCTGAACCCTGCATTTGAGAGAAACTGGGTTATTATAACTAAAACAAACACTAAAACTTAAGCAAGTTGTGTCAGTTGTGTTATATATATACAGGGTGGGCCATTTATATGGATACACCTTAATAAACTTATTGGGAAAACAATGGTGTGCTTGGCTTTAAAGTAACTTTATTCTTTCATAAGTTATTTAAAAGCCCCCTCACATATACTAATGTGCCACAAACAGGACGTTAATATCACCAACCATTCCCTTTTTAATTAAAGTGTATCCACATAAATGGCCCACCCTATATATATATATATATATATATATATATACACACACACGCAATGATTAGGCAATGTCATCTATTTGCCACACTGTAAAAATGTTGGGTTATTTTAGCTTAAATATGGGTAAATGAAATATGCAATTAAATATGTTTTATTTACTATTAAATAATTAAAAGTTGTTGTTTAACTCAAAAATTTGTGATTTTGTCCATATTATACCCACAACATTTGGCCTGAAACAACCCAGCTATTTTTACATTTCTGTGCAATATTTTCATTCATTTAAACTTTCATGCTTTTAACATTTGGTTTAATTAACAGTTAACATTTACTTTTATTATATATTACTTTGTAGCTTTAAAATAAAAACAAATATATATATATATATTGGAATATATTCTAAAATAAGGGACACGATTACAACATAAGGATCATATTTTATTCATTACATTCAGTGTAATCTTCAAGTCAAGTACAGTTCAAGCTGAGCTTTATTATCATTCTGCTACATGTGTGGACATAAAGTGGAATGAAATGTCATGTCTTGTAGGATCATGGTGCTGCATAAATAAACATAATGATAAATATAAACACAACACTGGGTGTAAGAGCTATTTTAAACCTAAACAAAACTAACATACTGGAGCGGTAATCTAACTATACAAATCCAATAGATAACTATACAAATAACCTGAATGACTTTACAAGTACTTTACATGAAACATGGTCGCCCACTGAAGCTAAGCAGGGCTGCGCCCAGTCAGTACCTGGATGGGAGATGAGAAACATGAGAAAAGCTAGGTTGCTGTTGAAAGGGGTGTTAGTGAGGCCAGCAGGGGACACTCAACATGTGGTCTGTGTGGGTCCTAACGCCCCAGTATATTGATGCAGGTATATTGATATAGACTGCTCAGTGTGCACCATCTTTAGATGATAAACTGAGGTCCCGACTCTCTGTGGTCAATAAAAATTCCTAGGATGTCCTTTCAAAAAGAGTAGGGGTTTAACCCCGGAATCCTGGCCAAATTTACCCACTGGCTTCTGTCCATCATGGCCTCCTAACCATCCCCATATCATAATTAGCTTCATCACTTTTTCTCCTCTCCACCAGTCAGCTGGTGTGTGGTCTGGTGCAAAATGGCTGCCGTCGCGTCATACAGGTAGATGCTGCACACTGTTGGTGGATGAGATTTCCCCCCAAAATTTGTGAAGCGCTTTGAGTGTCCAGAAAACCTGAATGGAAGGATTTATTATCATTATTATTATTATTATTATTATTATTGTTGTTGTTGTTGTTGTTGTTGTTGTTGTTGTTGTTGTTATTATTATTATTATTATTATTATTATTATTATTATTATTATTATTATTATTATTATTATTATTATTATTAAACACAAATTATAATATATAAAAAGAGGTATTTAAGGTTGAAAACGTAATGGTGCGTTCACACCAGACGAGGATGAAGCATCAAGCGCGACAGATTTACATGTTAAGTCAATGCAAAGACACGAATAGACAGCCTGTGGCGTGATTTGCAAGAATGAGGCGGTGCGAATGATGCGATTCATGTGAATTGAGCAGCGCGAATTGAGTTGCGCAATTTACTCGAGTTGCAAAATCTGAAATTTAGCGGACATTTGCCCCACGTTAACCAATCTGGAGCTTGCTCTTGTAAGGGTGTGATTATGATGTTGAGCCTGCAGTTGGTGTCTTGAGGGTCCTCGTGCCTACACCTGACAACAGCTCATCAAAGTGGGCTCGGCTCAGTCGGAAGCACTGCTAAAAGCCTCCATCATCAAGTTATGATAATGGTCCAAAAACTAGTACACCCAAATTTATATGTTATAGAAAAATATTAAATACAATTTTAAAAAAAGAGGAAAAATCAAGAGAAGCAAAAAATGCAAAAATTTTGTTTTAAAATTTAGTAATTAAATTTTTTTTTGCAATATTTTGCTTGAATTTAATTGTATTATGTTTCAATTTCTAAATATGTTTGGTGACTAAAATATTATTTTAATAAATATATCTGTTTATTAAATCTGTTTTGTTGAAATGCACCAAAATACATTGACTATATTCACTGAGAAATGGATACAAAAATATTCATTTTCAAAATGGGGTGTACCCAGTTATGCTGAGCACTGTATATCCAGTGAAGAGAATTGAGCTTATATGGTCATATTTACTTAATATTAACAGTATCTTAATGAATTATCGGTGATGATAAAACCCCGTTCCCCATTAATAGAGCTTATCAATAGTCAATTTAAGTCCTGTGACAGAAGTGATGCATTTTAAAGACAGCAGAAAAGACACCTTAAAAAGAAAAGACACCTTGAAAAGATGATGAAATAGAGACTGTAAAGGTCAGAATCATGAACACTGACCTGTAAGTAGAGGGTTTTTTTATCATATGAAGGATTCATTGTGTCGAAATGAGGAGTAAAGCCAATCAGAGCTTTTTTTTTTGTAGATTTTAGGCATGCTTTCTCACAGTTGCAACATTTTCACTACCCACAGGGAATCGGCTGTGTTGAAAACTAGTTACGTTGATGAAAAAGAGTGCGGTGTGACTAGAAAGTTTGATGGCTTTTATATTATTACAAGAGGCAGATCTTCTGAATGCACAGCGATGATGATGATGATGATGAGAAGAAAATACAAAAGACATTCAGTCCCGGAAGGATTTATTTTTGGCACCTGATCAATAGAAATGTTTCTTTTCTTTAATATCAGTATTTATGCATTATTAATCTGCTGTTGGACTCTATCAGTTCTGCACATCTGGACGCTGCAGTTTCTCTTCATTCTTTTGTGCAGAACTGCTCAAGTTCAACAGGTTTCATGGAAATCTAGAGGTTGGATTATTTTTTTTTTTCTGTCCACCTATAAATTCTCGACTGGATTGAGACCTGGACTCTGACTTGGCCTCTATGGCACATTAACATTGTTGTTTTTAAGTAGCTCAGGCTTTGTGCTTTGGCTCACTGGAAGATAAATCGTCTCCCAAGTTTCAGGTGTTTTGCAGACTCCATTTGGGTTTTCTCCAGAATTTTCTCTACTGCTTGCAGCATTTGTTTAGACTTTTTTATTAGTTCATACTGCTGATGAGTGGTTTTAAAAAGCCAAATTAGATCCACTGAGATTAAATGGTGTAAGCAAAACATTTATCTATTTTAAGTATTTATTTTTTAATTAGGATAATGAAACATAATTTTTTTACTGAGTGTGTTTTTGCGATTGTTTTGACTTGGTTTTCATTTGTCATGGAGAAATATCTATACTACGTGTTGGCAATTAATTTTTCCAAGGGACCAACCACGTTAGACTGTGAGGCGGTTTTAGAGGACCAGACCAAAACAGTTCATTTGTATAAAAAAAAAAACGTTCTGTGAAACTATTAAATAAAACGATAAAAATAAATAAATACAGCATCACAATATCAGCTTTATATAAATGCCACAGGGTTTTTTGTTTGATTGCTTAGTTAATTTCTATTTATTTATTTTATAATTCATTCGTTCATTTATTCTTCTTATTGTTCAGTGAGAGAATTCTGGCCTATGTTGGGCTAAGCAAGTGCACTGAAGTCAGATTGAATTTGAGGGTTGTGCTGGATCATCTACTAAATATTAGTATTTAGAATCCATAAATTAATGCCTAGTCATTTAGCTTCTTTTAAATTGTTGTTGCCATAGACACATTCTGACAGTTAGAATCAGTTAATTGCCTCATTTAAAAAAGGACACCTTACAAGAAGTCACTTACAACCCTCTCATCCTGTGATCATCTGTAGAAGCATTGTCTGTAAGTTTATTATCTGTTTGTATTTATATTCTATCTTAGATGTTATTGTTATGTATATAGATAACTATAGCTCATTTTATGTACATCTTTTACATAGTTTCACTCTGATTCATACTCAATGTGGCATGGAATAAAGCAGCACTCTGAGACACCGGAGTGAGGGCAGAACAAGAGTGTTATGTGATGTAATGATCATCACTGAGAGAGGATCTGTATCTGCATTTGTTAAATTGTAAACCTGAGGTTATTAGTCTACCTTTCTTACTGTGTAATTCCATACAAAGTGTGAAGCTACCAGGTTGGTTCCTGTCACATGATTCGTGGTTCGCTCGCTACACTCCGAAATGTTTCTATTTTTTCAATACGCGGTGCCTGGAAACGTGAGCTTGACATACCGCATATGCATCCCTTACTATTTGCGCTCTGAACAGGCGCATATCCATTTCGTAATATCAGACCTGCGCATTGCAAGGCCCTGTTTGGGGTTGAATTTAAATAAATACTTCACACAGGCCAATCAAAGAAGTCCAGCTGGTCAAATGTGGCCTGGGTGTCATAAAATGCCCAGGTCTGATCTATACTATGCAACAAAAATGGGAAATTCTGGGCCAAAACTAAAAATTCTGAATGCAAAATACTTAGAGATATTTATTTCTTATTTTTTTTAAATAATATAATTTTGTAAGGCTTTTTAAATTCAACACAATAACTTCAAAAACGCAAGCCAATGAAATAACCACATTTTATTGACATTGAACTGCTTTTATTCTAGCCAAAGTAAAAACAAATTTCTCCAGAAGAAAAAATATTATCAGACATACTGTGAAAATTTCCTTGCTCTGTTAAACATCATTTGGGAAATATAAAAAAATAATAATAATAATTCAAAGGGGGCTTATAATTCTGACTTCAATTGTATATGTCCTGTCAGTGTGAAATTTGAGCAGACTTTGTTTTTCTGGTGGACATGTGCTTCATGCATAGATAAGAATATGGGTTAATGAACAGAATATTGACAGAGCAACAAACCAGCCTTTGCATGGCACATTGAAATGAATGGGTTTCATAGCGCAGCGCTTCCATGTCTGGTGTGAAAGCTACTTCACTCCGTGCAATGACTACTTCTTGAGGGAAATTAAAACTAGCTCACTAAATATCAATGAGCAGTATGTCATATGTTTATTTTTTTCATTTCACCAAAAAATCTGGTGCGTCTCTAAAATATACCTACCAGTAGGTGGCGACCTACTTAAGTTCCTAATGAGTGATTCATTGAATCATTCGCACAGAATCCCTGATTCATTTTGACATGAAGCAAATGCTGACTTTTTGAATGGATCTTTGAGTCAAAAAATTATTTCACAGCGGATTAATAAAAATAATAATAAACACCACATTATTGCTCTGAGATGCACAAATGTTCTGCTCCAGCTTTGTTTTAAAGTGTTTCTGTTGGCAAATGTTGTCTAAAATGTGACAGTTCTTCCTAAACAGTTATATAAAATCAATATTTAATTTCACTCACACAATGGCATTCATAAAAAACATCAGCTCTTGCTTGTGCTTGATATATTCCTTAATTATCTATCTTATGAAACACAAAATAACAAATGGATATTTAGGTTTAATTGATTTTTGTTACTTTCTTAACTTGAATAATAGGCTCATGTATTCAATTTGCCAGTGCTTTCAGACTCGAAATGTTTGTTTTGCTTTTGATTTTTTTAGCTCTCAATTTTAACTCACACATTCTTTACAATATTATCATGAACAAATAAATACTGCGCACTCTGAAAGCTTTTACTAGGCACTGTGGAAGTTTTCAGATGTCTCACTAAGTTAGCATTTGGTTTCACATTTGATCAGATGTTGTATCCTGCACTTGCTCTGGGTTATGGTCCTGTAAAGGTAATTTCCTGGACAGATTGATAAATAATGACAGCCTTTCTATAACACATCTGTCAACATGAGTAAGCTTTTTGGAAGACATTTGTTCTGACCTCATTGAAGGTATGAATGTCTTATAGTGGTCATGTAATTATATCTTGGTGTATTGGACAAGACAGATGATCAATATTTGTTTGACAGTTGCACATGCTGAAATTGATGGGCTGGAGATGAAATCAGAAGGTTTTGCTATTATTCAGTTTCTCACAAGATCATATTTGAAGACAAGCTTTCTTTCAGAATGCATTTATTATACAAACATGAAAGCCGTATTTGATAGTTTTGACAATGGACTTAAAAATTAAAAGGTAATTCTTCTAAAACTTCTGACAGTTCAGAGTTTATATCATGCAATTATGAATTGGCACTTGGCGATTTTGCCTTTTTTGCAATTACAATTTTTATATAATAAAAAAAATAATTATACATCTCAAAGTGCTAGATTTCAGAATTCAGATTCAGTTTATATCACACAATTCTAAGTTTATATCTTGGAATTCCTGGTCTTTTATAAGGATAGTGAGAAATAAACACTAAATATCACAGCTGTGAGTTTACATGTAGAAATCGTGTGACACTACATTACAATTGCTTGAAAAACAATCAAAAGTAAATGACAAATGCAAGTTGGCGTTGTGAAATGAAAAAAAGTTAATTTCCCATTTTGGATGAATGGAATTTAATAAAAGTTCTTTGACTTTATAAATCTTGCTCAAAACAGTTCAAATGGATGTTATATACAAATTTATTTCTATCAAAATAACATTTAACCCCATAAAATTTACTTAAGATCAATTCATTTCAAATGTTTGCTTTGAAATGAAAAATAATCTAAGTTTTATGATGCAATAGTTTATCAACAAAACTCAAATGTGATTGAGTTATCGGGAAAAAATGTTAAATCTACATTTTTTTGCTTATTGTATTTTTGTTCTAGTGGGAGAAAAACTTTATTATAAACAATGTGTAACGTGTTTAGTATTTTACTATTAGACTGCAATTTAATAGTTTGGGATCAGTAAGACATAAAGCTTTAATGTTCGTTTAAACGACATTTTTTCCATTATTCCATTAATGGTTAATATACATCTCAGAACAGCACTGCCACTTTTGTTCAGTTAAAACACCCATGCAGGAAAATAATAAAAAATAAAAAATAAACAGGGTAGCTAATAATCCAGGGGATCTAATAATTCTGACTTCAACTAGGCAGGTTAGGATAATTAGGCAAGTTATTGTATAATGATGGTTTGTTCTGTAGACTATCTGAAAAAAAATTAGCTTAAAGGGGCTAATAATTTTAACCCTAAAATGGATTTTTAAAAATGAAAATTTATTCTTGCCAAAATAAAACAAATAAGACGCAAAACATGCGACGCAAGCTAATCATGTGTCGCAGAAATAGAAACTGTCTAAAATCGAAATGTCACGGAAAAAAATCGAAAATGTCAGGCGTGCAAATCGAAACGTTGCGTGTGCACACAAAACATGCGACGCAAGCTAATCATGTGTCGCAGAAATAGAAACGGCGTCTAACTTTCTCTAGAAGAAAAAATATTATCAGACATACCGTGAAAATCTCCTTCCTCTGTTAAACATCATTTGGGAAATATTTAAAAAAGAAAAAAAAAATCTAAGTGGGGCTAATAATTCTGACTCCAACTATATATTGACATGGTCATTACAATTACACTGGACAATCAAATGCATTTGTTTAAGTGTTTTAGCAGACTTGCTAATTCTCAACACCTCTCCACGTTAGGCTTGACATAAAATGTAAATAAAATAGATACATATACACAACATTATAAATCTTTACATAAAATGGCTATTAGGCAAAAGCAAAGGCTGCATGATCAAACAAACTAATAGTAGACTATTTGTGTAAACACTGCTGTTTTGTTTTTAACTATTTTTAAGTACACTACTAAAAACATTTGTATCACTTTTTAATTTTAGGCTAGCAGGTAAATCATTCCACAATTTGGTTCCCTTAACAGAGAAAACAGATTGACCAAAGTGGTTTTACACTTACAAGACAGTCACCATTAGCAGTGGCTCATGTGACTCTATGAGAGGTTTGATGCCTACTGATTAGATCAGAGAATTAGTAATTAAAAGTATTAATTTAATATATTAACAGCAATTAAATAGAAACAATGCTTGCAGACTGGGATGTGTCTCGTTGCAATCTGCAGGGAAATGTCTACACATGTACCAAATCTAGCTGTATTATTAATTCATGTAGAATGTGATGCGTATCCACGAAGGCAGCGCTCCAGTAATAATCACATATTACCTGAATTGGTTTGTGTAAGGACATTGGGAAATAAGGCTTTGAATAATAATGGCAAAGATCAAATCGCATTGCACTGTTGTGATATCCCAAACCAATTTTCATGTTTTGTGAGATGATTCCTTACGGTCATAAAGGCTGTTTTCACAACACACAGATTGTTTGTTAAGTTTTTTGGTCATATTTAGTAAATGGTTTGCAGTTTTTGATTAAAGCATTCAACTGAAAATGAAAAGTTTGTTCAAAAAATGTTCAATCACTCAAGTCCATGTTTACAAAATGTTTTTCAACAGAGAGAATAAATCAAGGTAGAAAATATGTGGTTGCAGCAACGTGATAACTGAATTTTCAATTTGGAGTGAATTATGTTTTAACAAAGGCTAAATGAAATGATTACTGTTTTATAATGTGCTGTTTGTGTTAATGCACCATCTAAATGGGATTTCGATTAGACTCAATGTGAGTAAATTCACATCATTTGTGAGTCATTTGGTCACGTCATGGTTTATTTTAGAGAAAAAGGACTCTTGAATATAGTAAATAAAGAAGTTTTGCCTCACTGGCAGGCACTGAATGATGGAAAACCACAGTACATATTCACATATGGCCAAAGCATTAGCGTTAGTTACTCGTTAAATTTAATTTGTGGTTGTGTTTATGATGTGTTTGGTCTCATTCAACAGCTCATTGACTCATTACTTTTATTGTAACGCTAAACCTCTGAGGTAGTTCTCCACTTTCTGGTAATAAAAAGTAGATTTAACTTAATAGTGCAAAATGGAAAGGAAAGCTTTTTCCTTCTAAAATGCAGATCTTTCATAATAAAGTAGATTAAAGTTAGGTTTTTGGTGAATGCTATGGTGTTTAATTCTTACTTAGGGTGAATAGGATATTTTACAGAAGAAATCTACTCTCGTCACTAATTCTCCATATATTTGAGCAGTAAATTTGTGTAATAAGATAACAGTTTGAGGCAATTCACCGGATTTCATGATAAACATATTTAAAACAATTATTATATACCTGTACACTCACCGGCCACTTTATTAGGTACACCTTACTAGTAACGTGTTGGACCCAGTTTTGCCTTCAGAACTGCCTTAATCCTTTGTGGCATAGATTCAACAAGGTACTGGAAATATTTCTCAGAGATTTTGGTCCATATTGACTTCATAGCATCACGCTAGTTGCTGCAGATTTGTCGGCTGCACATCCATGATGCGAATCTCCCGTTCTGCCACATCCCAAAGGAGCTCTATTGGATTGAGCTCTGGTGACTGTGGAGGCCATTTGAGTACAGTGAACTCATTGGCATGTTCAAGCCAGTCTGAGATGATTCACGCTTTGACATGGCGTGTTATCCTGCTGGAAGTAGCCATCAGAAAATGGGTACACTGTGGTCATAAAGCGATACAGATACAGATGTTTTGACTGATGAAATGTGAAGATAATCGAGTCAAGAATGTAACAATATGGTTTATCTGTGATCTTCAAGCCATCTTGTGTGTTTTCCGATGCAATCTCATCACATTTCATAACTTTTTGATTGAGTGGCATATTTGTATTAATCTCATTGGTACATGTTTATTATGATTAGTATGATTTGATCTTTGTTCAATGAGGAGTCGATTTAGAGGTGCGCTTTGGGGACATGCCTTTTGTTAAAAATCTTATGTTTTCATAATTCATAAGAATGAAATCATATGAATTCAAACAAAATAGCCAGTTTTCTGGCAATATGTAGTTATGCTTTCTATTGAAAAAAAATCAAAAATAAATAAATCAATCAATATTTGTGCTTGTTATTATCAAAACTGTCTGCATAACATCTGGTAATGCTCTTTTTTACATTGTCTCCAACAAACTTTTGGAGTTTGCTTAATTTAGATTGATTGGGGTGTTTTTGTAAGTGTGTGTATCATGTATAAAAAATAATAAACAAATTGCAAGCAAGAATAATTACAACAGAGCAGAGGAAAAAGTCAAATAAAAAGTGCTGTATAGTTTTCTGTAGTCAAACAGTATTCAATTGAATAATGAACTGTAAAATAATACTGTATAGTCTTCATTGTACACTGTAAAACCCAAAAAGTTAAGGTAACTCAAACCATTTGAGGAAATCGATTGCAAGTTCAAAAACTAATCCTAATGAGTACTGTGAACTTAATCCATTTGAGTAAACGAAGCAATTTGAGCACAGTAAAACCTAAAAAAGAAGCGAACTCAAACCAGCTGACTACTGTAAAACCCAATAAGTTAAGGCAACTCAAACCTGTTTGAGGAAACCGATTGCTACAAACCATTTGAGTTAAAAAACAAATCTATATGAGTACTGTGAACTTACTCCATTTAAGTTGAAGTGATGAGGTATTTAATGAACTCATTACCTTCAACCCTGAGTTCAAAACTCTTTTCAAATGAGTAGAATTTCAGTACATTTTGAGTTAACTACACTTATTTACATTTGATAAAGTTGACTGTTGGGTTTTACAGTTAATAAGTCAGAAAAAATGTTCTTCATTATGTTAAATATGCTGTATGTTATTGAACCCGAATACTTCACAGTCTCTTGAAAAGCCTTTAAAACACATGCAAATGCTAAAATTCCACTCTGTTATGGTTATACTTTGCAGTGACTCCACAAATCTCATGTGTTCTCAATTGTTGATCAACTATAATCCCTACTCAACATTGCATATCCTGCGATATGCGGACACACACATTCGATATCCATGCTTAAATGATTTATTGGATAGCCATAATAGATATAATACATATCGATACATTTGCATAATGGCAACAGAATGGTGACCATCAAAACAAATAGTTTGAAGTACACTAGATCACATATCGATGATGATTATTTCAAATGAGACAGGATCAGTGTAAATGAGTGTTGTTGTCCTGCAGGAGTCTGGAGGTGAGAGCGCAGGTCCTCATGCGTCTCCTGAGGAAAGGAAAGAGAAGGTTCCCAGTCCCCATCTCAGTCAGCTGGTGATCCTGACTGCCACTGAAACACTCTATGGCCTGGCTGAGAGAGTCGTCGCCACTGAATCACTGTAAGCTACTTCAAATCAGCTTATATTTCTATTGACCTCATTCTTTACGTTTGAGCAGGTGCTGCCTTTGGAATCTTCTTGGTGCGAGACTTCCGTTCTCATTCACTTCCATTGATTTGTAAACGTTAAAAAGAGCTTCATGCTGCAAACTGATCTTTTCTTATTATATTATTATACTTTTTAAGTATAGTCATGAACACACTTGTTTGTAGAGTTTACCGTTAGAGTAGATTATTTCTAGTCATTTCTCCTATAGGAAACTGAATTGGAAGTACTAAAACAATCGCAAAAACGAGCACACTTCCGCATCGGAGAATAAGATCAATACCAACTAAATATTTAAATAGTTGTTGTTGTTGTGATTTACATATATTTTTGTCACAAACATGAACACACGCATACACATACAGTGAGTGACAGTTCAAAATGACCACTACCGCCATGTGTGATACTGCCGTGGGACAATGGCATTTCGAAAATGTGTTTAGATCTAACAGCAGTTTGTGGCAATGCCACTAGGGGGCACACAGTGATGGGGTGCGAATAGACAGAAATATACCGTAGCTTTAAATGCCCTGCGACTTGTAAATGAAGTTAAATATAAACAAAGCATTATAATTCCTTCATAAATCATTAACAACTTGATAACAAGCTTTATTATCATTGTAAACTTGTTAAGTATAATGTGGATTCATTTTGGAAATCAAAACAAAAGAAATAAAACACAACTAAAATGGAAGCAGTGTTTTAGCCTAAATATAGAGAGATGTACAGTATTTATATTAAAGTGATACGACTAAGACAGCCAATAAATAAATCAATTTTATTTTTGGAAGGGCCTGTGTTGTACGAGTTTACGCCTCAATTCTGTGACAATATTTATTTAACATGTGATCCCTGTGTTGGTTCGAAATCAATGAACAAAATTAAATGTAATTCACACTTGTTCAAATTTGAAAATTCTTTTATGTAAAGTGACAACAGAATGCTAAATATCTTGTTTTGTATTGTATTTGTATTTACTTTATTCGTAAAATAGTTTCTCAGTGGATTTTGCACTTTCTATGTTGTGTTAGTGTGTTAATTTCAAAGTGGTGTTAGTGAGGCCAGCAGAGAGCGCTTAACATGTGGTCTGTGTGGGTCCTAACGCCCCAGTATAGTGAAGGGGACTCTATACTGCTCAATGAGCACCATCTTTCGGATGAGATGTTAAACCAAGGTCCTGACTCTCTGTGTCGTTAAAAATCCTAGGATGTCCTTCGAAAAAGAGTAGGGGTTTAACCCCGGCATCCTGGCCAAATTTGCCCACTGACCTCTGTCCATCATGGCCTCCTAACCATCCAACTGACTTCATGACTCTGTTCATCATCTCCTCTCCACCAATCAGCTGGTGTGAGGTGTGTGGTCTGGCGCAATATGGCTGCCATCGCATCATCAAGTGGATGCTGCACACTGGTGGTGGATTCGGAGATTCCCCACAAACATTTGTAAAGTGCTTTGAGTGTCCAGAAAAGGCGCTATTTGAATGTAATGAATTATTATTATTTTAATATTATTATACATTGCATATATATATATATATATATATATATATATATATATATATATATATATATATATATTTATATATATATAGGGTGATTCTAAAAGAATAGACAAATTACCATGTTTGTAAACATTCAGTATGTACACGCAGGGAGGTGGTAGAAAAAAACCGGGAGCGCCAGCATTTACAGCAAAGGAATGGCAGCTGATGCGGTACAGAGTTTGTTGTTGTCTTGGAAATTAGTTATATTAATTTCATATTATTTATATTATTCACATAATGCTTTTAGTGTATTATAACAGCTTGTCACCCAGTGATAAGCACAGTAATTAACATTAAAGTGAGCAGTGTTCATCTGACAGGTCCATTTGCGATAGCACCCTCCCAATGGATATTGGATAAGATGAAATGGCCAAGCATCCATCCCCAAATATACAATCTCATTGAAGCTCCAAGTGTTTTAACAAGATGTGTGGTCACGTGCAAGAAATAATGTTCCATGATTACCAGATTCAAAACTTTGTAGTGCTAAAAACCAAGGTTCTGCCTAGCCAAAGACAAGGAAAAAAGACGGAGCTGACGTTATACAAGGCTGCGGTAATCATCAGCAAGCAAAACTACTGCATTCTGACAGCGAACTACACCTGTACGGCAGGGTATGTGAACTTACACATAGAGGAAAAGTTGTTTTTATATTCGCACATTTGGACTTTCTCCTTAATAATTCATAAAAATATTATTTGCAAACTCTAAATAGCGAAATCATATTAGCAGCCAATGACTATCAAAGTACAACATTGTTCACAGTCAAATAAACTGTGTTAATGTTGTTTAAGTCACACTTGCAGGTTATTTCAGACCGAATATTCAAAGTGCCATGGTAAACAATATAGGGAGTGTCACAAGTTGTCACTGAATGAATGCGTGAATATAAAACTAACTTTACCTAAATAACTTACACTTTCACGTTTCATTCTTAGCATTCAGTGTCCGCAGTTTAATTAACCATATGTAACTGTTTTTGCTGAAATCATTGCTGCAATCAAAAACAAGTAATGTGTATGATTCAGCATAGCGTGAACTTATCTGATATAACATGAGAACTGCAGAGTCCAGCATTTATAATTAGATCGTCACTTAATTCAGCTCCCTTTTAGCCAAAGACGTCTGCAGTCAGCATTAAATGCAGTATGGTGTACGGTAAATATTAAGTTGTCTATTTTTGGACTTTGAATTTGGCATCTTACTGCACAACATGACATGTTTACTATTGCCACCCGGTCTCTTTTTTGCAACCGGGGACCCGTGTGACGTCATGTGTGACGTAGGTTGGTAATTTGTCTATACCACAACTTTGAAAATCGAGAACTCTGCAAAGAAGATGTCGATTTAAGGAAGCTCTGAAGTTTAAGTGCTTTTCACATTGATTAATTACCCAAGGTTCCATCATGTTTCTTTGATTAAACACAGATTTTCAAAGTTGCGGAATTCTTTTTGAATATACCCTGTATATATAAAGACAAAGACTTCATTGATCAAAATGCAGTAAAAATCGTAATATTATAAAACAGTACTATTTCAAATACAATGGTGCACAGAAATTATTCAAATATATAGGGATTTGTATAGTGATTGAATTAAAATTAAAACTGAATTTATCCAGGATTATTTTTTTGAGAATATTATAATAATAATCAGCACATTTCTGAATGAAAGTATTTTTACTGAACGCAATTTTAAAGTGTTAATATATAAAATACGCAGTGATAGAAATAACATTTTGACTGAACTATTTCTTTAACGCATGTGATGAAAAAATCTGTATAGTGATTTAATTAACGTTTAAACCTACCTTTTTTCCAGGATTATTTTTCGCCCGATTATTATATTATTAATCGACACATTTTTGAATGTAAGTATTTTTACTGAACCCAATATGAAAGTGTTAGTTTGTAAAATACACAGTGATAGAATTTAAATTTTGACTGAACTATTTATTTAAACGCGTTTGATCAAAAAATTTGTGACAGTCAGACAGATGGTGTCTGCATCCTACTGTACGTATGTGTGAGTGTTGTCTCTGGAGCAGAAGCACACAAATGAACACATTTCCATGAAAAAGCTGCTCGACTTTTATCTCATGATCCAGCTTTACTGTTGCTAGGTGATGAAGATCTAACCCCAGCAGCCCTTTCAACTGAGCCCGTCTAACCCAATCAGTGGTATCGCGCCAGTTGTTATCTAATCAGCGAACCCCATTAAGCCTTTCTTTCCTCCTGATGAGTCTGCAGAGGTGGGCTGAACCGCTTTGGCAACAGCCCAGCAACTTCATTTTATTACGTGACCTGACACCGCAGGGGAAAAGCTACCTGAAGAATCCCGAAGAGCCAATTGTGAGGCCTCCAAACCATATCTTACCTTCCAGTCCTCCTTTTCTGACCTTTCTGCTGTTCGGCTGATTCTCCAGCAAGACTTTAAGCCTTTGTGCAACAGCAGGGAAAACTCCCTTACAAGTTCACATAGAGAGAGTTTCAGCTTCTCCCTATAGATGCTTTGCTTGCTTCCAGATGGTGTTCGATTTGTGCCAAGTATTGTGCAGCAGAGCCGTTTCTAAGGCTCACATTTACATCAGTGTTGTTTTTTTTACACTGGCATATAGTTAGTTTATTTTTTACAGCAGGGATGTCCAAACTTGGTCCTGGAAGGCTGATGTCCTGAATAGTTTAGCTCCATCTTTCAATAAACACCTGTCTGGAAGTTTCTAGTACACCGAGAAAGAGCTTGATTGGCTGGTTCAGGTGTGTTTAATTGGGGTTGGAACCATAGACTGTAAAATATATGGACGTAGTACCCGTGACGTCACCCATAGATTTCTGAAGAGCGCAAAAGAAGCTACTAGTAGGCGCGGCCAACCGTCGCCATTTTGTTCGCGCGTCATCGCACCCACGGCGGGATACCAAACAAGGGCAAAGAGGCGGAGAGTGAGCGGAGTAACAGACACCTGCTGGCACTTTGCTTAGACCTGACAGACAGACTTTACTTTGGGAGAAACGCTTGATACTGTATTACCTGCGACTTGTTTGTGTTCTGACCACATGTGCTTGGCTGTACACTATATCAGTAAAGTGATTAGACTTTCAAAAACACTGTAGTAATACATTGAGCCACTAAACATTGTTCTTATGACGTTTTTCTACAGGAGGAAAAACGCGAATTACTAACAAACACTTCAGATATAGTCTGTGTTGGTAATGCAAGACTATTAATGAACTCCAGGCATAACAATGTATGACAACGCTTCAGATGACTGTTCTAGAGCCTACAGCTAATCAATCTGTCACGTTCTGGAGTGCTTTACAGGTCTAAAGAAAAATATAAATGATAAATGATCTTAAATAAAACAAATACACTTATAGAGATGGTATACAAGTATATAACTTTACTCACATGGGAAACGGAGACCACGTGAATGATTTGTGAGCACAATTAAGTGCACACAGCATCCCATATCATCTGATAATTGTAAGAAATAAGTCCAAAAGGCAGCTGACTGTGTAAAGCCACATAAAACTAAAGAAAAATACGATGAATATGCCGAGATCAGTGGCTAATCTGCCGGATTCAGCTGAGGTGAAGTGACGGCGACCAGCGAGACCTAGCTGTCACTCAAGTGGCCACGCCCTTAATTATGCAAACTTAAAATAACCTAATATAAAGGAAATGGATGAGTTATAAAAAAAATTCACCCCCCTCACAGTTGTCATGGAGGGTAATATTAGCTATATGAACCAAAATCGTTCTTTGTACAGGCTGCAAACACCCTTTTTTCTGCTGTAAAGTTGGCCATTCTAACAGAGGGCTCAATTGCAACTTGCTCTATTATGGAGCCAGGACTAGCGGAATTTTGATGAATTGCAGTTTAGTTACTTCCGTATTGCTTCCCGAGGGAGAGCGGGAGGTTGCCGCTTGGTTGGAACCAAAATATGCAGGACTTCAGTCCCTCCAGGACTGAGTTTGGACACCCCTGATTTACAGGGTCAATGCACATTAAACAACATTACATTATAATGTGGCAAAATTAGCCAAGAATTGATATATTTATTTGTAGACCCTTGACAGAATGTTACAAAGTCACTCCTAAAAATAGAAACAAAGCATAATAACAAAATACACACAAAAAACAACTATCTGCAGTTGAACAGTGTTGCCAGATTGGGCGTTTTCAAAACCAAAGGGGGTTTTGAATTTGATTGTGTGGGTAAAAAATGACATAGGTGGGTTGACAAAATTTGTGTGGTTTTGAAACATAAATTTTATATACAACTTTTTTAACAAAACACAACTGTTGCTGCTACTCTATTCAGTTAGTAGTGACCAGTGCATAGCGCAAACCGCATGTGCACACCCGCTAAAGGAGGTGAAGGAAAGTTGTGTCAAAATCTGACTCCCCTCCCCATCACTCAGCGCCTGCAGTTAAACTCGCAGCGGTTTATCATGACACTTTTATCTATCATTTTGTCCGCTATTGACAGTAAAAAGAAACATAGAAGCCGTTGTCTGATTGACAAGCAGCACCTAATTATGTTCAAAAGAATTTAAAATGCCAAATGGGTAGAATTTATACCCCGTTTCTAAAGTAAAAGATACTCTAATAGGTAGTGGTATCTACACAACATTAAGTGCAGTGTGTGGGTGAGAGGTGGACAGTGTTTTGATGTGGTCCGGTTATGTTGTGGTTCTGTGACTGCTGGTGCTGGTTGCTGTGTGGTTAAAAAATTATGACAGTTAAAGTAACTAAGTTAATTTTGATTCATACAAATAAATATATAATAAAAATATTAATCTAATATTTTGGACGTTTTTTGTGCGTTTTGGCGTATTTTGGACAGCTTTTGTGCTGGAAAAAGTCAGTGATATCTGGTGAATATCTGAAGTCATAATTATTAGCCCTTCTGTGTATTTTTATTTCTTTTTCAAATAGTTCCCAAATGATGTTTACCAGAGCAAGGAATCTTTCACAGTATTTTCTATATTATTTTTTTCTTCTGCAGAAAGTCTTATTTGTTTTATTTTGGCTAATATTTCGAGTAATTTTTTTACTCTTACTTGAGTAACTTTTAAGATTGTTATTTTACTTTCATCCATTCATTCATTCTCCTTCAGCTTAGTCTCTATTTCAGAGCTTGCCACAGCGGAATGAACCGCCAACTATTCTATCATATGTTTTACGCAGCGGATGCCCTTACAGCAGCAACACAGTACTGGGAAATACCCATACACTCTCAAATTCACACACACACTCATACGCTACGGACAATTTAGTTAATCAAATTCACCTATAGCGCATGTTCAAATTCACCTATATAGTACTCTGGACTGTGGGTGAAACCGGAGCACCTGGAGGAAACCCACACAAAAACGGGGAGAACATACTGTATAAACTCCAGAGAAATGCCAACTGGCCCAGCCGTGGCTCAAACCAGCGTCCTTCTTGCTATGAGGCGACAGTGCTAACCATTGAGCCACCATGCCACCCTACTTTTACTTAAATAAAAATTTCCCCAATTACTTGTAGTTTTACTTGAGTATAGAGTTGGATACTCCGCCCCCCTTTGGGAATATAGCCTACATTGGAATGTCATGATTAACCAATCAGAATGAAGTATTCCAGAGAGCTGTGTAATAATCCCTGATAACAACCAGTAAAACTAATAACACAGGCTCATCCGAGTACTTTGGATCATTTTGACCCTTAGTGAGTATATATAGTGAGAGAAATAATTATTGAACACGTCACCATTTTTCTCAGAAAACTAAAGTTTCCGTTGACTTGAAATTTTCATTAGATGTGGATAACAACTAAAGAAATCTATATATGAAAAGAAAACAAATCCAATTAGTTTACAGATTAAGTTGTGTAATTAAATTAAATGACGGAGGGAAAAAGTATTGAACACATGAAGAAAGGAAGGTGTAGAAAGGCAGTGAAAGCCCAGACAGCAGCTGAAATCTCTCAGTAGTTCTTCAGCAACCCTCTGCCCTTTGTGATTGTAAATTAATATCAGCCGCTTCAGTCCAACATCTACATTGCAGGATGATGAAGATGAAACCAGGGTGGACATTTCAGCAAGACAATGATCCAAAACACAGCCAAGGAAACTCTCAAATGCTTTCAGAGAAAGAAAATAAAGCTGTAGAATGGCCCAGCCAATCACCTGACCTGAATCCAATAGAAAATACAAAATAAAGATCAGATTTTATAGACAATACCCACTGAACCATCAAGATGTTTACTCTCTTGAAGTCAAAGTTGAAAAAAATCACACCTGAGCAATGTATGTGACTTCTTTCTCTATATGAGAGTCGTCTTTAAGCTGCCATCACCAAAAAAAGCCTTTTATACAAAGTATTAAATACGTTTTAGTAGTTCAGTACTTTCTCCTTGTGTCTTTGCCCATTGTTATTGCACATAACACATTTTTCAGATTTTTTTGTTTTGTTTTATGTTTTTGTTTGCATTGTTTGAGTTTTTACCAAAATCTGCTTCAAATTCCATATCAACAGCTCCTTTAGTAATATTATTCCTAAGACAAAACATGACGTGTTCAATACTTATTTCCCCCACTGTACTTGACATGACTTTTTTCCTCTTAACAACATTTAATAGCCTACTATTTTATAATGAATATTTATAATGGATGCCATTATGTTTTTGTACAATTCTGCACTATAATTTATAGATGCTTTTAGCTTCAAACACGTTTTTTCATTCATGTATTGTGTATGGAGATCTTTCTGAAAACCAGCATAGATGAGAATCATCTCATCAAAACTTAACTGTTTGTATATTTTATATACAGTTGAAGTCAAATTTATTAGCCCTCCTGAATTATTAGCCCCCTGTCTATTATTTGAATACACATTTGTAAACATAATAGTTTTAATAACTCATTTCTGATAACTGATTTCTTTTATCTTTGCCATGATGACCGTACAGAAGATTTGATTAGATATTTTTCAAGATACTAATAATCAGCTTAAAGTGACATTTAAAGGCTTAACTTAGGTTAATTAGGCGAGTTAGGGTTAATTAGGCAAGTCATTGTATATCGATGGTTTGTTCTGTAGACCGTTGAAACAATATTGCTTAAGGAGGCTAATGATATTAACCTTAAAATGGCTTAGAATTAAAAACTGCTTTTATTCTAGCTAAAATAAAACCTAAAAGACTTTCTCCATAAGACAAAATATTATTGGAAATACTGTGAAAAATTCCTTGCTCTCTTAAAACGTCATTTGGGAAATATTTGAACAAGAAATCACATCCATAACGTTGGAATCGCTTTGCAGCTGATGCACAAAACCTCGACCACATTGAGCCATCAAAGCGCTGGAGAACTCATGCTCAGAATGCACTAAAAACCACTGAGTTTTTTTTTTTTTCCATTCTTGTGAAGGTTAGTGGCAGTGCAACCTTTTATTTGGCCCTCCATTCTCCCTCCGTACTTCCTTTCTTAATGGAATAATCAATGAAGGCTGCGGAGTCGAGCAGAGAGCAGGCGTGAGGGTGTGAAAGATAAGCGACAAAACAGGTTCTCTTGTTACTTCAGAGTGCTGTATTTATACAAGCGTAACCGTACAGCCATAAATTATAACCTGTTCCATATACACTGGCGGTACAACAGTCCACAGAGTATTAAAATGCCAAACAATGGGCCAAAAACGAGTGACCTTTTAGTCACTTAAAAATCAAGCTCTGCAGCTTTTTACCTCCCACATAAATGTATCCTATTTGGATGTAATTTGCTTCTGCTGTGATGGTGATGGTGATGCACTTGCTTCACTGATTACCCGCAGGTTTAAATGACTGCTTTAATTAACATTCTTGACAAACACGTGTTGGTTGTTTGTCAGGGCTCGGCGATAAGGATTTAACCTTTCAAGTTTATTTTGGGCTTATTTTGTTTGTTTGTTTTAATTTTGCTAGGATGCATCCAATTGGCAAATATGGTATAGAGAGCTTAAATGTTGCAGATATATTTTTCGCAAAATAAATTCACTTTATTCTTTTTTGTATTACAAAGTTTTCCAAAATATACATAATTATGCAAACTATATGCAATTATGCAAATGAAGCATTCTACTATAACTATATACTAATTTGCATACATTTCTAGCACAGAATTTGAACATTGAGTTAGGTCAGGGTTAAAAATTCCTGTTTCTTTCTTTCTTTCTTTATTTATTTATTTATTTTTTTATTTGTTTCAAACTATATCTGTTCTGTTGTTCAAAAAAATCCTGAAAATGAAGATGTTGTAAGGATTTCATACAATGTTTGGCTAAACGTTTCTGATATATTATGTGAAACTAAAGACGGAGTATTGAAGCTGAAATTTAGATTCATTTTAAAACGCATCACACATGAAAATCTCAGTTTCTTTGGATTTACAATTTATCGTTATGTGCTTGAGTAAAAAATAACTGTCGCTGATGAAATACTTTTTAAACATGCTCATTTTTGGTGACGAAAATGCGAAATCTTTGCCTCTTCCCTCATAGTTCTATACAACCAGAAATGAACACACACACACTTGCGTCTCGGAAGCTCACAGGTGCCATCTTGTGCAACTAGCCCATTCCGTGGAGGGGGATGATTGGGAGGACATGATGGGTTAGAGGTGATAGAGGGACTTTGGCCAGGACACCGGGGTTACACCCCTACTCTTTACAAGAAGTGCCATGGGATTTTTAATGACCACAGAGAGTCAGGACCTCAATTTATCATCTCATCCGAAAGATGGTATTCACTGACAATATAGTGTCCTCTTTACTTTAATGGGACATCAGGACTCACACAGATAACAGGTTATAGCCTCCTGCTGGCCTCACTAACACCACTTCCAACAGCGACCTAGTTTTCCCATGTGGTCTCCCATCCAGGTTACTGAGCAGGCTCAGCCCTGCTTAGGTTCAGTGAGTAACCGGTCTTACGGTTAATTAGGTCACACTTTATTTTGATGGTCTGTTTGTTGAATTTAAGTTACATAGCATCTACATGCCAACTAATTCTCCTTAGATTAGTAGTAGACTGCTAGATTGGGGTTGGGTTAGGGTTAGTGTAAGTTGACATGTACTTACAAAGTTTCTTGTAGTCAGTTAAATGTCTGTTGAAGAAGCAGTATCAGCAGATATTAAGCAGACAGTCTACTAATACTCACATGGACCATCAAAATAAAGTGTTACCGTTAATTAACCTATCACTGATGTAATCTGAGGTAATACAGTGTAACCCAATGTAACTTGATGTACAAGTGTATCCCCTGAAAAGTATTTATGATGGCAGTACTTTTGAATTTTATTTTACTTTTATTTAATTTTTATCTTATTTTATTTTTAAAATTTAGCATTTTTATTCTATATTTTTTATTATTCCCTCGTTTGTAAGGGGTTAAGTTGTTAGGGAAGGGGTTGTTTTTGAAATATTCATTCATTCATTCATTTTCTTTTCAGCTTAGTCCCTTTATTAATCAGGGGTCGCCCACAGCGGAATGAACCGGCAACTTATCCAGCACATGTTTTACGCAGCAGATGCCCTTCCAGCTGCATCCCATCTCTGGGAAACATCCACACACACTCATTCACACACATACACTACGGACAATTTAGCTTACCCCACATGTGTTTGGACTGTGGGGGAAGCCGGAGCATCCGGAGGAAACCCACGCGAACGCAGGGAGAACATGCAAACTCCACACAGAAACACCAACTGACCCAGCCGAGGCTCGAACTTTCTTGCTGTGAGGCGACAGCACTACCTACTGAGCACTGCGTCGCCTGTTCTGAAATAAATAAAATGAACAATTAAGTTTGTCCCCTGAAATCTCAAGAATTGTGTTGTTTCAACTCATTTTAAATAAATAGTTTGAACAAACAGCAAACATAATTTTTGAGTGTATCAAAAGAAAAATAACACTGAGTGAGTCTTTTTATAGTAACTGCAACTCTTAATATAGCAACCTTTATATCCAGCACTCCGTCTCTCTTTATAGACTGTGTCTGAAAATAAAATGAAAGCTGACAAATGTAAGCCTCGAACTTAGTCGTCACATCATACATTTTTTTTCCCACCAGTGTAACACAGCACAGCCTGTTCCCTGTGGGTAACCAACATGTATGTGATTGTGTGTCACAGCAAACCTCCAGAAAATGCTCTGATTTGGCGTTTTCTTTCCTGCAGAGTTTTTCTAGCGGAGCAGTTTGAGTTTCTTCAGCCTCATCTGGACACCATGATGCCTTCAGCCAAGAAGCCATTCCTGCAGCAGTTCTACTCACAGGTCAGTTTTCAGCGCTCTGACCTTTAGTTCAGTCTTTCTGTCTGCAGGGGGGCTTTTAAATGTCTAGTGTCTGTTACAGGATTCAGATTGATCATTGGTGAACTCGGTTCTATGGGACCTGACATTTTATGACATCACCAATTTAATACCAATTAATGAACTAGAACAACATTCCATCCATCCACCCATCCGTCTGTCTGTCTGTCTGTCTGTCTGTCATTTATGGTATTTTCTATCTGTCTGTCTTATTATTTAAGTTGTTTTCTATGTATCTATGAGTCGGTCCGTTCGTCGGTCCATCTGTCGGTCCATCTGTCGGTCCGTCTGTCTATCTATCTATCTATCTATCTATCTATCTATCTATCTATCTATCTATCTATCTATCTATCTATCTATCTATCTATCTATCTGTCTGTGTCTGTCTGTCTGTCTGTCTGTCTGTCGTCTGTCTGTCTGTCTGTCTGTCTGTCTGTCTGTCTGTCTGTCTGTCTGTCTGTCTGTTGTCTGTCTGTCCCGCTATCTGTCTATCTAAATTTATATCTGTTTATCTATCTATTTATCTATCTGTTCGTCCATCCATCTATCTATCATTTAAGTTATTGTCTGTCTGTCTGTCTATCTACCTGTCTGTCTGTCCGTTCGTCCATCTGTCTATCTACCTGTCCATCTGTCTGTCTCTCTGTCTGTCTGTCCATCCATCCATCTGTCTATCTATCCAACTGTCTGTCTGGCTGTCTGTTTGTCTTTCTATCAGTTTGTCCATCTGTCTGTATGTCTATTCGTCTGCTTGTTCGTCTTTCTGTCTATTTGTCTAACTATCTGTCTGTCTGTCTGTCTATCTGTCCATCTCTGTCTGTCTGTCTGTCTGTTTGACTCTCTAACTATTCATCTATCCATTTCTCTATATCTATCTATCTATCTATCTATCTATCTATCTATCTATCTATCTATCTATCTATCTATCTATCTATCTATCTATCTATATCTATCTATCTATCTATCTATCTATCTATCTATCTATCTATCTATCTATCCTTCTGTCCATCTGTCTGTCTTTTATCTATTTTCCATCTGTTTATCTGTATGTCTGTCTATCTGTCTTCCGTCTGTCGATTTATCCATTTGTCTGTCTAATCTCCTCAATCCATTCTGTCTATATGTCTGTGTATCCGTCTGTCTGTCTATCTATCTGTCCATCAGTTTGCCTGTCTGTCTGTCTCTCTTTGTCTGTCTGTCTATCACTTAAGTTATTGTCAGTCTGTCGGTCGGTCAGTCAGCCAGTCGCAGTAGACCGAAAATGCAAACCTGTGCGACAAGTTTCAGATGTCGATTTATTCCAAAGTTCAAGCTTGCTGAACTCTGTGAAATCAGTTGACATATTGTTCTGTTGTTCCCTTTTGTAGATCACTTTTGATAAACACACCTGTCATATGATTATATCTAAATTGCTGACCTCTGCATAAAGCAGTACATTCCAGGATTTACATTTCAATATGCAGTTTATATTTCAAGCAAAAGCCACTTTAAGCATGACTTTCACAACTTGTTAGTCTTTGGCTAATCGACAGATACTAAACTGCATTTATCACTCCTGATGGCTGGCGGTTATGTATAGGAGCTCTTAATTTTGACCTTTTCCGCTGCTGTTTTCTCTACAGACTGTATCAACGGCCAGCGAGCTCCGCAAGCCCATTTACTGGATCGTGGCGGCCAAAGCCATAGATTATGAACAGATGCTGCTGCTGATGGCTGGAGTGAAATGGGACATTAAAGAGATAATGTCACAGCACAACGTCTACGTGGATGTCCTTTTAAAGGTAATGTGTTTGTGTGTGCAGCGGTCTTTATGTGCGACGGTAATGTGTTGTTCATTTTCACACTAGAGGAGAAGAGAGCAGGTGGGAGAATATCAGTAGAGATTAGCCAACCTTTGCTTCATTTATCCACCTTTTTCCTATAGCTCCGTGATTTTTGACATGAACTATGGGAGTAGCTTCTGTTAAGCTGTGAATAATGAGTAAAGTGTTATTAATAACTGAGGTGTCAGTGTTCTGCTCACAGCTCATCAAAGCAAGTCTTATTATGCAATATTACAGACATGTTGAATATGACTGTATTTTAAAGAATATACAGTTGTGGAATTAAGTATTGAACATGTCAAGTTTTTCCTGGGAATAACATTTCTAAAGGAGCTGTTGACATGGAATTGAACTAGATTTTGGTAAAAACCCAAACAATACAAACAGAAAAATAAAATAAAATAGAAAAATCTGAAAAATGAGTTGTGTGTAATAACAATGGGGAAAGACACAAGGAGAAAGTACTGAACTACTGAAACGAATGAAATACTTCATATAAAATGACAGCTTAAAGTCGCCTCTTATATGAAGAATGAAGTCACATGCGTTGCTCAGATGTGATTTGTGCACAGACTTCAACAGAGTGTAAAAATCTTGAAGGTTCTGTGGGTCTCGTCTATGAAATCTGAACTTTATATTGGATTCTCAATTGGATTCGAGTCAGATGATTGGCTGAGCCATTCTATAGCTTGATTTTCTTTCTCTGCTGCTAATATTCATTTACAATTACAAAGAGCAGAGGTTTGTCTGGGCTTTCACTGCCTTTCTACACCTCCCTTTCTTCATGTGTTCAATACTTTTTTTCCCTGCATCATTTCATTTTATTACACATTTGTAAACTAATTAGATTTGTTTGCTCTGTATATTTGGGCTTTTTAGGTTGTTACCAAAGAATTCCTTTATTTATTTTTTTTCTTGCAAGAAAAATAGTGATGTGTTCAATACTTATTTTAAAAGATAAATTAATATGGATGGACAAATCGAACTTGAAAGAGCTTTGGCCACAGACAACTTAGTCAAACATACCTCTCACTCCGATTTCACTATGTTTATGCACTGTAAAAATCTTGCTACCTTAAACTTTTAGTTTGATCAAATTAACTTTTCTAGTCATCTCAATTTACATCAGTCAAACTGACTAATAATATAAAGCTTCGTTCATTCATTCGTTTTTCTTCGGCTTAGTCCCTTATTTATCAGGGATTGCCACAGTGGAATGAACCGCCAACTATTACAACATATGATTTATGCAGCGCATACCCTTCCAGCTGTAACACAGTACTGGGGAAACTCATACAGTCTCGCATTCACACACTCACTCATACACTACGGCCAATTTTCTTTACCCAATCACCTATATAGAGCATGTCTTTGGACTGTGGGGGAAACCAGAGCACCTGGAGGAAATCCAAGGCAACACCGGGAGAACATGCAAACTCCATACAGATGGCAATCGGCCCAGCCGGGACTTGAACCAGCCACCTTTTTGCTGTGAGGTGACATTGCTAACTACTGAGCCACTGTGCCGCCCCGATATAAAGCTATATCTAAAAAAATTCAGTTGAAACCTGATTATCTTATTGAAGTAAATTAATTTATTTAATTTATTAATTTTCTTTTTGGCTCAGTCCTTTTATTAATCAGGGGTCGCCACAGCGAAATGTACCGCCAACTTTTCCAGCACATGTTTTATGCAGTAGATGCTCTTCCAGCCGCAACCCAACACCCATATACTACGGCCAATTTAGGCTATTCAATTCACCTGTGGCGCATATCTTTGGATTGTGGGGGAAAACGGAGCACCCGGAGGAAACCCATGCCAAATGCCAACTGACCCCGCCGGGGCTCGGATCAGCGTTTTGTTTTTTTTTGCTCTGAGGCGATGGTGCTACCCACTGTGCCACTGTGACGCCCCCACTGAAATAGATTAATGTAACATAAAATCATTTGTTGTTAAAATGTTTTGGCATAACTGTTTGTCCTATCATATTTCTTACAGTGTTGATTATTTGTACTGCAATCTTAGTATTTGATATAATTTGTTTCAGTTTCAGTACCTGAACCAGAAGTGCAACCCACAATTCGGAACACAGTCAATAGATTTAAGGTCTCTTTCAAAGCAATAATGACAGGTTATAATGTTGTCGTTACTATTGTATCAATTGTCAAGGCCAAATAATTGCAGATGCCTAAGCTGATTGGTTAACAGATTAATTAAAAAAAGTTTATGTTAAATGATGTTTAACTAGGCACAAATTTTTTCACAGTATTTCCTATAATATTTTTTCTTCTGGAGAAAGTCTAATTTGTTTTATTTTGGCTAGAATGAAAGCTGTTTTAAATTTTTTAAAAGACATTTAAGGTCAATATTATTAGCCCTCTTAAGCAATATATTTTTTTTCAGTTGTCTACTGAACAAACCATCATTATACAAGAATTTGCAAAATTATATCCTAACCTGCCTAATTATACCCAGTTACCTAGTTTTTAAGTCTTTAAATGTCACTTTAAGATGAATACTAGTATCTAGAAAAATATCTAGTCAAATATTATGTACTGCTTGCGTGGCACAGAAAAACGAGATCAGTTATTAGAAATTAGTTATTAAAGCTATTATGTTTGGAAATGTGTTGAAAACATCTTCTGTCCATTAAACAGAACTTGTGGAAAAAATATTCAGGGGGCCCTAATAATTCTGACTTTAAATATATATGGACAAACCACTTTAAACAAGAAAGGATGAAATAAAATGCCATGAATCACATCACAGAAAAACGAGATCAGTTATTAGAAATTAGTTATTAAAGCTATTATGTTTGGAAATGTGTTGAAAACATCTTCTGTCCATTAAACAGAACTTGTGGAAAAAATATTCAGGGGGCCCTAATAATTCTGACTTTAAATATATATGGACAAACCACTTTAAACAAGAAAGGATGAAATAAAATGCCATGAATCACATCATATGACCTCTTTAAGGAAATTGTTGCGCCAGAGGATTTGCCAGCGCACTGCTGACAGATCCTGGAGCTTTACACACCTGATGGGATGCAGGATGATGGGAATGTGTGGTGTCAGCATGTGTGTGTGTGTCTGAAGGTTATCCAGAGGTCTGAAGTTAAGGCTGACATGCTGCGTTTAACTGAGAGAGACAGTCAGCGCTGTATAAACCCTCACTCATGTGACGCTTGCGATTATTGCTTGATTTCACTGAAGAGGTGGAGTATCAGCTTCTGGGGTTTGAGGAATTGTTTGTTGTTTAATGCATAATGTTGAAGACAACATAATTACCACTCCTGTAAAATTTATATAATTAAAAAAATATTTTCGAAGTGCCGTTTAACTGAACAAGGAACATTTTCACAGTACAGCATTTCCTATATTCTTTTCTTCAGGAGAAAGTCTTATTCGATTATATTGTTTTCTCCAGAGAAAGTTGTATTTCTTTTAGTTTGACTAGACTAAATGAAAAATATTAAGTCAAAATTGTATCCCCCTTAAATAAATAAATAATGAAAATAAATAAATAAATAAATAAATAAATAAATAAATAAATAAATAAATAATTAATTGATTAATAAACAAACAAAAAAACAAACAAACACATATATACATACATACATACATACATACATACATACATACATACAGTTGAAGTCAGAATTATTAGCCCCCCTGTTATTTTTTCCCCAATTTCTGTTTAACGGAGGGAAGATTTTTTTCAACACATTTCTAAACATAATAGTTTTAATAACTCATTTCTAATAACTGATTTATTTTATCTTTGCCATGATGACAGTAAATAATATTTGACTAGATATTTTTCAAGACACTTCTATACAACTTAAAGTGACATTTAAAGATTTAACTAGGTTAATTAGGTTAACTGGGCAGGTTAGGGTAATTAGGCAATTATTGTATAACAATGGTTTGTTCTGTAGACTATCGAGAAAAAAAATAAAGGGGCTAATAATTTTCACCTTAAAATGGTGTTAAAAAATTTAAAACTTATTTTATTCTAGCCGAAATAAAACAAATTAGACTTTCTCAAGAAGAAAAAATATTGTCAGACATACTGTGAAAATTTCCTTGCTCTGTTATGCATCATTTGGAAAATATTTTAAAAAGAAAAAAAAATCAAAGGGGGGCTAATAATTCTGACTTCAACTGTACATACATACATACATGTATACATACATAGTTGAAGTCAGAATTATTAGCCCCCATTTAATTATTTTTCTTTTTTAAATATTTCCCAAATGATGTTTAACAGATCAAGGAAATTTTCACAGTATTTCTGATAATATTTTTTCTTCACCGGAAACAGTATTACATACGTCACCAAATCGTCACCACTGAACAAGCGGATATATTAGGAATCCCCAGTGATGTCACCGGCATCATCCAGTCAGGACAAGCTGTTTGAAAAACTCCACCTACAACTCAAAATAAGCGCAACAAGCACACAACCATGACAAATAAATAACTGAATAAATAAAATAAACACAGACCCGCTTAACAAGACTTCTTTCAGGAAGATTACTCTTACAAATGATTTCCTTTCACCTCATTGGGTGACCATCTGTATACTATTAAAACAGAATAGAAATACATACAAATAAAAACTAAATAAGTGACATTAAATTCAATTACATATTAAATAATAAAAATAATCGTGCTGACAAATGGGTAAACCCTAGTGGTTTGAACGATAGTGCCAAAGACTATACTGTAGGTTTAAAATGTCAATGAATTGGTCCTGCCCTGTGAGCCATAACCAGAGCCTCCGTCATAATCTAATCATATTATATATGGATGCATATAATTTAGCCAATTTCCTATTATTATCAGCATTTAATTCAAAATGAACTGCAGTGTTGGCACAGCAGATAAATGATCAAGTCAAGTGCGTCGTCATTCACAGAGGACCTCATGTTGTTGAACCGATGCCCACTCACACAGCTGCATGTCTAAAGTGAGATAATTCAGGTTAAGTGCTGCTCCTCTGGGTGCTGTGGTGGAGCCGAACTGTTGAATGAAAGCCCAGTACATCCGCCGCTGTCCCCGTCACTGCTTCACATGCAGTACTTTACCAATACACAGAAATTCTAGGTCAATGATAAAATATACTGGACCAGCTGTGATTAAATCGATGTATTCTCATATATGTACACCTCAAAGTTATAAATTGGTACCTAAAAATTTCAAGAGGTACACTTTTTTATTTGAATGTTTTTTTAAGTACAACAGAACAAACAACGTTGTCTTGAAATATGTACACTTAACAAGCAAATATAATGCCAACTGTTATCAGTGGTGTATAGTAACTAATTACAACTTCTCAAATTACTGTAAGTAATTGTATTACTGAGTAGTTTTTCTCAGGAATTGTAATTTATTGAGTAGTTTTAAAAATGTGTACTTTTACTTTCCCTTGTGTACATGTTTACTCCACTACTTTCCTTCAACCTGCAGTCACTACTTTATATTTTCTTTTCTATGGGGTTTAGAAAAATCAGTCCTGAAAGTCCAATCATATCACATATAGAAGATAAATCGCTTCATAATGAATTACCTCAAGACATGGGCGATTTATAATTGCAGCAAACTGTTTGGAAGTATTCAAAGTGTCCAAGAAGATGTTGTTTTTACATTTAAAAACAATGGGAAAATAGTGCATTGGAATGGAACCATGCATTTTGTGCGAATGGCCAAGGGCTAGAAGTTTATTCATGTCAAAATCCTATCATATCGTGACTAGTCAACATCAGTCAAAGAGCATCATGGCAGGGCATTAAAGTCAACCAATTAACTAGTCTGTGCAACCCGTAGTAGAGTGTAATATTAGCACCCTTTGTAAACAAGAGCAAAGAGGGCTGTAAACAAATAAAAATCTTCATTTTTTTAACATTTTGATCTTTTTGTGCAAAATATTAACAACAATAACAAACAATCTTGCTCTTATTGAGAACAAACATCTTTCTTTTACTATCGAAATACTATATTGTTAAATTACATAGCCTGAGGAATTTGACTTGCATCTTAAAGAGCAAATGAAGCACTTAGTCAAGTTTATATTACTTTGTGCACTGGATTCCACTTTAATGAAAATATATTAAACACACTCGATTAATGTAACCATTTAGCAGAAAACAGCATGTTTTACTATAGCTTTTAGACCTAGGGCGCTGCCATCTTGGAATAATCTCTGTGTCTGACGTCAAGGGGGTTGGTTGTGTTCCCTCAGTTGGACAGATACAGTGGAAGTAAAGGACTGAACACGATGACTGCAAAGCCTAATTTAACCCAATGCGTGAAGTTGTGGACGTGGAGCTGGTGCAAATACAAGCATCAGATGTGTGTCTAATATAAAAATATAGATTTATTCTATTTTTCTTTTTCCCTTTTTAATTACCGATCATTTGACAAGCTTGATTCCACTCTTTGTATTACACTGCCTGTCTGGGTTTCAACCATGGTAGTAACGGACTGAACACTGAGACTGGACAGCCTAATTTAACCAATGCATGAAGTTGTGGATGTGCATCGCAGACCTGGTGCAAATACAACAAATACAAGCATTTACGTGTCTTAAGTTGTGCGTTTTTCTTTTGTTAATACCTTTAGTTTGATGCGCTTTGGTCCACTCTCTCACGCTGCTGGGAACGCAACCAACCCCATGACGCCAGACACAGTGATTATTCCAAGATGGCGAAGCCCTAGGTCTAAAAGCTTTAGTAAAACATGCCATTTTCTGCTAAATGGTTACATTAATCAAGTTTGTTTAATATATTTTCATTAAAGTGGAATCCAATGTACAAAATAATTTGACTGAGTAAACTTGACTGAGTGTTTCATTTCTCCTTTAAGGTAAGGAAGTCTCCAAAACACAGTTCAACGTTGCCAACATCACCACAAAATGTTTCAAGAAAAAAGCCTGTACACTTAAAAATGCAGGCTTCCACTCAATTCTTTCATGTTGTCCCAACACAAATCAATTAAGTTAACTCTATTGTTTTTACAAATTTAAGTTGATTGATATACACTAATTTCGAGAGGAGCTCGTGATATGATTGAGCACGGCTGGATTCTCATCTGTAATCAGTAATAATCTAATCAGATTGATCCAAGCTTACAATAAGTAGACCGATTTAACCCTACTGCCTCATCTTCATTTTGGAAGAATACCCCTTCCACCCCATCTTCTCCTTTTCCTCCCTTTGCCAGGGGAAGCTCTCGAGACCTACCTGATTTCGGACCCCCTTTATATGCTTATTGTCCAGGCGGGAGCCCCGGGCTCAATTATCTCCTAGCTCAGGGTTCTCTCCTGGGACAGAATGCCAAACCTGATATTAACGCAAAGCATATTTAAGTGTGAACTCTTGAAACATAAAACAAATAAGTTATCCCAAAAAACTCTATACTTATAAATAAGGAGTTTGAACAAGCAGCAAAAGTATTTTTGAGTGTACTCGCATACAAAAATAAACCCAAACATCTTACGTTTTTGAACAAAAGATCCAGAAGTAAAAGAATAAACTGCTTTTTTCACAGCCGTATTTACCAAAGGGTGGCATTTATTAGTTGATGGCACTGTAAGTCCACAACAAACTGCCGTGATTGATTTGTTTACCCAAAGGTTGCTAGTTAGCTTTCTTCATGGAGATTTTTATTCTTCCTCCATTTTTCCTCCCGCCTAATGATTGCGCCTCACGAATCCCCCCCGATTGAAAGATCACGGGTATCAATTATTTGTCAGGATCTGAATTATTTAAGCGGTCAGGCTTTGGGAGTCGCATACAAAATCCGAGGGCCAAGTTTAAGAGCGCTAAAAAGTGATCCCATATCTTAGGTAAGCATCAGCAGACCGACGGTGTCTCATTCCTTTGCGTGTCCAGATCTCTTCTGTAACCTCCGCTCGTTAGCCTATATGAATTTTGCATGGGGTTTGGGAGATTTTGAATGGCTGACGCATATATTTAGGACCCCCCTACCAAAAAAAAAGACTCTGAGAGCAGATGGGCCTTCACAATTGAATTATCTCTTTGGCTTATATGCTGAGGAAGCTCGCTGAATTCTGAAATATGCATAATCATGTGGATTTGCATAAGTTCCTGATTCGAGCTGCAGAGTTTTAGCGGGGACTGTAATGGAGCTTGGCTGCTAATGAAGAAATGAGGCTCACCTTTGTGCGCCCGCAGAGCTGAGTGAAGTCGCTGTGCCCGCTTCTCCCGCTGTCGGCGTTGTAACCCTGTGCCAAGTCTGTTTGTTGAAGCCAATTTGTCTGGATGCGCCAAGCCGACTGAATTAATCATGTCACTGTGGAAATGCTGCGGTGACTCACATTGACTCTCGCTTTATTTCAAATTACCATGAAAATGACGTCCAGGTGCATAAAGGACACTTGCTTATACGTTTTAATAAATGTCACAATTAGTTGCCTATGTTATAAAGTACTTAGAAACGCGCTGTTGATGTTTCTAACTGCTATGGACTCTGTGAACCGGTTGTTGTTTTTAATGTCTGGTAACGCAGCAGCTCCATTTTTGTGGTTTTGTTTTTGCTTGCTTACAAGAATTGTTGGAAATCCTGTCATATTTTATGCATGTATGCTTTTGTAAACCTTTTTTCTCAACTGTTTTTAGAAAGTTAAACTGGACATTGAATAGAGAAAAACTTTATAAATATTAAATATCTCCCTTTTTGTTGCTTAGACAAAAAAAAGCTCGTCAGAGTTGGATCAAACCATTGACGAGCAGAAACTGAAGTTGACTCAACTTAAAATTTTAAAGCAACAAACTTCAGGACATTTTTCAACCCATAAAAATGAACCACCAACTTATTCAGCACATGTTTTACGCAGCGAATGCCCTTTCAGCCACAACCCACCACTGGAAAACACCCATTCACACACATACACTACAGACAATTTAGCTTACCCAATTCACCTATACCGCATGTCTTTGGACTGTGGGGGAACCCGGAGCACCCTGAGGAAACCCACACGAACACAGGGAGAACATGCAGACCACACAGAAATGCCAACTGACCCCAGGCTTGAACCAGCGACCTTCTTGCTGTGAAGCGACAGCCCTACCCACCCAACTTTTTTTTTTTTTTTTTACAGTGTGTGAGCTCTGTGACTTACAGCAGTGGTCCCCAACCCCCAGGCCGCAGACTAGAACTGAGCATATTTTATATCAGCATATTTTCTACACATTTCAGTAGACTAATGATCTCAGATGAACACTGCAGTGGTTTTTAATTTTCTCCATTAATAAAACTTGTGTCAGACTTGCAGCAATATTTTGTCAGCTTGTCATCCTCTAAGAAAACGGTTCATGATTGCCTAGCTATCTACATACACCCAGCCTCCGGTCCGCGGGAAAATTGTCATGCGTTGACCGGTCCGCGGTGATAAAAAGATTAGAAACCACTTAATTATATTACACTGTTGTAATACACACTGTGTATATTACAAAGTTAGCGCATGATTCATGTTTCTTTTTAGCTTTTTTACTCGTTTGTATTACATTATGAGATTTTAATCTCTGCTCTAACAATTTTGAATGATGAAAATTGCACTCCTGCACAGTTTAGCTCCAACTCTGATCAAACACACCTGCTTATAGATAATTAGTGATCTTTGAGACACTTATTAGCATGTTCAGGTGTGTTTGATTAAAAGTTGAAGCTAAACTATGCAGGACACCGGCCCTCCAGGACCGAGTTTGCCCACCCCTGTTTTAGCAGTTTGAAACTAAATATTGTAAAATATGTAATATTCATAATTCAGTTCAATAACCATGACCAACACAGACAGTGGATCATTTCCATTAATAAAATGTCAGTAAAAGCCACTTTGTTCAATTGTCAACATTAAAAAGTTTTTGAAGCACAGATCCAAGCTCCTATAATGCAACTCAAAAGCTTAAATGGAAAACATCTCAATCGTTTGTCTCCCTAAGAAGAAATTTTCTTTGGGCAATAATGCATGAATTCTAAGCTACGAGTAACCAAAAAAATCAAGAAAGAAAAAAAAAGCCTTCTCGATCATATTTATGACATTCACATTTATTTATTTATTCAGTAGATGCTTTTATCCCCAAGTGACGTACAAAAGAGGCATCCAAAAAAAAAAAAAGATTCATCATATGAAATCCCAAGAAGTACTAAAAATTAAGTCCTAACAGGCCATGCATTCAAATACTTTTTCTCGCTTGTTTTCTTGTGGTCTTGACTTAATTTTCTTGTTTTGTATCAAAAGTTGTTTTCTCAGGTTTAAAACTTTTTTCTGCTTATTCTAGGATGTTAGACATGCATATCACATTATATGCAGGTTTACACTTTAAATTAATTGTTAATAACTTGCGGAAAGGTTGCATAAAAGAAAAAACCTAACTGAAACATGAAACAAATACATTTTTCATAATGTAACTCACACATGCAACAACTTATTTTGCACCATCTCGAACCTACCCTCTAAAATGGGAACAGTTGAGGAAGTAATAATATATTAATACATGAATATAGTCACGAATGTTCATTATCGTGATTCGCTGTTCTGAATGCTCTTAATGAAAAAACTTTTGATATGTCAGGATTACAAGAAAACAACTTTTTGTTATGTCAGGATTACAGAAAATTAAGTGATGATCACGAGGCAACAAGAGAGAAAAATATTTGACTGCATGGCTTTTTAGGACTTCCATAAGAATTACAAATACAAAGATACATTTTTAGGCAGGACGGTGGGTCAGTGGTTAGCACTGTCGCCTCACAGCAAGAAGGCCGCTGATTTGAGTCCCGGCTGGGTCAGTTGGCATTTCTGTGTGGAGTTTGCATGTTCTCCCTGTGGGTTTCCTCCGGGTGCTCCGGTTTCCCCCACAGTCCAAAGACATGCGCTATAGGTGAATTAGATGGACTATATTGGCCGTAGCGTATGAATGCGATAGTGTATGAGTGTTTCCTAATACTGGGTTGCAGCTGGAAGGGCATCCGCTGCGTAAAACATATGCTGAAATAGTTGGCGGTTCATTCCGCTGTGGTAACCCCTGATAAATCAAGTACTAAGCCGAAGAAAATGAATGAATACCTTTAATTGTTAGAAAAATACTAGCAGGAAAAGGAATATGGAAAAATTAAGGAGACATGGAAAGCAGTTTTATTTTTAACGCAGGATGCAGTTAGAGAGGTGAGTTTCAAGCTGTCTCTTGGATATTATCAGGGATTTAACATTTCGGATGGAGTTTGGAGGTGGGAGGATGGAGATCCTGTGGCTGTACTGTTAGCATCCTAACATCAATGTCTTGAAGTTGACGTGATATACCAGTGCAGAGGGGTTTAGAGAGATGCAATTTGGGCTCTTTTGAGTATGTTGAACACCAATAGCACTGCAGCAATTTTGAGCTTTTGTAGAGATTTAATTGCACATGATGAAAGTCCAGCCAGAACCTGCAATAATCTTGAGATATTACAAAGACCTTGACAAGAAGTTGTTGAATTCATCATCTTGTCTTTAACCCGTGGGGACATGACAGACAATAGTTTTTCTTTGATATCTTTGCACTTCTATGTAACACAAAATACAATTAATAAACAGTTAACAATTTTTGTAAAATGCACAGTATTTAACTGTAATATGAACTGTATTTTACTGTAGGACTGGTATGCAGTATGTTACTGTATTTTAAAGTATGTTACTGTATTTTAAAGTGAAAATTACTGTAAATTTTACAGTAAAGATAAATACATACAGAAAAATGCATATGCAACAAGATAAATGGTGCTGTAAATGAAAATACAGTCTTTTTGCTATAAGTAATTTACAGTAAGTTACTGGTGAACTGCTCCCAGTAAGTTACTGTAGATTATACAGGAAGTTATTATCAGTGTATACTTTTAAATAGATAATCACAACACAGTACGTCAGATTAAGTGGGTGCGACGGCTTATACTTACACCCTAAATAAAGTTAGAAAAGGAGCCAAAAGGTTAATTCCACACTATTAAGAGCTCATTTCAGAAGCTGTTCCAAAGCTTGCACAAAGTAAATGAGATTTTTCAGTGCTTTGCTTTCTCTGTGGATAGATTTAGGAGAATGATACTGTGACCATTACGAAGCAATACTAATGGCAGCTCAGAAGTCACATTTCAGGCTACATCCACACATATCTAGAGCTCTCCCTATCCAGTTGGGCGGATTCACAGTGGCAGGACTCCTTCTTTACTTGTTCCAAACCTGTTTGATATTCTGTCCTCTCCCCCCCCTACTGTAGATGTCAATAGTTACAGGTTTCCAACTTTTTTTTAAATATCTATTTTTTTTCATGAAAGTCTCATAAGACTCATAAAGGTTGGGAACACTTGAGTGTGATTAAATAGGAGTTAGTTTTCATTGGGTGAACTATCCCTTTTAATATACATTCAACTGATTTAAAGGGATAGTTATAACAGGTTGTAACAAGTAAAGAGTGAGTAAAATGACAAAAAGTTATATTTTAGGTGAACTATCCCTCTTTTAAAACAGTTTAAATATCAGCGAAATTAAGTTAGAACAGGATTAACCCCAGTTTTCCCTTTGTTTAGCGGCAGAGTGAAATTTTCATCATCCGAAATTGTTGGAGCAGAGATTAAAGTCTCATAACGCAATGCTAACGTGTAAGTAAATCAAAAGAAACTTGAATCACGAGCTTCGGCAACTGTAAAAAAACAATTGCTGGGTTCCACACAATCAATTTGTGTTAGGACAGCATGAAGGAATTGAGGTAACTTAATAGTTTTTAAAAAAATAACGGTGGATTGAACATGAAACTACGGAGACCCGGAAGGGACGTAGTGGTGGGGAAAACAATTGGTGGAAGAGAAAAAAAACTGGGTGGGAGAAAAAAGAAACTCAGTGATCAGTTATCAGTTATCTCGCAAACTGTTTGTCCACAAACACTTCCTGTTCACTTAATTCATGTAAACCCTCCCATTTTTGCCGATATTCTCCCAATCTATCCCACTTTCTTTACATTAAAGCTGTGCGTCGATCGTCGCCTTTCATATGCAACCTCTTAACAAGTGAATGCATGTATAAGCGCTGACAGACAGATGCGCTTCGTACAATAAACTGATCCCAGGCAGGCACAATGGTGTATTTATTAGTTATTTATTTGTTTCAACAAATACAGTTGGCAGTAATAACTACCATAAATGCTCACTTTCTCCTGCATTCATGGGCGTGTTTGTGTTGAAAGGTTAAACATTATAAGGCAGTGGGCCTGCACAGTCATCAACCAGATAGTGTGACTGTGGGGAATCTGGTGGAAAGAAATCCTCCACTTCCACACAGATCTCAGATCTGCTGTAAATGCTGCTCTCCGAATTGCTGTCCATCTCCCCTGCATCTGTGTTTTGGTTGCCAGCCGCATGTAGTGAAACTCCCCTTTTCATGCAAACCCTTTCCTCTTTCGCCTCTGGACACTCCCACCTAAACAAAGCTGGACTCACTCACTTTCCTGACTTTCTTCAAACAACCCGGGGGTGCTTCATGGCCCTTTAAAACTGCTTGAATAATTTTTAAAATTAAGTGAGAAAACATGATTGGCATTAAAACTTTTACTTTGAAAATAAAATGTGCATTGTGGGTTAAACATGTCTGTGGTATTTCATCAATCAGCACAAAGGTGCAGTGAACTTTATTATTTTTTTCTTTGCACTGTAAGATTTATTCTAGAAGCCGCTCATCCTTTCGGTTCACATTACTTTAACACTTATCAACATGATCGAGAGCGAATCGTCTGATCTATGTTTTCTGCGATTAGTTTCTCAGTATGAATTCTTACACTGTCTCTCGCCGATGCTATAAATTATAACTGGATACTAAGAAACGGTGATCTTCAGAGCAGAACTTGTGTTCTCTTGAAACCATATTTCAGAGTTGTAAAATAAACGGGATGTTTTAAAAAATTAATTCAGAAGATTAAAAGCAGACAAACAGCCCGGGTAACTTGCACAGCAGTTTTAGTGCTTTTGGGTTTGTCAACATTCAAGGTGCAAGATCACGGTACATGTAGTCCTTGGCTCTCAAACAGGCCGTATGTCATTGTGTTAAGAAAGTTAAGGGCGGGTTTTCCTGTCACAAGTGAAAGAGAAATGGGCTCAAGCACAGCTGAATCAACACCTCCATGAGTAGCCGGCTTATACGGTGCAGGTTTTTGTACGTGGCACGATTTTATCGAGACATCTGCTTCACAGAAATATGGAGATCGTTTCTTTGTACAACCTGAATCCTGTAGGTTTGTCAGTCTGCTCTGCCAATTTGACTCTAGTGAGTATTTATAGACCTCTGCTTCCGCTGTTCTGACTCGAGGATTAATTTACACCTTTGGTGGGATTTCTGTGACATGTTAAAATAAAAACGTTTTTATCCTGTTTGTGACCTCCCATCCAGATGGCTTCAGTGCTGTTCATGCTGGGATGGTTAAGATGAATGGTTAAGAGTAAGCTTCTCACACAGAGGTGGACATGTCTACAGTATAGCTGTTTCCATCCAAAGATGTGAATAGGATTTATGCGCAAAACTGTAATATGGCATAAAACATTAGCGGATAAAGTGCTGTTTCCATCCTGTGAGTCAAAAAGAACAAAACTGACACTGATAGACTAGCGCCAACTATCAACAAGAAAAATGAACCACTTTGATGATGGACTTTAGCTGAGGGATTTTAGAATGACCAAAACAATATTTCAGATGTTTAAAAATGTGGCCGGTCCGCTGGTTTGTCCATTTATGCCATCCCATCAAGCCCATTTTTGTTATCACATGGCTTTCTTGATGTACATGCTGGACCATTATTTGTACTATTTTATGCAGTCATTTCAAAAAAAGAAAAACACGTCCGCTGAGATTTTTCACAGTGCGAAAGTTCTTGTAAATTTTTTAAATAATTATTTTTAGGAGTTTTTCACCTTTATTATCATAAAGGACAGTATAGATTTCAGACTGGAAATCACTGGGAGCAGAGAGTGATGAAGGAGTGGCAAAGGACCTCAAGTCGGGAATCAAACTCAGGTCGCCGTGAGCACCTCAGTGCTATACTGTATGTCAGAACCCCTAGGCTATTGGCGCTGACAATCTTGTAATTTTTAATCATACTTTGCACTGTAGCAACAGAAACATCGAAACATTTAGATATGGTCTTATAACCCTTTCCTAGCAGGTTTTCACTTTGCTTCATTGTCCTAGCCATGACTGTCCACAAACCAACAGACAAAGAGCTTCTGTTTTTGTACAACCTGAATCCTGTAAGTTTGTCAGTCTGCAGTCAATTTGACTCTAGTGAGTATTTATATACCTCTGTTTCCGCTGCTCTGACTCGAGGATTAATTTACACCTTTGGTGGGATTTCTGTGACATGTTAAAATAAAATAGTTTTTTTAGCCTGTTTGTGACTTACCATCCAGATAGCTTCTGTGCTGTTCATGCTGGGATGGTTAAGAGTAAGCATCTCACACAGAGGTGGACATGTCTATAGCTGTTTCCATCCAACGATGTGAATAGGATTTATGCGCAAAACTGTAATATGGCATAAAACATTAGCGGATAAAGTGCTGTTTCCATCCTGTGAGTCAAAAAGAACAAAACTGACACTGATAGACTAGCGCCAACTATCAACAAGAAAAATGAACCACTTTGATGATGGACTTTAGCTGAGGGATTTTAGAATGACCAAAACAATATTTCAGATGTTTAAAAAGGTGGCCGGTCCGCTGGTTTGTCCATTTATGCCATCCCATCAAGCCCATTTTTGTTATCACATGGCTTTTTTTTTTTTTGGTGAACATGCTGGACCATTGTTTTTACAATTATATCTAAGAGTGTAGCAGGAAAAATATATATGCAATCATCTAAAAAAAAACACGTCCACTGAGATTTTTCACAGTGCGAAATCAAAGTTTTCACATTTATTATTATTTTTAGGAGTTTTTCACCTTTATTATGATATAGGACAGTGGAGATTTCAGACAGGGAACCCCTGGGAGCAGAGAGTGATGAAGGAGTGGCAAAGGACCTCAAGCCAGGAATCAAACTCAGGTCGCCGTGAGCACCTTAGTGCTATATGTCAGTACCACTAAGCTATTGGCGTTGACAATCATATATTTTGATAATCATATATTCAAATACTTACATTTACATTACATTTAGTCATTTAGCAGACGCTTTTATCCAAAGCGACTTACAAATGAGGACAAGGAAGCAATTTACACAACTATAAGAGCAGCAGTGAACAAGCGCTATAGACAAGTTTCAGGTGTGTAAAAGTCTAAGAAGCAAAACATTAGGAGAAAGAGGTGAGTGTGTGTGATGTTGGTGGGTATCTTGCCGTGTTTGTTTGTAGGTGCAGCAAATTGAGCACTGATTTTTGCAGTTTTTTGGTGCAAAAGAATGTAGCAAAGTCATCAGTAGTGAGTGTGGAGGATGCGGGTGGAGGAGGAGGATAGAGGAGGGAGGAAATGTTTTAAAAAGCAAGCGAGGATTGGTGGCACTGTTGACTTTCTGACGGAAGTATGTCTGCTTTGCAGAAGTAACCTCAGTCGAGAAAGAAGACAGAAGAGTTTGGTATGCTATGAGCTGTTCAGGATTTTTAGTTTTTCGCCAACTTCTCTCAGCAGCCCCGAAGTTTGAGCGATGCTCACGGAGAACCTCAGAGAGCCAGGGTGCAGGAGGATTGGCCCGGGTTGGTCTGGATGTAAGAGGGCATAGTCTGTCTAGGCATGATGTTAGCGTGGAGCAGAGTGTATCAGTGGCACTGTTCGTATCAAGTGCAGAGGAGTTTGCAAGATGGAGGAAGAGAGTTAGAAACAATGGTGGATAGTCTATTGGGTGAGAGAGAGCGTAGGTTTCTGCGAAGGCAACTAGAGTTGGAGTGTGTGGCGGCTCAGGAGTAATGTGGATGTTGAGAGAAAGAAGGAAATGGTCCGATGTTTGTAGTGGAGTATACTAGTGTTTGGTCAGCGAGGCAATGTCGAGTGTAAATAAGGTCTAGTTGATTACCTGATTTTGTGAGTAGCAGAAGTAGGTGCTCTTTTGAGGTCGAAAGATGCTAGCAGAGTCTGGAAGTCAGCAGCTTGAGGTCTTTCAATGTGGATGTTGAAGTCACCTAGCACCAACAAGGGAGTGTCATAATCAGAAAAAGAATGAGAGAAGAACATCCAGTTCATCTAAGAAGTGACCTAATGTACCCGGTGGGCGGTAGATGACAACCACATTTATGCGAAAGGGGTGGATAATGGTGACTGCATGGAATTCAAAAGAGCTGATTTTTGGCAGGGACTGTCTCTGAGTGAATTTCCATTCTTTGGAAATCAGTAGTTCAGTCCCACCCCCCTCTCCCTGTCTGACGAGGAGTGTGGGAAAGAGAGAAATTAGTAGAAAGAGCTGCATGTGTAGCAGTGTCCTCCGGTCCTCAACCAGGTTTGAGTTAGAGCCATGAGACTAAAGTCAGAATGAGTGGCTATGGAGGTAATAAAATCTGCTTTGTTAACAGCAGATTGGCAATTCCAGAGGCCCACAGAGAGAGAGAGTTGTGAAATAGAGGATACATGAATTGATCGAAGGTTGTGAGGGTTGCGCCTGCAGCGTACCTCCCGTGCTCTGCGAGTGTTAGTAACAACAGGAATTAGTAAACACATAATAAAGTGCAAGGAAAACAATAATGAGTGCAGAGATAATGTAAATAATAAAGTAAGAAGTACTGCAAGTGCTTTGTCGGTGTCCTTTGCTCGGTGGAGTCGTGGCAGGTAGAGTCGATGGTCTTTACACTCGTGGTCTTCACACGAGGCGGGCTTCACACGAGGCTGCCGCGGTGATGCAAGTCGCCTTATATACACCCCGAGCGCTTTGCTAATTAAGTTCAGCTGGACACGCCTCAAGGTTAAAAAAACACGCGAAAATTGCAGCGGCGGGGGGCGGCGAAAAAACCGTCCCGCATCGGCACACAAGCTCTTACAGTAAACAAAGGAAACAGTGGCTAAGCTTGCTAGTACTAAAACACAGATAGCTGAAAACAATTTAAATGTCCAACAACCAATACACAACCAGCTGAAACAAGTCTAAGTGTTTCTCGAACCAAACACAGCAACTGAAAACAGGTCTAAATGTACTTACTCGGTGTTGCTCTCGGTGCTAACGTGCTTCTCCGGCTAGCTAAACCTAATGTGTTCAAATATATAGTGTGTTACCTGGCGTTTGGACACGCCTCCAAGTTAAAAAACCGCGAAAATTGCAGCGGCGGGGGCGCGGAAAAACCTCCCGCTCGGCACACAAGCTCTTACTGTAAACAAAGGAAACAGTGGCTAAAGCTTGCTAGTACTAAACACAGATAGCTGAAAACAATTTAAATGTCCAACAACCAATACACAACCAGCTGAAACAAGTCTAAGTGTTCTCGAACCAAACACAGCACTGAAAACAGGTCTAAATGTACTTACTCGGTGTTGCTCTCGGTGCTAACGTGCTTCTTTGCACTGCGGCCACTGGAACCTCAAAACATTTAGATATGGTCTTATAGCCCTTTCCTAGCAGGCCCTCACTGAGCTTCATTGTCTTAGCCATGACTGTCCACAAACCAACAGACAAAGAGCTTCTTTTTTGTACAAACCTGAATCCTGCAGGTTTGTCAGTCTGCAGTCAATTGACTCTAGTACGTATTTATAGACCTCTGCTACCGCTGTTTCTGACTCTAGGATTATTTATGCCTTAGGTGGGATTTCTGTGACATGTTAAAATGAAATAGTTTTTTAGCTTGTCCTCCCATGCAGATGGCTTTAGTGCTGTTCATGCTGGGATGGTTAAGATGAATAGTTAACAGTAGCACCTGACACAGAGGTGGACATGTCTATAGCTGTTTCCATCCAAATATGTGAATTAGATTTATGCTCAAAACTGGAATATAAAACCTGGAACATAACCAATCCTAAATAAATAAAGATAAGTTACACACATATTACCACCTGTCAATCCATTTTTTTCAGCGGGACTTTGTGATCTGTGTTGTTTATTATGGCGTCGACAAACTTGGTCGGTAAATAAAAGGTGCCCAACCAACACTATCTCAGAATTTCACTAAAATTACTAAGTACAAGCGTGAAAGCGAAGATTGAAGCCGTGTACTGACAGCTGTGACACGTTTACCTGATAGATTCAAAAGACCGAAGACTCATTAGATAGAGACAAGATGAATCAAATACCAGGTTTAACTACTATAGTGAGACGCGATCCAGCGGTACATCCTTGATAAACTGTCCGACATGCACTGCTCTCTGGAGCTCAGACGAGCGCATGACAAAGTGTGTGTGGCTGTATCTGTGTGTGTGTGGTCACGTTATGTGTGTTTTCAGTGGATGGAGGGCTGTTCAGAAATGCTAGGTAAAACACAATGTGGATGTGAATCATTTTCGTTCTAAATTGCCATTTTAAAACAGATGTATTAGTGTAAACGGGGCCTAAGTGTGTATTTTTCGCGAGCGGGTTTGGGATGGGGCGGGGCGGAGGATTGGCGATGCCGGCTCAGCATCTTGTTGTCTATCAGCCATCGGCGATCAACGATGGCTTCGTTTATCGGCCCAACCCTATCAGCCATACTGTGAATATTTCTTTGCTTCATTAAATATCACTCGAGAAATATTCGAAAAAGAATAAATATTTCACAGGAAGGCTAATAATTTTGACTTCAACTGAATGTATCTTTAAGGTACAGTATGGACCCTTTAGGAACAATAAACATACCTTTGTTATACCGATTGACAGACTTTTACAATTATGAAAATGTAGCAGGAGACGAATATATGCAATCATCCCCAAAAAACATGTCCGCTGAGATTTTGTCCACAGTGCCAGAACAACTTAAAAAAAAAACATATTTTTAATAATACTTTGCACTGTAGTCAATAAACTTCAAACATTTATATGTGGTCTTTCTTGACTTGTGAGCAGCAAACAATGCATTTAAGAAAGAGATTTTTTTCAACACATTCAAGCACACAATACTTTTAATAACATCATTTCTAATAGCTGATTCTTTTATCTTTGCCATGATGACAGTAAGAATATTTTACGGGATATTTTCAAGATGCTAGTATCAGCTTTTTAAAGTGGACATTTAAAGGTTTTAACAGGGCTAATTAGGCAAGATAGGGTAATTAGGCAAGTCATTGTATAACGATGGTTTGTTCTGTAGACAATCGGAAACAATATTTCTTAAGAGGGCTAATAATATTGACCTTAAAATGCTTTTAAAAAATTAAAAACTGCTTTTATTCTAGCCAAAATAAACAAATAAGACTTTCTCCAGAAGAAAAAAATATTATGGGAAATACTGTGAAAAATTCCTTGCTCTGTTAAACAGCATTTGTGAAATATTGAAAAAGAAACCGAAAGTTCACATGAGGGCTAATCATTTTGACCTCAACTGTAGGTCAAAGACAAATAGGTTTTTTTTAGGAAGAATTAATGGTGTAAATACCGCCTAAACTGACTACTTTATACCTTGATAAATCTTGTTGCGTGATTCATGTAAATACCAACAAATTTTGGGAATTTTCTCTGAATAGGACAACTATGCAAAAAGGTCATGCTAAAAATAAATGTGTACTGCATGTGTACTGATTTAGACATCAAAAACACGCTCAGTGGTGCATGCTTATTGGTGTATATACAGTATAAGTCATCAAGACTAAAATGAGTGTCATGACACTGACTCTGATATCATCAACTGTTTTGTGCAGGAGTTTGAGAAGTTTAACCAGAGACTGGGAGATGTGTCGAAGATCGTGCGGATTCCTCTGCCTGTGTCCAATGTGTTATGGGAGCACTGCATCCGTCTGGCCAACAGGACATTAGTGGAGGGGTAAGTGAGACCACCTGCTCTTTGATTGATGTCTGTACAGTACAGCGTTCTCATTGGAATAACGGCATTACTAGGTACTCTGCACTTTCCCTAACAATGAAAAATAGCTACCAGGATTACAAACAAAGACTCTGAGCAGCAAGGGCCTCCTATTACTCTTTTAGTGTCACTTAGATTTAGTAATATGAGGGATATGGGTTTACATGTTACATTGTTATTTGTACAAAATGAGGATGTTCGTTGTTTTTTTGTTTGTGTTTATATCTTTTATTTTTTTTTATAAATGCATTTATTCAGGCTATTTACAGTTAGCCATTTATTTATTCACTTACTGATCTTGTTGTTGTTGTTTTGTTTTGTTTTGTTGTTTTGTTGTTTGTTTTTTGGCTTGTTTGTTTGCGTTTTGTTCATTTGTTTTATTTGTTTATTTATTTTTTGGTTTGTTTTGTTTAATTTTTTTGTTGGTTTGTTTGTTTGTTTTTTGTTTGTTTGTTTTTTTGGGGGGGTTGTTTTGTTTTTATTTGTTTTTTGGCTTGTTTGTTTAGTTTTTGGTTTGTTTGTTTTTTAGTTTTTTTGGGGGGGGGTTGGTTGTTTGTTTGTTTTGTTTTTGGGTTTTTGTTGTTTGTGTTTGTTTGTTTATTTGTTTTGTTTGTTTTTTGGGTTGTGTTTGTCTTGTGTATTTTGGCTTGTTTGTTTAGTTTTTTGTTTGTTTTTGTTTAGTTTTTTGTTTGTTTGTTTTTTCTTTATTTCAGTTGTTTTGTTTGTTTGTTTTGGTTTGTTTTGTGTTTTGTTTTTTTTTGTTCTGTTTGTTTGGGTTTTGTTTTGTTTGTTGTGTTTTTATTTGTTTTTGGCTTGTTTGTTTTTGTTTGTTTAGTTTTTAGGTTTGTTTGTTTTGTTTTTTGTATTGTTTAGTTTTTAGGTTTGTTTGTTTTTGTTTAGTTTAGGATTTAGGTTTGTTTGTTTTTGTTTGTTTAGGATTTAGATTTGTTGTTTTGTTTTGTTTAGGATTTAGGTTTGTTTGTTTTTTGTTTTGTTTAGGATTTAGGTTTGTTTGTTTTGTTTTGTTTAGGATTTAGGTTTGTTTGTTTTTGTTTTGTTTAGGATTTAGATTTGTTTGTTTTTGGTTTTGTTTAGGATTTAGGTTTGTTTGTTTTTGTTTTGTTTAGGATTTAGGTTTGTTGTTTTTGTTTTGTTTAGGATTTAGATTGTTTGTTTTTGTTTGTTTAGGATTTAGGTTGTTTGTTTTTTGTTTGTTTAGGATTTAGGTTTTTTTTTTCGTTTTGTTAGGATTTAGGTTTGTTGTTTTGTTTTGTTTTTGCTTTTTTTCATTTTTGTTTGTTTGTTTTTTTTGTTTTTGGGGTTTGTTTTGTTTTTTGTTTATTTCTTTTTTTGTTTGATTAGTTTTTTGTTTGTTTGTTTGTTTTTTTGTTTAGTTTTTTTGTTGTTTCACGTAAAAAATCCCTAGTAAATTCAATGTATTTATGTAGTCTAATTATGTTTAGCCTTTTATTTCTTGACTAACATTGCTTATTTATGTTAATTTATTCACTATCTACTCATAAATCCCTACTAAAATCAAAGTATTTTATCCACTATATTTACATTTTAGCCATTTATTTCTCCACTTATCTCATTTACAAAACTATATGATATTTGTCAATAACATTCTATATACATTTTGGCACCATTGTCAAAGTTTTCCTGTTTGTTACTGAAAGGCAACCCCAGATGCATTGTTTTGCTTGGTATTATTGGTATTGTGCTTTATGTCAACACCAAGCACAACACTTAACTTTTAGGCCAGAGAGCTCAAGTTTAGTCTCATCAGACCACAAAATATTCCTCCAAAAAATGTCATGTTTTGTCAAATGGCTTTGAGCAAATTCCAGGCGTGACTTCATGTTGGCTCGTCTCAAAATCACTTTCCTCTTGCTGGTCTTCCATTAGATGTCAAGTGCTCAAACCACGTGCTGAAGTCTAGACATTTTCCCCCCTTTCAGCCAAAACTGCTCTGGAATGTCATGTAGTATCTGGCATCTGTACATTTTCCTTATAAATGCGCTTTTTGTTTTGTAAGATTCGCTGACCTTAGAAGTGTTTGAGTTGTGCCGCACTTAAATGGACGTAGAAGGTTAAAAGCTTTGCCAGTCCTTTTTTTTTTGTAACATCTACTTTCCTGCTAACAGCTACTTCTTAAAGTTCCTCAGGCAGATCTCAATTGATTAAATCCACACACAAAGTCAATGATATTTATAGTAGCAGGGAAACAAGTGGATTCGGATTGAAGCTCTCTAGATAATCTAAATTCTCACCCAGTAGTAGGGAAAAAGCTATACTATAAATGTGTTGAAGACGAAACCGTTATAGGCATCCCAGTAAAAGTGTAAATCAGCTTATTTTTTTTTACCTGTACATTAGAATGTGTGCTGTTGAATTAAATTTTTTTATTAATTATCAAAGACACCTAGTATCATTCATTGAAACAGCAGTTTATATACCAAAAATACACTCACTGGCCACATTCTTAAGTACACCTTACTAGTACCAGATTGGATCCCCTTTTGCCTTCAGAACTGCTTTAATCCTTTGTGGCATAAATTCAACAAGGTACTGGAAATATTCCTTAGAGATTTTGTTCCATATTGACATGATAGCATCATGCAGTTGCTGCAGATTTGTCGGCTGCACATCCATGATGCGAATCTCCCGTTCCACCACATCCCAAAGATGCTTAATTGGATTGTGTACTGGTGACTGTGGAGGCCATTTGAGTACAGTGAAGTCCTTATCATGTTCGAGAAACCAGTCTGAGATGATTCTTGCTTTATTACATGGCGTGTTATCCTGCTGGAAGTAGCCATCAGAAAATGGGTACACTGTAGTCATAAAGGAATGGACATGGTCAGCAACAATACTCAGGTAGGCTGTGGGATTGACACAATGCTCAGTTGCTACTAATAGGCCCAAAGTGTGCCAAGAATATATCCCCCACCACATTATGCACCACCACCAGCCTGAACCGTCGATACAAGGCAGGATGGATCCATGCTTTCATGTTGTTGATGCCAAATTCTGACCCTACCATCTGAATGTCGCAGCAGAATTCAAGACTCATCAGACCAAGCAACATTTGTCCAATCTTTTATTGTCTAATTTTGGTGAGCCTGTGTGAATTGTAGCCTCAGTTACCTGTTCTTAGCTGACAGGAGTGGCACCCGGTGTGGTCTTCAGCTGCTGTAGCCCATCCGCCTCAAGGTTGGATGTGTTGTGTGTTCAAAGACGAGTGGTTATTTTGATTACTGTGCCTTTTTATCAGCTCGAACCAGTCTGGCCATTCTCCTCTGACCTCTGGCATCAACAAGTCCACAGAACTGCCGCTCACTGGATTTTTTCTCTTTTTCTGACTGTTTTCTGTAAACCTTAAAGATGGTTGTGCACGAAAATCATAGTAGATCAGCAGTTTCTGAAATACTTAGACCAGCCGTCTGGCACCAACAATAATGCCATGTTCAAGTCTCCTAAATAACCTTTCTTCCCCATTCTGATGCTCGGTTGAACTACAGCAGATTGTCCTTGCCCATGACTTTCCCATGTCTACATGCCTAAATGCATTGAGTTGCTACCATGTGTTGGCTGATTAGAAATTTGCGTTAACAAGCAGTTGGACAGGTGTACCTAATAAAGTGGCCAGCGAGTATAAGTATATAATTTCAGGCATATTTAGAACAAAAATTATTAAATAAATATTAGAAATATTAAAAGAATCACAAGGCAGTCAAAAAACGCCAATTAATTTCAAGCCTATTACCTATTTGTCAGTCGACGTTTATATTATTTAAAATTTAATGGAATGTATTATTATAAATATATACATTATTGTAAATTAACCAGCCACTTTGAACAATGAACCAACATTATTTCACTGGTATTATGAATTATATATATATATATATATATATATATATATATATATATATATATATATATATATATATATGTTGTGTGTGTGTGTGTGTGTGTGTGTGTGTGTTTTTTTTGCAAATTTATCTAAAACTTAAAAAAAACGACACTTGATCCATATAATTGATAATATTCTAAATTATTGATGCAAAATTCAGTTTTATGTTGGTTTTCAACACCACATTGTAATCATTCTCAGCCTGTAATTGTACAAATCCACCCATATATGAGTCTGAAAATATGCTGTTCCAGATTTCACCCTACTATGATGTCACAAGCCCTGTCTACAACTGTTTACATCCACAGACTAAACCAACTGTTTCAGTAAACAGTTTTTTAATTACAGTCTTTTGTTTGCACTTGACCTTTAAACAATCAATAAAACATTAAAGATGATTTAAGTTTCATATTGACATTATATGTGGCATCTAAACCGCATGATGTTGAACAAACTTTCATGATGATGATGAACTGCCATGCCATTTGAGCACAATAGACAAAATTAAATGGATGCTTTGGTTAGAGAGAATGGTAGCAGAATTATTACGCTGCGTAAAACATATGCCAGAGTAATTGGTGGTTCATTCCACTATGGCAACCCCTGATAAATCAAGAACTAAGCCGAAGGAAAGTGAGGGAGTTCTGAGAGTATCTGAGGCATGGAGTGTAAAGGTGCCACCCTTTTCTGGAAAAAGAGCCTGTTCCAGATTTCACCCTACTATGATGTCACAAGCCCTGCCAACAAGTGTTTACGTTCACAGACTAAACCAACTGTTTCAGTAAATGTACTTTTTAAATATAATATTTTTGTTTGTACTTGGCCTTTAGCATGCAATAAAACATTAAAGATGAATTAAGTTTCATATTGACACTATATGTGACAACTGACAGCAATCTAAAGCGCATGATGTTGAACAAACTTTTATGATGATGATGAACTGCCATGCCATTTGAGCACAATAGACAAAATCAAATAGATGCTTTGTTTAGAGAGTATTGTGGCTGGATGGGCATCCGCCAAATAAAAGATATGCCAGATGAATTGGGGGTTCATTCCACTGTGGCAACCCCTGATAAATCAAGAACTAAGCCAAAGTAAGGGAGTGAGTTTTGAGAGTATCTGAGGCATGGACTGTAAAGGTGCCACCCTCTTCTGGAAAAAGAGCCTGTTCCAGATTTCACCCTACTATGATGTCACAAGCCCTGCCAGCAGCTGTTTACAATCCCAGACTAAACCAACTGTTTCAGAAAACAGTTTTTTAAATATAATCTTTAGTTTCTACTTGCCCTTTAACATGCAATAGAACATTAAAGATGAATTAAGTTTCATATTGACACTATATGTGCCAATCTGTGACATGGAGCGTAAAGGGGGTCACACACCAGAATTCTAAACATAGGTTTCTATCAGGGTACACATTCCGGCGTCGCAAGTCGGTAGCTGTCGGCGGCACCCAGCCACAACTCAGGACACTGCTAATCTTTCTGTCGTGCCACAGAGCGCCATCTGAATAGTGTGCGATACTTTCAACTATCATGTGTGCGCAGTGCTGAGCGACGCATCCAGTGTGTGACAGCCTTAAAGTTGCCACCCTCTTCTGGAAAAATTAGCATTTAAATAGAGAGACATTTGTTTGCACTCAAAAGTGGCCATCTTCAGCATGGCCTAATATATGATCTGTGAGATATTACACGTTTTCAGTGTCATATGTTCCTTCAGAAATCATTATTTTAGCAAGTCAAGTAAAACTTTATTTATAGAGCACTTTAAAAACACAGAAGTGAGCCAAAGTGCTGTAATATACAACAAAATAAGCATAATAGTATATAAAATATAAGATAAAACATAGCATAAAAAGGCACATAAATTAAAATAACCAGTTAGTAAGATCAGGTGTCAAATTCCAATGAAAAAAAAAAGAGTTTTAAGAGCTGATTTAAATAAAAACACAGAAGAGGCCTGTCAAAAAACACAGAGGCCTGTCTATGGGCAGCAGCAATCATTTCAAAATCTAGGACCTACACAGCGAAAGCCCGATCCCCTCTAAACTTACGCTTTGTTTTTGGCACAATCAGGAGAAGCTGATCAGCTGACCTGAGAGAACGAGTGGGCTTATAGGGGTGTATCAGCTCAAAGATATAAGGTGGGGCTGACCATTTAGAGATTTCAAAACAAATAAAAGGATCTTAAACGGTATTCTAAAATTCACTGGCAACCAATGAAGCGAAGCTAACATGGTGGAAATGTGGTCATATTTATGAGTACCAGTTAACCGGTGTTCTGACAGACAATAGCTGACCTGCTACTCCCCACATACAGTGCATTACAGTAATCCAACCGAGTGGTCATAAAACCACGTCATGCCGATATAGTGTTAAAGAAACATATTTTATTTAATGCTAATTAATGCTAATAAACAGTTTCTCCTTGATCAATTTGTGAAAACTACAATACATTGCATTATTCCTTTATGAATAGTAAGTTAAAAAAGGCAGCTTTTATTCGAAAATCCAAATTTTGTAACAATAACTGGGTAATAGGGGAATCAGATCATTCAATTCCTTTTTAAGACCTTTCAAGACTCTTTTCATACATTTTTAAAACTTTATCGCCACTTTAGGTTTAACCTGGTAACATTTTAAAGTTAAAACAGTATTTTAGTAAATTTAGATTGTAAAAATGCACAACTAAATACTCTTAGCTTGTGATAACTTCTTGTTTTGTAGACTTGTAGACTTGTTTGATTTCATCTGGGACTTTTTCCAACAATATTACATTTTAAAGCACATATCCCAAAACTCAAACGGCAGCTGTACCGACCTGATGCTTTTAAGCCTCAGCCATATGTCTAAAACCACCAAACCTGAATGAAGGCTTTAGTTTCTCCTGTTCTTCATTCCTCACTTCAACTCTTGTGTGTTTTTCTAGGAAAAGGAGCTTATTTTGGCCTTTTCAATTACGACTGGCAGTGTATGTTCTGAGGGATGCAAACCCTTTATCAGCAGACATTCGGGGGTGTATAAAATCTTGCTCTATTTCTGATAGTATTGATTTAAAGCAAAAAACACAGAGATTTTGAGCCGCATCATCGATCTTGCGTTTGGATCCACTCTCGTCTTTCCTCCTTCCCGAGGCTTATTCATACTGTAGATTCATCAAATGTCCGTAATGACTTTGTGCCATGAGAGGAATGGCTTTGTTGCTCTCAAATAACTCCTCGTATAAATCCATCAGCGCTCTTTATTCTGCCTTCTCGTTTCATCTACTTGCACCATCCTTCTTGCACCCATCTGCTTGTCATTAGTCGAGAGCTGGATTATTGGAATCAGGGATGTTTGCGTGGCACGGTGTGACAAGCAACCTACTGTAGAAGTAATGTCCTCTCCAGTGAGCTGTTGTCAATCATTCTCGGTATATCATCTTGAATGTGCAGCCCGGAGACTTGAAGTCTTGTGCTCGTAATGGAGATCAGCTGGAAGCACATTTGACATGACTTGTCAAAGCGCTCTCGACTTCACAGAGCTTCTCTTTTCTGGATGTACATTGTATTACACAGAATTTAACTGTAATGTGAACTGTGTTCTACTGTAAGACAGGTTTTTAAAGCTGCATTGTGAAAGTTACTGTTTATTTACAGTAAAGTTATACAATACTGTAAATACATATAGAGCAAGATAAATGGTGCTGTAAATGTTAATGCAGTATTTTTGCTGTAATTGATTTACAGTAAGTTACTATAGATTCTACAGGAGATTGAGCCAGTGTATAGCCATAGAAATGTGAGAATTAAATGCATCAGGAAAATTCAGATTCTTCTATTATTCATTTCTAGAGCTGCGGAGTGCATAAAGGAGAAATTGCATGCCAGAGGAACAAACAATTGTTCAACGAATGGGAAGCACGGTGCAAGTGCAAGATTATTGTGCTACAAATAGCACGGACTTCTGTGGAATGACAATGTGTTCTCTGAATATCTGAGAAGCTGAGAGAATTGTCTGGAAACATATGTTCAGTCTCATCAGGGCTGTGTGATAACCAGATTGGTGGCTCGGTAAAAATCCCCATTTGGTGGCCATTTCTTTGCGATGCCGCTTAACTCCTTAAACATAATAAGGGGCCATTCTAACCCATTCTTTTGAGCAATGGTCTCAAACTCCAACTAGGTATGGATAGGTATAAGATTCTAACAGTATGATAACCTTGAAAATAAATATCAGGGTTCACGGTATTGTGATTATGCTCTAAAATATATCTTTTAAATGTCTGGGTAAAAAAACTAAAACTTATCCCCCATTTGAACGCAATATATTTTATTTTGAAAAATATAAAAAATATTTGGAGCAGTAAAGATGTCCGGCTAAATAATTCAAAATCATTGACTTCTGCTGTCTTCATTAGGTTCCAAAACACAGATTTCTTACTATTTAAAACAGCATCTTTGGATATCTTTTTGCTGATGATTCTATTGTCCTAAAAATAAAAATATATATATATATAAAACATAAATAAAAAATCTTACACATTCCCTAGAAATGGTATAGTAGAAAATGTTGCCGTTTTTAAAACCTAGACTTTTCCAATCCACGGTACACCTTGAAAATAGTTCACGTCATCCCATGCTTACCTCCAACTCACACCTGCTTAATATTCAATTCAATTTAATTCAACATTATTTGTATAGCACTTTTACAATGTAGATTGTGTCAAAGCAGCTTCACATAAAAGGTCATAGTAAATTGGAACAGTGTAGTTCAGTTTGTAGTGTTAAGTTCAGTTCAGTTTAGCCCAGTTCAGTGTGGTTTAAAAATCACTACTGAGAGTCCAAACACTGAAGAGAAAATCCAACGATGCGCAGCTCTATGGATCCCAAACCATGCAAGCCAGTGGCGACAGCGGAGAGGGAAAAAAACTTCACTAATTTGTGAAGAAGAAAAAAAAAATAATAGTACACAAAGGAAGTGAATGCAATTTTTGTTTTCAAATATCTGTTAATTAACCGGTCCCGTATTTCAAAAGTAACAGGTTCCGTATTTCATCATTCATAGGTTTTTACTAGTAGCTTTAGTAGTTTGAAACCTTATATTGTATATAAAATGAGAATTAAGTCTGTAAAATAACAGAAAAAGTACACTGCAAAAAAAAAAAAGCATAATAAAAATAAAAAGTCGTGACAACTTATAGTTTTACGTTACTTTAACCTAATCTAGAAAGTTTCGACATTTTTTTAAGAGTTAAATTATAACTTGACATCGTAAGACAGCTTGATGCAAGTTAAAATGAATTGTAAAGTTAAATTTGTTCAACTTAATTTAAGTGAGCAACATATTTTTACAGTGTATTGTAATTTACAACAACGATACAGACAATAGATCATTCATCCATTTTCCTTCGGCTTAGTTCCTTATTTATCAGGCGTCACCACGGCGTAATGAATCGCCAACTAATCCAGCATATGTTTTACACAGCGGATGCCCTTCCAGCCACAACCCAATATAGGGAAACACCCATACACTCTAATTGACACACACACATTCACTTATAGTACGTCTTTGAACTGTGGGAGAAACCAAAGCACCCGTAGGAAACCAACGCCACCACGGGGAGAACATGCAAACTCTACACAGAAATGCCAACTGACCCCAGCTGGGGCTCGAACCAGCAACCTTCTTGCTGTTAGGTGACAGTGCTAGCCACTGTGCCACCCTGACAATATATCACTTCACACTATTAAAAATATCAATAAAACATGTTTTATAAATCTCAATGTCCCATAATGCAATTCATAAGCATCAATAAATGAAAATAAAACCATAAGCTCATAATTTACATTTTTTACAGATTTTTTACAGTGTAGGAATGTGTTTTTCCTCTTATTAGTGAATATATCTTAGTGAATAAACATAAGCATCAAGGGGGAAATCATATTTTTACACTGTCCCAAAAGTCCAGTTTAGATGCTTAATGGGCACAAATGTATATGGAAATGTGATCAGATTGTCCCGCGTCAAGAGATTCCATTTTTGGTGCACTTTAATTGTTGCCTATAATCCCCTAATCAGGTTTGTCAATCAATATTTAAAATGTTTTTGCTTTGAGCTTTCGCATAATGCTTAATTGAATATGTATGTTACGTGATCATTTAGTTTAGTGCTTGATGAAGTGTGTGTCAATTAAATCTCTGTGCTGCATGTGAAATACTGCGAGCGTGTTTGGGTCAGCAGTTGGCTTTCGGTTGATCGCTAATAAATGATTGAGCATAATCATTTTAAATGCAGCAGATTGTAATTAGGCATTGTCTCATTTGAATGTGATTGCAAACACATTGATTTCAGTTTTATTAAAGGCTTTCGTGTCTTCTTAGGATTTTATTTAGAGTTCTGGAAGTTGCTGAAAACGCTTGTTGAATGTTGAATTTGAATCGAGTGTTTTCAAGATTTGAAAAGGGCTTAGATGTTGGAGAATTGGCTTGAAACTTTAATTGTTTTGCTTTTTATTTTAACTAATTCTGCACTCTTGCCTGTAAAGTGATCTGAGGATATCTACAGTATATATTCACAATCACCGGCCACTTTATTAGGTACACTTGACCAACTGCTCATTACTGCAAATTTCTAATCAGCCAATCACATGGCAGCAACTCAATGCGTTTAGGCATGTAGACATGGTCAAGACGATCTGCTGCAGTTCAAACTGAGCATCAGAATGGGGAAGAAAGGGGATTTAGGTGACTTTGAATGTGGCATGGTTGTTGGTGCCAGACGGGCTTTTCTGATTATTTTAGAAACTGCTGATCTACTAGGATTTTCACACACAACCATCTCTAGGGTTTACAGAGAATGGTCTGAAAAAGAGAAATTATCCAGTGAGTGGCTGTTCTGTGGATGCAAATGCCTTATTGATGTCAGAGATCAGAGGAGAATGCCAGACTGGTTCGAGCTGATAGAAAGGCAACAGTAACTCAAATAACCACTTGTTACAACCGAGGTATTCAGAAGAGCATCTCTGAACACACAACACATCCAAACCTTGAGGTGGAGGCAGATGGCAGCAGAAGACCACACCGGGTGCCACTCCTGTCAGCTAAGAACAGGAAACTGAGGCTACAATTTGCACAGGCTCACCAGAATTTGACAACAGATGATTGGAAAAAACGCTGCCTGGTCTGATGAGTCTCGATTTCTGCTGTGACATTCAGATGGTAGGGTCAGAACTTGGCATCAACAACATGAAAGCATGGATCCATCCTGCCTTGTATCAACGGTTCAGGCTGGTGGTGTTGACGTAATGGTGTGGGGATATTTTCTTGGCACACTTTTGGCCCATTAGTACCAATTGAGCATCGTGTCAATGCCACAGCCTACCTGAGTATTGTTGCTGACAATGTCCATCCATTTATGACCACAGCGTACCCATCTTCTGATGGCTACTTCCAGCAGGATAACTCGTCATGTAATAAAGCATGAATCATCTCAGACTGGTTTCCTGAACATGACAATGAGTTCACTGTACTCAAATGGCCTCCACAGTCACCAGAACTCAAACCAATAGAGCACCTTTGGGATGTGGTGGAACGGGAAATTCGCATCACGGATGTGCAGCCGACAAATCTGCAGCAAACTGCGTGATGCTATCAGAATCAGAATCAGAATCAGAAATCAGAATCAGAAAGAGCTTTATTGCCAGGTATGTTCACACATACTAGGAATTGTTTTGGTGACAGAGCTTCTACAGTGCAACAGCATTACAGAGTCAGGACAAAAAACAGATAATAAATATATTTAAAAAAAAATTGAAGTAGTGAGTGCAAATATACAGATGGACAAGTGTATGTACGTGTTTATTACTATATACAACGTTATATGTGCAGCTGTTATGTGCAAATTGGCATGTAAAGTGTGTTGTTAAATAAGTGTATATGTGAATAAAAGTGTATGGCAAGTAGTGATGTTGGTTCCACAATTATTATCATCAAGTGTTCATGAGATGGATTGCCTGAGGAAAGAAACTGTTTCTGTGTCGGGCTGTTCTGGTGCGCAGTGCTCTGTAGCGTCAACCAGAAGGTAAAAGTTCAAAGAGGCAGTGTGCTGGGTGTGAGGGGTCCAGAGTGATTTTGGCAGCCCTTCTGCTCGCTCTGGATAAGTACAGTTCTTGGGGAGTAGGAAGGGTTTGTACCAGTGATTCGCTCAGCAGTCCGAACTATTCGACGTAGTCTTTGGAGGTCGTATTTAGTAGCTGAGCTAAACCAGACAGTTATTGATGTGCAGATGGACTGATTCAATGATGGAGGTGTAGGAACTGTTCAGCAGCTCCTTTGGGAGGTTAAACTTCCTCAGCTGACGAAGAAAGTACAGCCTCTGTTGAGCTTTTTTGACAATGGAGTCAATGTGAGTGTCCCACTTCAGGTCCTGAGAGATGGTGGTGCCCAGGAACCTGAATGACTCCACTGCTGCCACAATGCTGTCCATGATGCTCAGTGGGGGGAGAGCAGGGGGGTTTTCTCCTGAAGTCCACTATCATCTCCACTGTTTTGAGCGTGTTGAGCTCCAGGTTGTTGTGACTGCACCAGACAGCCAACTCCTTAACCTCCTGTCTGTAAGCAGACTCGTCACCGTCCTGAATGAGGCCGATAAGTGTGGTGTCGTCTGCAAACTTCAGGAGCTTCACAGAGGAGGCTTTTGATGTGCAGTCATTCGTGTACAGGGAGAAGAGCAGTGGGGAGAGGACACACCCCCTGGGGGGCGCCAGTGCTGATTGTGCGGATACTAGATGAGAATTTTCCCAGCTTCACCAGCTGCTGCCTGTCCGTTAGGAAGCTGTTGATCCACTGACAGACAGAGGTGGGCACAGAGAGCTGAGTTAATTTGGGTAGGAGAAGTTTGGGATGATAGTGTTAAACGCCGAGCTAAAGTCAACAAACAAGATCCTCACATAGGTCCCTGGTCTGTCTAGGTGTTGCAGAGCATAATGCAGTCCCATATTTACTGCATATATATGTCAGTATGGACCAAAATCTCTGAGGAATATTTCCAGTACCTTGTTGAATCAATGCCACAAAGGATTAAGGCAGTTCTGAAGGCAGAAGGGAGTACCACCCAGTACCAGTAAGGTGTACCTAATAAAGTGGCCAGTGAGTGGGCTTTTGTGCACTTGTGAAGTGTGCTTCACAAAGGTGAATGGGCCTGAACAACCACATGTAGTCTATTTTCTCTAAATAACAAAAAGCACTCTCCCTTCCTTACTTTAGTGATTAAATCCCTGAGCATTAACAGTTGCTTTATATAATTCGCATATGAATCGCTGAATACCTCCTCAATTGTAAGTCACTTTGGACAAAAGCATCTGCTAAATGACTAACTGTAAACATGGCATTTAAATTTTTCTTTAGTGTACTGTAGAATACTAAACAGCATCTGATATAATGTGATGAAGTATGTTTACGTTAGCTGTAAATATACAATTTGCTACACTTATAAAGAGAAAATGCACATGGAAACTGCTTAAATTTGACTTATGAACCCTGCTTATTTCGTAATTGTAATGATGTGAAAAACACAGTTACTTATTGTGCTTTTTCTTACTTTGTTCATGCAGTTATTTTGCACAATGAGATGAAAAGACTGAGCAATTCATTACATCTGGGTCCGCTCATATTGAGCAGCAAGGGTTTTGTAATTAAATTCAGCAGTGTTCACAGTGAAATGGATTATTTTTTGCCTCACCGTTCTCACTCTTGGACTTTTGTTCACTTTCTAGAAGCAGATTAGATTTAAGCATTTCGAGTCTATAGCGAATGCTCGGATATTTCTGCTGTGTGTTATCAGATTTCTCTCTCTCTCTCTCTCTCTCTCTCTCTCTCTCACACACACACACACACACACACACACACACTACCTTTCATTTTTAATAAAGCCAAAGTCTGAACTCTGGAAATAGCACTGCCTTTAGTTTATTTTGCAGCGAAGCTAAATTCACGATAAGACTCTGTCTCGAGATGATGTATTGATTTTTTTTTCTTTGAATATTTGTTTGATGGAATTTTTTGCCTTTTATATTTTGGATCATGGTAAGGGCTCATGAGAAGGCAGTTTTGAAGCATGGAGCACTGTAAATCACACTGATAGATGAGGTGATAAATCACGGTAGGATTCACCTGCTAGTTTTCCTTACAAAGGTTGTGCTTTTAACGAACTGGGAGTTTTAGGTGTTCCAGCGACAAGCAATTTGTCTGCAGAAGTGATGCAACATAACAAAAAACGCTTAAATATCATCTGCTGCACTCCCAATGAAACGGTAAAAGCTTTGAGGTATCACTTTATTTTTGATGGTCCCTTAACGCATTTTGTTGAATTTAAGTTACATTGCATCTACATGCCAACTAATTCTCATTAGACTATAAGTAGACTGTTAGGTTTGGGGTTAGTGTAAGTTGACATGTACTTGTAAAGTTTCTTATAGTCAGTTAAATGTCTGTTAAAGGAGCAATATCAACAGATATTAAGCAGACACTCTACTAATACTGTAATTGGCATGTAGTGCAATAGGGACCATCAAAATAAAGTCTTGCTGGCTTTTAGTCTAATTAATACATATTAAATTCTTTAACATTATAAATAGGCTACGGAGTGACTGATGTTGTTGGTTTGCCGTGATTACATTCCTGACTTTTATTTCCAAGCCTTCTACTAGTTATTTATTTATTTTTTAAATCTGAGGTGAACTATCTGTTGCTGCTTTCAGTAAACTCTTATACATTTTCTTGTATTTTGAGGTAACTTACCGCAACTACTCCTTTACAGTAGCTTACCTTTAAATGTGTTTTACAATTGCAGGACCCTACCGCAATTTCATTTTACAGTAAAATAGCCTAACTGCAACTACTTTTTATGGTAAAATGCCCTTTATTACTTTTTAATTTTACATTATGACATTTTTTACACTGCTTTTACTGTAATTTATTTACATTTTACACTGGCAGTACAAAACTTTTATTTTTAGCATTTACTACTGAATTGAACAAATTCCAACAAGTGACAATTTTGTCATCAACTACAGTAGCAGTGCTTGATTACTTTGATTACTGTAGATTACCGCAAATTCCCTAATATGCAAAAGTTACTGTAAATGTTTTAAAACGCAATGCATATTACAGTAGTGGACTATAAAGAATGTATCTGGTATTTTATTGGGCGTTTTTGCAGTAAATAACTGTAAAATTGCGGCAAATTCTAACAGTGTTGTATGACAACTAATGTCACGTAAAATGTTATTTAAACTCACATAGGAACCATTGAATAAAGCAGTAAATAAAGCACATAATCTGTACCGGAGATGAATCTTTGTCATAGTAGATCATGCTGTTGTTCTGTCATGGAAATAGAAAGCTTTTGTATATGAATCTTTTTGAATATGATGCTACAAGCTTGGCACACCTGTCTTTGGGAAGTTTTGCCCATTCCTCTTTCCAGTACCTCTCAAGCTCTATCAGGTTGGATGGGAAGCGATGGTGTACAGCCATTTTCAGATCTCTTTCAATAGGATTTAGGTCTGGGCTCTGGCTGGGCCACTCAAGGACATTCACCAAGTTGTTGTGAAACCACGCCATTGATGTTTTAGCGGTGTACTTTGGGTCATTGTCCTGCTGGAAGATGAACCATCGCCCCAGTCTGAGGTCAAGAGCACTCTGAAGCAGGTTTTCATTCAGGATGTCTCTGTACATTGCTGCATTCATCTTTCCCTCGATCCTGACTAGTCTTCCAGTTCCTGCTGCTAAAAAACATCCCCACAGCATGATGCTGCCACCACCATGCGTCACTGTAGGGATGGTTTTAGCCTGGTGATGAGCAGTGCCTGGTTTTCTCCAAACGTAACACCTGGCATTCACTCCAAAGAGGTCAAATTTAGTCTCATCAGACCAGAGAATTTTGTTTCTTATGGTCTGAGAGTCCTTCAGATGCCTTTTGGGAAATTCCAGGCGGGAAGTGGCTTCCGTCTGGCCACTCTACCATATAGGCCTGATTGGTGGATTACTGCACAGATGGTTGACCTTCTGTAAGGTTCTTCTCTCTCCATCGAGTGATCGAGTGACCATCGAGTTATTAATCACCTCCCTGACTAAGGCCCTTCTGCCCTGATCATTCAGCTTAGATGGCCGGCCAGCTCTAGGGAAGAGTCCTGATGGTTCCAAACATCTTCCACCTACAGATGATGGAGGCCACTGTGCTCGTTGGAACTTTCAGAGCAGCAGAAATTTGTTCTGTAACCTTCCCCTGCCTTGTGCCTCGAGACAATCCTGTCTCAGAGATCTACAGACAGTTCCTTTGTCTTCATACTTGGTTTGTGCTTTGACATGCACCTTACATAGACAGGTGTATGCCTTTTCAAATCATGTCCAATCAACTAAATTGACCACAGGTGAACTCCTATTAAACTGCTGAAACATCACAAGAATGATCAGTGGAAACAGAATGTATCTGAGCTCAACTTAGAGCTTCATGGCAAAGGCTGTGAATACTGACGTACATGTGATTTTTCAGGTTTTATTTTTTATTTTTAATCAATTTGCAACAATTTAAAAAAATATTTTTTCACATTGTCATTATGGGGTATTGTGTGTAAAATTTTGAGGAAATAAATTAGCTTAATCCACTTTGGAATAAGGCTGTAACATAAAGAAATGTGGAAAAAGTGAAGCGCTATGAATACTTTCCAGATGCACTGTATTTCCCTGTAATGCTCTCACTAAAAGAATTGTGTGATTAGACACACACTGTTGTCTCGCAGACGGATTTCATGTCCCTTGTTGTGCCTTTGGTCTTTAGCAGAAAACAAGCAGATGCATTCTTATTATAAAATCAGCAGATGGGAGATGTGCTTTCTGTCATGCCTTTTTTTTAAAGGTTATGATTTAAAGATGAAGCTAAAATGACTATAGGTGTTAAGGGACTGCCGGTGTTGTCGTGTCTGCTTTCATTTAAAAAGACGAGTTCACAGAGAGAAAGCAGCGTGGTGTGACGAGACTTTCCCTGACAAATGATTCATTTTATCAGCATGGGGCTTTATTTCTCCAAGACTTGTGACTTCCAGTTTCTTACTCTATAATTAATGTAATTTAAATTGCCCCCTATAGTTTGACACGTCATTTTGGCGGTGGTCTTTTTTATCATCGTGTCATTCATAAATCATGATTAGTCGTGAAAGCATATTTCGCGAGTCAATGCTCAGACTCAAAGATGAATGAAGCACGAAAGCCTGCAAAGTTATATTCATATGCAGATAATGAGCATTTGTATGCAGGCCCATCTGCCAAATGTATTGTAATGCAGCTTTATTTTAAGACTCATACATTTTCAGATCCTCGTATTTGCTCGTGCGTGACTCTTCTAGAAGTAAAGAAACTTTGTGTTTTAAAATTCAAGGGCATGGAATTTTAGATCAGCCTCATTTTAATTGGATGATCATGAAGTGTATTGTACGCAGCTTGTTTAGTTGTTACAATCTTGTTTTTGTTAGAACAGACACATCAATAAAGCTAGTGATGATTATTTTAGTTCACATTTTTACTAAATGTTTAAAATGTGTATCCAAATTGCTTTAAATAGTGGATTGCTTAATTATCGACTCACTTGATTTGCTCAGAAATAGATTTTTTCAAGATTAAAGGGACTAAGCCGAAGGAAAATGAATGAAATGTGACAGTTTTGCTGTGAGAGACACAAATGTTTTGCTCCTGCTTTTGTTTGAAACTTTTTCACAATGCAGAAAAAACCTACAGAGACAGTTATTTAGAAATATTTCCCAAGTGATATTTAACAGAGCATGGAAATTTCCTATATAATTTTTATTTTGTAGGAAGTCTTATTTCTTTAAATTTAGCTGGAATAAAAGCAGTTTAAAAATATGTACATCATTTGTAGGTCAATATTATTAGCCCCCTTAAGAAATTATTGTTGTTTTAGATTGGCTATAGAACAAACCCCTATTGTCCAATGACGTGCCGTACATTTAAATATTAACATTTAAATTATTCACCATTTAAATTTGCAATATAACTAGTAAAATATTATGTACTATCATCATGGAAAAGACAAATAAAAAAAAGGTATTAAAAGTGAGTTAAAACTATAATGTTTTAAAATGTGATGAAAAAAATCTATCCATTAAACAGCATATATTTTAAATATATATATTTCAACATTTTATGTTTGAAAAATTACCACAAGTACTTTCACAGGACGGCTAATAATTGTAAACTTTTTGTTCAATTTAATTCATCTTTATTTCTATGGAGCTTTTACAATGTCGATTGTGTCAAAGCAGCTTAACATAGAAGTTCTAGTAAATTGAAACTGTGTTAGTCCAGTTTTTAGAGTTGAATACGGCCTGGATACGGCCTGGTCCAGGCTTATGGATACCCTAGAAGTCCTCTATGGTTTTTGTCTGTTAAACTCTTGTGTTATATTAATATCACAATTTGCAATTGTGCTAATATTCAGAAAAAATTATTTACTTTCATCCATGTTTCAGAGTTAAATTACTTGGTATATTATTGACCTTATTCTTCAATGCAGAAGTGTGCTCATTTTTGCGATTGTTTTAGCACTTCTGATTCAGTGTTCAGTGGAAAAAATGACTAGAAATAATAAACCACGGAAAACTGTCAAACCACTTGTTCTATAAACAAGTGTTTGTATGACTATACAGACAAAGCAGAATAATTTAATAAGAAAATGTCAGTTTGCAACATCAAGCAGCATAACAAGCCATTTTAACGTCTAAAAATGAATGGAAGTGAATGAGCCCGGATGTGTCGAGCTAAAAAGATTCAAATGGCTGCGCCCACTCATACGCAAAGAATATGGAAAATAGTATATCTTTAAAAAAAAAAACACCATACAATATATGGATTGCTTTCATAATTTGAATAATAGGCTTATTCTAACTGCATTCTGTTAGTTTTGTTCATTTTTGCACATACTGTATAGTGACATTAATATTTTTGACAGAAAGAAATCATACTTTTATTCAGCAAGGTTGCATTAATTGGCCAGCAGTAACAGTAAAAATATTTATAATGCTTTAAAGGATGATTATTTTCTTTGCCACTTTATATTGTACGCTACTTGACAAAAGTCTTGTCGCCAAGTTTTAGGAACAACAATTAATAACTTGACTTCTAATTGATTATGTGGTATCAGAAGTGGCTCATATGAGAGGCAAAGGCCTCTAGATTGTGATTATTTTAGCATAATAAAATATGATCATGTTTTGATTTTTAATGATTTAATGAGGACAGTAAGGTCTGACTTTGCTTAGGCAAAGTTTTGTCACTTAACTAAAATAATGTACAGTATAGAATATAATGTCTCCCAGAGTTCATCAAGATTCTTTGGATTCATCTTCAATGCCTCCTCCTTCATCTTACTGCAGACATGCTCAATAATGTTCATATTTGGTGACTGGGCTGGCCAATCTTGGAGCACCTTGAACTTCTTTGCTTTCAGGAACTTTGATGTGGAGGCTGAAGTATGAGAAGGAGCGCTATCCTGCTGAAGAATTTGCCCTCTCCTGTGGTTGTAATGTAATGGGCAGATCCCTCACACACCCTCACTGAATGTAACCCCAAACCATGATTTTTCCTTCTCCAAACTTGACTGATTTCTATGAGAATCTTAGGTCTTCTGCAGTATTTGTGATGATTGGCATGCAGTTCAACAGATGATTCATCTGAAAAATCTTCTGACACTTTTCCAAATGATCAACTAGAAGTCAAGTTATTATTTGTTGCTCTTACAATTGGGATCCATGACAAGACTTTTGTAGTATGCATCTACAGAATCCTCATTTAACCCCTAACCATAATTTCTCAGTCATAAAGAATTGACTGTTCATTTCTACAAACTCATTCAGAAAGCTTATTTCCTTTCTTTTTTAAAAAAATCTTTCTCACAGAGCTGTTTATTCCTGCGGGTCATTGTCAGCACAACACCTCAGATATTTTACAGCTGCAATGGTGCACATTTGTTAATTTAAGTCTGTGTCTTGGGAGAAGTTTCGACGGTAGAATTCAAAGGGAATTTATTAATCTTTAATCTCCATTTTATTCATGGTATTAAGCCTGGTAATCCCATTATCCTCTTTCATGTTATTCTAACAGGAACAGAATGTTAATCTTAACCTCATTATACTTGATCTCGATGGATAACGTTAACCGCGGACACCATCCAGCAATTGTTTAATGCATTTATTCGTTCGTTTTCTTTCATTTTGTTTACTCATTACATATTCAGAATGCCCTAAAGGTTTACATAAGTGTATGGCTGCATTTACATGTATTTATGTATCCACTGTGATTTGAAAGGGAGGAGTGTGACAACTGTTTTGCTATACAGTCTTAAGGAAAACACAATACAAAAAGTCTTCTTAATTATTGAACTGATCAGATCACTTCATTGAAAACATAATGAAAGTACACTTTTTTATTGCACTATAAAAAATTCTTGCTGACTTAATTTTTTTAGTTAAATCAAACTTTAAAAAATTGGTTCAAACCTGATTAACTTATTAAAATAAATTAAATCAACAAAAAATCTTGACATTTTGTCATTAATTTCAGTGTCCATGACTGCTTTAATTGCTTTAAAAATTACCGTAATTGTAAAAAACGGTAAAAATGCTACAGTAAAATCTGTCCTGGTTAAGAGTAAAGGCTGATTTATACTTCTGCATCAAGCGCATGCTTATGATCCAGTCGCATACCTTTCGCTCTGGCTGACGCTGACGCACATCTCTCAAAAAATGTAACCACACATCGCAACATTGCGTTGCACAAGCTCTGTGATTTGTCGGATTGGTAGCGGTGACCAGTGTGGGTGGGACCGAGAGCTGCGCGAATTCGTTGGAGTCAGTGTTTACAAGTGTCGAGTGCCGTGAAGGAGCTCTGGATGGTCACAGTTGTTTTGTGTTTACCTTGTGATTAAGTATTTACCTTGTTGTTGCACGTCCACCGGTTCCTGCCTCTGAATGAGTGAGTTTTAACTACTTGTAAGGTAGCGCTCAGAAAAAACAAAACACCCTTGAAGAAACTCAACACAGAGGAACATAACCTATACTGCCAGCTAGTGTTTCAGAAGTGAAATTGCAGAGCAACACTAACAGCATGCAGAAGTATAAATGCACGGCTACGCACAAGGCAGGCGCCGTGGGTCACGCCGATCACTCAACGCACAAGTATAAATCAGCCTTTAGTTTCCTTAATATGTACAGTTAATAACTAAATTTCCAGCATTCCCTGCATAATACTTTACTTTTTATGCCTTGTGTTGCCATTACAATGGCTTTTTTCCTCATTGGTCATGTACATTAGAGTTTTATGCTACATCTAATGTTGATAAATAATGTTTATTCAGTTCAATTCAATTCCGATGCTCTGATTGATCAGAGCATCCCTAGTACCATAATATACAACAGCAACCCAGAAAATATATCACTTTAAACTATTAAAAATATTGATAGAAGTCACTTTTTCAAACTTTTCAAGGTTAAAAGTTGTTGGAAGAAAGATCAAGGTGGCATAATACAATTCAAAAGCAGAACTAAAAACATGAAATACACAATACTGAAAACGGCTAAATTCTGGATATTTTTACCAGTGTATTTTTGATCCCAGCACTCAACCTTCACATACTCTCAGCATGGCACTGCCATCACAGTAGGGCTGGCATGTTTCTGATGTGTTTGGCTTAAACCAAACATCATTTAGTCTGCTCGCCAAAAAGCTGAATCTTTGATCTTCCAGCTGCTTTCAGAGTCTCTCGCGTGCTTGCAGAAAAATAAAGAAAGAGAGAGAGAAAAAAAACACTTGGAATTTGCAGTAGGATTATTTGAGTTGTTTTGAAGGTTAACATATCGCAGAGCACATGTGAGACATGAACCTGCCATGGAGAACAGAAAGATTTGGATTTTAACGAAGCTGACGGCCATTGTTATTGATGAATCACCATGACATTATGCCTCAGAAGAATGGTCTGAACCCTGCATTTGAGAGAAACTGGGTTATTATAACTAAACAAACACTAAAACTTAAGCAAGTTGTGTCAGTTGTGTTATATATATACAGGGTGGGCCATTTATATGGATACACCTTAATAAACTTATTGGGAAAACAATGGTGTGCTTGGCTTTAAAGTAACTTTATTCTTTCATAAGTTATTTAAAAGCCCCCTCACATATACTAATGTGCCACAAACAGGACGTTAATATCACCAACCATTCCCTTTTTAATTAAAGTGTATCCACATAAATGGCCCACCCTATATATATATATATATATATATATATACACACACACACAATGATTAGGCAATGTCATCTATTTGCCACACTGTAAAAATGTTGGGTTATTTTAGCTTAAATATGGGTAAATGAAATATGCAATAAATATGTTTTATTTACTATTAAATAATTAAAAGTTGTTGTTTAACTCAAAAATTTGTGATTTTGTCCATATTATACCCACAACATTTGGCCTGAAACAACCCAGCTATTTTTACATTTCTGTGCAATATTTTCATTCATTTAAACTTTCATGCTTTTAACATTTGGTTTAATTAACAGTTAACATTTACTTTTATTATATATTACTTTGTAGCTTTAAAATAAAAACAAATATATATATATATATTGGAATATATTCTAAAATAAGGGACACGATTACAAACATAAGGATCATATTTTATTCATTACATTCAGTGTAATCTTCAAGTCAAGTACAGTTCAAGCTGAGCTTTATTATCATTCTGCTACATGTGTGGACATAAAGTGGAATGAAATGTCATGTCTTGTAGGATCATGGTGCTGCATAAATAAACATAATGATAATATAAACACAACACTGGGTGTAAGAGCTATTTTAAACCTAAACAAAACTAACATACTGGAGCGGTAATCTAACTATACAAATCCAATAGATAACTATACAAATAACCTGAATGACTTTACAAGTACTTTACATGAAACATGGTCGCCCACTGAAGCTAAGCAGGGCTGCGCCCAGTCAGTACCTGGATGGGAGATGAGAAACATGAGAAAAGCTAGGTTGCTGTTGAAAGGGGTGTTAGTGAGGCCAGCAGGGGACACTCAACATGTGGTCTGTGTGGGTCCTAACGCCCCAGTATATTGATGCAGGTATATTGATATAGACTGCTCAGTGTGCACCATCTTTAGATGATAAACTGAGGTCCCGACTCTCTGTGGTCAATAAAAATTCCTAGGATGTCCTTTCAAAAAGAGTAGGGGTTTAACCCCGGAATCCTGGCCAAATTTACCCACTGGCTTCTGTCCATCATGGCCTCCTAACCATCCCCATATCATAATTAGCTTCATCACTTTTTCTCCTCTCCACCAGTCAGCTGGTGTGTGGTCTGGTGCAAAATGGCTGCCGTCGCGTCATACAGGTAGATGCTGCACACTGTTGGTGGATGAGATTTCCCCCCAAAATTTGTGAAGCGCTTTGAGTGTCCAGAAAACCTGAATGGAAGGATTTATTATCATTATTATTATTATTATTATTATTATTATTGTTGTTGTTGTTGTTGTTGTTGTTGTTGTTGTTGTTGTTGTTATTATTATTATTATTATTATTATTATTATTATTATTATTATTATTATTATTATTATTATTATTATTATTAAACACAAATTATAATATATAAAAAGAGGTATTTAAGGTTGAAAAACGTAATGGTGCGTTCACACCAGACGAGGATGAAGCATCAAGCGCGACAGATTTACATGTTAAGTCAATGCAAAGACACGAATAGACAGCCTGTGGCGTGATTTGCAAGAATGAGGCGGTGCGAATGATGCGATTCATGTGAATTGAGCAGCGCGAATTGAGTTGCGCAATTTACTCGAGTTGCAAAATCTGAAATTTAGCGGACATTTGCCCCACGTTAACCAATCTGGAGCTTGCTCTTGTAAGGGTGTGATTATGATGTTGAGCCTGCAGTTGGTGTCTTGAGGGTCCTCGTGCCTACACCTGACAACAGCTCATCAAAGTGGGCTCGGCTCAGTCGGAAAGCACTGCTAAAAGCCTCCATCATCAAGTTATGATAATGGTCCAAAAACTAGTACACCCAAATTTATATGTTATAGAAAAATATTAAATACAATTTTAAAAAAAGAGGAAAAATCAAGAGAAGCAAAAATGCAAAAATTTTGTTTTAAAATTTAGTAATTAAATTTTTTTTGCAATATTTTGCTTGAATTTAATTGTATTATGTTTCAATTTCTAAATATGTTTGGTGACTAAAATATTATTTTAATAAATATATCTGTTTATTAAATCTGTTTTGTTGAAATGCACCAAAATACATTGACTATATTCACTGAGAAATGGATACAAAAATATTCATTTTCAAAATGGGGTGTACCCAGTTATGCTGAGCACTGTATATCCAGTGAAGAGAATTGAGCTTATATGGTCATATTTACTTAATATTAACAGTATCTTAATGAATTATCGGTGATGATAAAACCCCGTTCCCCATTAATAGAGCTTATCAATAGTCAATTTAAGTCCTGTGACAGAAGTGATGCATTTTAAAGACAGCAGAAAAGACACCTTTAAAAAGAAAAGACACCTTGAAAAGATGATGAAATAGAGACTGTAAAGGTCAGAATCATGAACACTGACCTGTAAGTAGAGGGTTTTTTTATCATATGAAGGATTCATTGTGTCGAAATGAAGGAGTAAAGCCAATCAGAGCTTTTTTTTTTTGTAGATTTTAGGCATGCTTTCTCACAGTTGCAACATTTTCACTACCCACAGGGAATCGGCTGTGTTGAAAACTAGTTACGTTGATGAAAAAGAGTGCGGTGTGACTAGAAAGTTTGATGGCTTTTATATTATTACAAGAGGCAGATCTTCTGAATGCACAGCGATGATGATGATGATGATGAGAAGAAAATACAAAAGACATTCAGTCCCGGAAGGATTATTTTTGGCACCTGATCAATAGAAATGTTTCTTTTCTTTAATATCAGTATTTATGCATTATTAATCTGCTGTTGGACTCTATCAGTTCTGCACATCTGGACGCTGCAGTTTCTCTTCATTCTTTTGTGCAGAACTGCTCAAGTTCAACAGGTTTCATGGAAATCTAGAGGTTGGATTATTTTTTTTTTTCTGTCCACCTATAAATTCTCGACTGGATTGAGACCTGGACTCGACTTGGCCTCTATGGCACATTAACATTGTTGTTTTTAAGTAGCTCAGGCTTTGTGCTTTGGCTCACTGGAAGATAAATCGTCTCCCAAGTTTCAGGTGTTTTGCAGACTCCATTTGGGTTTTCTCCAGAATTTTCTCTACTGCTTGCAGCATTTGTTTAGACTTTTTTATTAGTTCATACTGCTGATGAGTGGTTTTAAAAAGCCAAATTAGATCCACTGAGATTAAATGGTGTAAGCAAAACATTTATCTATTTTAAGTATTTATTTTTTAAATTAGGATAATGAAACATAATTTTTTTACTGAGTGTGTTTTTGCGATTGTTTTGACTTGGTTTTCATTTGTCATGGAGAAATATCTATACTACGTGTTGGCAATTAATTTTTCCAAGGGACCAACCACGTTAGACTGTGAGGCGGTTTTAGAGGACCAGACCAAAACAGTTCATTTGTATAAAAAAAAAAAACGTTCTGTGAAACTATTAAATAAAACGATAAAAAAAAAAAATACAGCATTACAATATCAGCTTTATATAAATGCCACAGGGTTTTTGTTTGATTGCTTAGTTAATTTCTATTTATTTATTTTATAATTCATTCGTTCATTTTATTCTTCTTATTGTTCAGTGAGAGAATTCTGGCCTATGTTGGGCTAAGCAAGTGCACTGAAGTCAGATTGAATTTGAGGGTTGTGCTGGATCATCTACTAAATATTAGTATTTAGAATCCATAAATTAATGCCTAGTCATTTAGCTTCTTTTAAATTGTTGTTGCCATAGACACATTCTGACAGTTAGAATCAGTTAATTGCCTCATTAAAAAAGGACACCTTACAAGAAGTCACTTACAACCCTCTCATCCTGTGATCATCTGTAGAAGCATTGTCTGTAAGTTTATTATCTGTTTGTATTTATATTCTATCTTAGATGTTATTGTTATGTATATAGATAACTATAGCTCATTTTATGTACATCTTTTACATAGTTTCACTCTGATTCATACTCAATGTGGCATGGAATAAAGCAGCACTCTGAGACACCGGAGTGAGGGCAGAACAAGAGTGTTATGTGATGTAATGATCATCACTGAGAGAGGATCTGTATCTGCATTTGTTAAATTGTAACCTGAGGTTATTAGTCTACCTTTCTTACTGTGTAATTCCATACAAAGTGTGAAGCTACCAGGTTGGTTCCTGTCACATGATTCGTGGTTCGCTCGCTACACTCCGAAATGTTTCTATTTTTTCAATACGCGGTGCCTGGAAACGTGAGCTTGACATACCGCATATGCATCCCTTACTATTTGCGCTCTGAACAGGCGCATATCCATTTCGTAATATCAGACCTGCGCATTGCAAGGCCCTGTTTGGGGTTGAATTTAAATAAATACTTCACACAGGCCAATCAAAGAAGTCCAGCTGGTCAAATGTGGCCTGGGTGTCATAAAATGCCCAGGTCTGATCTATACTATGCAACAAAAATGGGAAATTCTGGGCCAAAACTAAAAATTCTGAATGCAAAATACTTAGAGATATTTATTTCTTATTTTTTTTAAATAATATAATTTTGTAAGGCTTTTTAAATTCAACACAATAACTTCAAAAACGCAAGCCAATGAAATAAACCACATTTTATTGACATTGAACTGCTTTTATTCTAGCCAAAGTAAAAACAAATTCTCCAGAAGAAAAAATATTATCAGACATACTGTGAAAATTTCCTTGCTCTGTTAAACATCATTTGGGAAATATAAAAAATAATAATAATAATTCAAAGGGGGCTTATAATTCTGACTTCAATTGTATATGTCCTGTCAGTGTGAAATTTGAGCAGACTTTGTTTTTCTAGTGGACATGTGCTTCATGCATAGATAAGAATATGGGTTAATGAACAGAATATTGACAGAGCAACAAACCAGCCTTTGCATGGCACATTGAAATGAATGGGTTTCATAGCGCAGCGCTTCCATGTCTGGTGTGAAAGCTACTTCACTCCGTGCAATGACTACTTCTTGAGGGAAATTAAAACTAGCTCACTAAATATCAATGAGCAGTATGTCATATGTTTATTTTTTTCATTTCACCAAAAAAATCTGGTGCGTCTCTAAAATATACCTACCAGTAGGTGGCGACCTACTTAGTTCCTAATGAGTGATTCATTGAATCATTCGCACAGAATCCCTGATTCATTTTGACATGAAGCAAATGCTGACTTTTTGAATGGATCTTTGAGTCAAAAAATTATTTCACAGCGGATTATAAAAATAATAATAGACCACCACATTATGCTCTGAGATGCACAAATGTTCTGCTCCAGCTTTGTTTTAAAGTGTTTCTGTTGGCAAATGTTGTCTAAAATGTGACAGTTCTTCCTAAACAGTTATATAAAATCAATATTTAATTTCACTCACACAATGGCATTCATAAAAACATCAGCTCTTGCTTGTGCTTGATATATTCCTTAATTATCTATCTTATGAAACACAAATAAACAATGGATATTTAGGTTTAATTGATTTTTGTTACTTTCTTAACTTGAATAATAGGCTCATGTATTCAATTTGCCAGTGCTTTCAGACTCGAAATGTTTGTTTTGCTTTGATTTTTTTAGCTCTCAATTTTAACTCACACATTCTTTACAATATTATCATGAACAAATAAATACTGCGCACTCTGAAAGCTTTTACTAGGCACTGTGGAAGTTTTCAGATGTCTCACTAAGTTAGCATTTGGTTTCACATTTGATCAGATGTTGTGTCCTGCACTTGCTCTGGGTTATGGTCCTGTAAAGGTCATTTCCTGGACAGATTGATAAATAATGACAGCCTTTCTATAACACATCTGTCAACATGAGTAAGCTTTTTTGGAAGACATTTGTTCTGACCTCATTGAAGGTATGAATGTCTTATAGTGGTCATGTAATTATATCTTGGTGTATTGGACAAGACAGATGATCAATATTTGTTTGACAGTTGCACATGCTGAAATTGATGGGCTGGAGATGAAATCAGAAGGTTTTGCTATTATTCAGTTTCTCACAAGATCATATTTGAAGACAAGCTTTCTTTCAGAATGCATTTATTATACAAACATGAAAGCCGTATTTGATAGTTTTGACAATGGACTTAAAAATTAAAAGGTAATTCTTCTAAAACTTCTGACAGTTCAGAGTTTATATCATGCAATTATGAATTGGCACTTGGCGATTTGCCTTTTTTGCAATTACAATCTTATATAATAAAAAAAATAATTATACATCTCAAAGTGCTAGATTTCAGAATTCAGATTCAGTTTATATCACACAATTCTAAGTTTATATCTTGGAATTCCTGGTCTTTTATAAGGATAGTGAGAAATAAACACTAATATCACAGCTGTGAGTTTACATGTAGAAATCGTGTGACACTACATTACAATTGCTTGAAAAACAATCAAAAGTAAATGACAAATGCAAGTTGGCGTTGTGAAATGAAAAAAAGTTAATTTCCCATTTTGGATGAATGGAATTTAATAAAAGTTCTTTGACTTTATAAATCTTGCTCAAAACAGTTCAAATGGATGTTATATACAAATTTATTTCTATCAAAATAACATTTAACCCCATAAAATTTACTTAAGATCAATTCATTTCAAATGTTTGCTTTGAAATGAAAAATAATCTAAGTTTTATGATGCAATAGTTTATCAACATAACTCAAATGTGATTGAGTTATCGGGAAAAAATGTTAAATCTACATTTTTTTTGCTTATTGTATTTTTGTTCTAGTGGGAGAAAAACTTTATTATAAACAATGTGTAACGTGTTTAGTATTTTACTATTAGACTGCAATTTAATAGTTTGGGATCAGTAAGACATAAAGCTTTAATGTTCGTTTTAAACGACATTTTTTCCATTATTCCATTAATGGTTAATATACATCTCAGAACAGCACTGCCACTTTTGTTCAGTTAAAACACCCATGCAGGAAAATAATAAAAAATAAAAAATAAACAGGGTAGCTAATAATCCAGGGATCTAATAATTCTGACTTCAACTAGGCAGGTTAGGATAATTAGGCAAGTTATTGTATAATGATGGTTTGTTCTGTAGACTATCTGAAAAAAAATTAGCTTAAAGGGGCTAATAATTTAACCCTAAAATGGATTTTTAAAAATGAAATTTATTCTTGCCAAAATAAAACAAATAAGACGCAAAACATGCGACGCAAGCTAATCATGTGTCGCAGAAATAGAAACTGTCTAAAATCGAAATGTCACGGAAAAAAATCGAAAATGTCAGGCGTGCAAATCGAAACGTTGCGTGTGCACACAAAACATGCGACGCAAGCTAATCATGTGTCGCAGAAATAGAAACGGCGTCTAACTTTCTCTAGAAGAAAAAATATTATCAGACATACCGTGAAAATCTCCTTCCTCTGTTAAACATCATTTGGGAAATATTTAAAAAGAAAAAAAAAATCTAAGTGGGGCTAATAATTCTGACTCCAACTATATATTGACATGGTCATTACAATTACACTGGACAATCAATGCATTTGTTTAAGTGTTTTAGGCAGACTTGCTAATTCTCAACACCTCTCCACGTTAGGCTTGACATAAAATGTAAATAAAATAGATACATATACACAACATTATAATCTTTACATAAACTGGCTATTAGGCAAAAGCAAAGGCTGCATGATCAAACAAACTAATAGTAGACTATTTGTGTAAACACTGCTGTTTTGTTTTTAACTATTTTTAAGTACACTACTAAAAACATTGTATCACTTTTTAATTTTAGGCTAGCAGGTAAATCATTCCACAATTTGGTTCCCTTAACAGAGAAAACAGATTGACCAAAGTGGTTTTACACTTACAAGACAGTCACCATTAGCAGTGGCTCATGTGACTCTATGAGAGGTTTGATGCCTACTGATTAGATCAGAGAATTAGTAATTAAAAGTATTAATTTAATATATTAACAGCAATTAAATAGAAACAATGCTTGCAGACTGGGATGTGTCTCGTTGCAATCTGCAGGGAAATGTCTACACATGTACCAAATCTAGCTGTATTATTAATTCATGTAGAATGTGATGCGTATCCACGAAGGCAGCGCTCCAGTAATAATCACATATTACCTGAATTGGTTTGTGTAAGGACATTGGGAAATAAGGCTTTGAATAATAATGGCAAAGATCAAATCGCATTGCACTGTTGTGATATCCCAAACCAATTTTCATGTTTTGTGAGATGATTCCTTACGGTCATAAAGGCTGTTTTCACAACACACAGATTGTTTGTTAAGTTTTTTGGCCATATTTAGTAAATGGTTTGCAGTTTTTGATTAAAGCATTCAACTGAAAATAAAAAGATTGTTCAAAAAATGTTCAATCACTCAAGTCAATGTTTACAAAATGTTTTTCAACAGAGAGAATAAGTCAAGGTAGAAAATATGTGGTTGCAGCAACGTGATAACTGAATTTTCAATTTGGAGTGAATTATGTTTTAACAAAGGCTAAATGAAATGATTACTGTTTTATAATGTGCTGTTTGTGGTTATGCGCCATCTAAATGGGATTTCAATTAGACTGAATGTGAGTAAATACACATCATTTGTGAGTCATTTGGTCACGTCATGGTTTATTTTAGAGAAAAAGGACTCTTGAATATGGTAACTAAAGAAGTTTCGCCTCACTGGCAGGCACTGAATGATGGAAAACCATAGTACATATTCACATATGGCCAAAGCATTAGCATTAGTTACTCGTTAAATTTAATTTGTGGTTGTGTTTATGATGTGTTTGGTCTCATTCAACAGCTCATTGACTCATTACTTTTATTGTAACGCTAAACCTCTGAGGTAGTTCTCCACTTTCTGGTAATAAAAAGTAGATTTAACTTAATAGTGCAAAATGGAAAGGAAAGCTTTTTCCTTCTAAAATGCAGATCTTTCATAATAAAGTAGATTAAAGTTAGGTTTTTGGTGAATGCTATGGTGTTTAATTCTTACTTAGGGTGAATAGGATATTTTACAGAAGAAATCTACTCTCGTCACTAATTCTCCATATATTTGAGCAGTAAATTTGTGTAATAAGATAACAGTTTGAGGCAATTCACCGGATTTCATGATAAACATATTTTAAAACAATTATTATATACCTGTACACTCACCGGCCACTTTATTAGGTACACCTTACTAGTAACGTGTTGGACCCAGTTTTGCCTTCAGAACTGCCTTAATCCTTTGTGGCATAGATTCAACAAGGTACTGGAAATATTTCTCAGAGATTTTGGTCCATATTGACTTCATAGCATCACGCAGTTGCTGCAGATTTGTCGGCTGCACATCCATGATGCGAATCTCCCGTTCTGCCACATCCCAAAGGAGCTCTATTGGATTGAGCTCTGGTGACTGTGGAGGCCATTTGAGTACAGTGAACTCATTGGCATGTTCAAGCCAGTCTGAGATGATTCACGCTTTGACATGGCGTGTTATCCTGCTGGAAGTAGCCATCAGAAAATGGGTACACTGTGGTCATAAAGCGATACAGATACAGATGTTTTGACTGATGAAATGTGAAGATAATCGAGTCAAGAATGTAACAATATGGTTTATCTGTGATCTTCAAGCCATCTTGTGTGTTTTCCGATGCAATCTCATCACATTTCATAACTTTTTGATTGAGTGGCATATTTGTATTAATCTCATTGGTACATGTTTATTATGATTAGTATGATTTGATCTTTGTTCAATGAGGAGTCGATTTAGAGGTGCGCTTTGGGGACATGCCTTTTGTTAAAAATCTTATGTTTTCATAATTCATAAGAATGAAATCATATGAATTCAAACAAAATAGCCAATTTTCTGGCAATACGTAGTTATGATTTCTATTGAAAAAAAATCATTAAAAAAAAAAATCAATCAATCAATATTTGTGCTTGTTGCTATCAAAACTGTCTGCATAACATCTGGCAATGCTCTATTTACATTGTCTCCAACAAACTTTTGGAGTTTGCTTAATTTAGATTGATTGGGGTGTTTTTGTAAGTGTGTGTATCATGTATAAAAAATAATAAACAAATTGCAAGCAAGAATAATTACAACAGAGCAGAGGAAAAAGTCAAATAAAAAGTGCTGTATAGTTTTCTGTAGTCAAACAGTATTCAATTGAATAATGAACTGTAAAATAATACTGTATAGTCTTCATTGTACACTGTAAAACCCAAAAAGTTAAGGTAACTCAAACCATTTGAGGAAATCGATTGCAAGTTCAAAACTAATCCTAATGAGTACTGTGAACTTAATCCATTTGAGTAAACGAAAGCAATTTGAGCACAGTAAAACCTAAAAAAGAAGCGAACTCAAACCAGCTGACTACTGTAAAACCCAATAAGTTAAGGCAACTCAAACCTGTTTGAGGAAACCGATTGCTACAAACCATTTGAGTTAAAAAACAAATCTATATGAGTACTGTGAACTTACTCCATTTAAGTTGAAGTGATGAGGTATTTAATGAACTCATTACCTTCAACCCTGAGTTCAAAACTCTTTTCAAATGAGTAGAATTTCAGTACATTTTGAGTTAACTACACTTATTTCATTTGATAAAGTTGACTGTTGGGTTTTACAGTTAATAAGTCAGAAAAAATGTTCTTCATTATGTTAAATATGCTGTATGTTATTGAACCCGAATACTTCACAGTCTCTTGAAAAGCCTTTAAAACACATGCAAATGCTAAAATTCCACTCTGTTATGGTTATACTTTGCAGTGACTCCACAAATCTCATGTGTTCTCAATTGTTGATCAACTATAATCCCAACTCAACATTGCATATCCTGCGATATGCGGACACACACATTCGATATCCATGCTTAAATGATTTATTGGATAGCCATAATAGATATAATACATATCGATACATTTGCATAATGGCAACAGAATGGTGACCATCAAAACAAATAGTTTGAAGTACACTAGACCACATATCGATGATGATTATTTCAAATGAGACAGGATCAGTGTAAATGAGTGTTGTTGTCCTGCAGGAGTCTGGAGGTGAGAGCGCAGGTCCTCATGCGTCTCCTGAGGAAAGGAAAGAGAAGGTTCCCAGTCCCCATCTCAGTCAGCTGGTGATCCTGACTGCCACTGAAACACTCTATGGCCTGGCTGAGAGAGTCGTCGCCACTGAATCACTGTAAGCTACTTCAAATCAGCTTATATTTCTATTGACCTCATTCTTTACGTATGAGCAGGTGCTGCCTTTGGAATCTTCTTGGTGCGAGACTTCCGTTCTCATTCACTTCCATTGATTTGTAGACGTTAAAAAGAGCTTCATGCTGCAAACTGGTCTTTTCTTATTATATTAATATACTTTTTAAGTATAGTCATGAACACACTTATTTGTAGAGTTTACCGTTAGAGTAGATTATTTCTAGTCATTTCTCCTATAGGAAACTGAATTAGAAGTACTAAAACAATCGCAAAACGAGCACACTTCCACATCGGAGAATAAGATCAATACCAACTAAATATTTAAATAGTTGTTGTTGTTGTGATTTACATATATTTTTGTCACAAACATGAACACACACATACACATACAGTGAGTGACAGTTCAAAATGACCACTACCGCCATGTGTGATGCTGCCGTGGGACAATGGGATTTCGAAATGTGTTTAGGTGTAACAGCAGTTTGTGGCAATGCCACTAGGGGGCACAAAGTGATGGGGTGCGAATGGATAGAAATATACTGTAGCTTTAAATGCCCTGCGACTTGTAAATGAAGTTAAATATAAACAAAGCATTATAATTCCTTCATAAATCATTAAAAACTTGTTGACAAGCTTTATTATCATTGTAAACTTAAGTATAATGTGGATTCATTTTGGAAATCAAAAAAAAAAAAACGCAACTAAAATGGAAGCAGTGTTTTAGCCTAAATATAGAGAGATGTACAGTATTTATATTAAAGTGATACGACAAAGACAGCCAATAAATAAATCAATCTTATTTTTGGAAGGGCCTGTGTTGTACGAGTTTACGCCTCAATTCTGTGACAATATTTATTTAACATGTGATCCCTGTGTTGGTTCGAAATCAATGAACAAAATTAAATGTAATTCACACTTGTTCAAATTTGAAAATTCTTTTATGTAAAGTGACAACAGAATGCTAAATATCTTGTTTTGTATTGTATTTGTATTCACTTTATTCGTAAAATATTTTCTGAATGGATTTTGCACTTTCTATGTTGTGTTAGTGTGTTACTTTCGAAGTGGTGTTAGTGAGGCCAGCAAAGAGCGCTTAACATGTGGTCTGTGTGGGTCCTAACGCCCCAGTATAGTGAAGGCGACTCTATACTGCTCAATGAGCACCATCTTTCGGATGAGATGTTAAACCAAGGTCCTGATTCTCTGTGTCGTTAAAAATCCCAGGATATTCTTCGAAAAAGAGTAGGAGTTTAACCCCGGTATCCTGGCCAAATTTGCCCACTGACCTCTGTCCATCATGGCCTCCTAACCATCCAACTGGCTTCATCACTCTGTTCATCATCTCCTCTCCACCAATCACCTGGTGTGAGGTGTGTGGTCTGGCGCAATATGGCTGCCACTGCATCATCCAAGTGGATGCTGCACACTGGTGGTGGATGGGATGAGGAGATTCCCCACAAGCATTTGTAAAGTGCTTTGAATGTCCAGAAAAGGCGCTATTTGAATGTAATGAATTATTATTATTTTTAATATTATTATACATTGCATATATATATATATATATATATATATATATATATATATATATATATATATTTATATATATATAGGGTGATTCTAAAAGAATAGACAAATTACCATGTTTGTAAACATTCAGTATGTACACGCAGGGAGGTGGCAGAAAAAAACCGGGAGCGCCAGCGTTTACAGCAAGGGAATGGCAGCCGATGCGGTACAGAGTTTGTTGTTGTCTTGGAAATTAGTTATATTGATTGCATATTATTTATATTATTCACATAACACTTTTAGTGTATTATAACAGCTTGTCACCCAGTGATAAGCACAGTAATTAACATTAAAGTGAGCAGTGTTCATCTGACAGGTCCATTTGCGATAGCACCCTCCCAATGGATATTGGATAAGACGAAATGGCCAAGCATCCAGCCCGAAATATACAATCTCATTGAAGCTCCAAGTGTTTTAACAAGATGTGTGGTCACGTGCAAGAAATAATGTTCCATGATTACCAGATTCAAAACTTTGTAGTGATAAAAACCGAGGTTCTGCCTAGCCAAAGACAAGGAAAAAAGACGGAGCTAACGTTATACAAGGCTGGGGTAATCATCAGCAAGCAAAACTACTGCATTCTGACAGCGAACTACACCTGTAGGGCAGGGTATGTGAACTTACACATAGAGGTAAAGCTGGTTTTATATTTCGCACATTCAGACTTTCTCCTTAATAATTTCATAAAAATATTATTTGCAAACTCTAAATAGCGAAATCATATTAGCAGCCAATGACTATCAAAGTACAACATTGTTCACAGTCAAATAAACAGTGTTAATGTTGTTTAAGTCACACTTGCAGGTTATTTCAGACCGAATATTCAAAGTGCCGTGGTAAACAATATAAGGAGTGTCACAAGTTGTCACTGAATGAATGCATGAAAATAAAACTAACTTTACCTAAATAATTTACACTCTCACGTTTCATTCTTAGCATTCAGTGTCCGCAGTTTAATTAACCATATGTAACTGTTTTTGCTGAAATCATTGCTGCAATCAAAAACAAGTAATGTGTATGATTCAGCATAGCGTGAACTTACCTGATATAACATGAGAACTGCAGAGTCCAGCATTTATAATTAGATCTTCACTTCATTCAGCTTCCTTTTAACCAAAGACGTCTGCAGTCGGCATTAAATGCAGTGTGGTGTACGGTAAATATTAAGTTGGCTATTTTTGGACTTTGAATTTGGCATCTTACTGCACAACATGACATGTTTACTATTGCCACCCGGTCTCTTTTTTGCAACCGGGGACCCGTGTGACGTCATGTGTGACGTAGGTTGGTAATTTGTCTATACCACAACTTTGAAAATCGAGAACTCTGCAAAGAAGACGTCGATTTAAGGAAGCTCTGAAGTTTAAGTGCTTTTCACATTGATTAATTACACAAGGTTCCATCATGTTTCTTTGATTAAACACAGATTTTCAAAGTTGCGGAATTATTTTTGAATATACCCTGTATATATAAAGACGAAGACTTCATTGATCAAAATGCAGTAAAAATCGTAATATTATAAAACAGTACTATTTCAAATACAATGGTGCACAGAAATTATTCAAATATATAGGGATTTGTATAGTGATTGAATTAAAATTAAAACTGAATTTATCCAGGATTATTTTTTTGAGAATATTATAATAATAATCAGCACATTTCTGAATGAAAGTATTTTTACTGAACGCAATTTTAAAGTGTTAATATATAAAATACGCAGTGATAGAAATAACATTTTGACTGAACTATTTCTTTAACGCATGTGATGAAAAAATCTGTATAGTGATTTAATTAACGTTTAAACCTACCTTTTTTCCAGGATTATTTTTCGCCCGATTATTATATTATTAATCGACACATTTTGAATGTAAGTATTTTTACTGAACCCAATATGAAAGTGTTAGTTTGTAAAATACACAGTGATAGAATTTAAATTTTGACTGAACTATTTATTTAAACGCGTTTGATCAAAAAATTTGTGACAGTCAGACAGATGGTGTCTGCATCCTACTGTACGTATGTGTGAGTGTTGTCTCTGGAGCAGAAGCACACAAATGAACACATTTCCATGAAAAAGCTGCTCGACTTTTATCTCATGATCCAGCTTTACTGTTGCTAGGTGATGAAGATCTAACCCCAGCAGCCCTTTCAACTGAGCCCGTCTAACCCAATCAGTGGTATCGCGCCAGTTGTTATCTAATCAGCGAACCCCATTAAGCCTTTCTTTCCTCCTGATGAGTCTGCAGAGGTGGGCTGAACCGCTTTGGCAACAGCCCAGCGACTTCATTTTATTACGTGACCTGACACCGCAGGGGAAAAGCTACCTGAAGAATCCCGAAGAGCCAATTGTGAGGCCTCCAAACCATATCTTACCTTCCAGTCCTCCTTTTCTGACCTTTCTGCTGTTCGGCTGATTCTCCAGCAAGACTTTAAGCCTTTGTGCAACAGCAGGGAAAACTCCCTTACAAGTTCACATAGAGAGAGTTTCAGCTTCTCCCTATAGATGCTTTGCTTGCTTCCAGATGGTGTTCGATTTGTGCCAAGTATTGTGCAGCAGAGCCGTTTCTAAGGCTCACATTTACATCAGTGTTGTTTTTTTACACTGGCATATAGTTTAGTTTATTTTTTTACAGCAGGGATGTCCAAACTTGGTCCTGGAAGGCTGATGTCCTGAATAGTTTAGCTCCATCTTTCAATAAACACCTGTCTGGAAGTTTCTAGTACACCGAGAAAGAGCTTGATTGGCTGGTTCAGGTGTGTTTAATTGGGGTTGGAACCATAGACTGTAAAATATATGGACGTAGTACCCGTGACGTCACCCATAGATTTCTGAAGAGCGCAAAAGAAGCTACTAGTAGGCGCGGCCAACCGTCGCCATTTTGTTCGCGCGTCATCGCACCCACGGCGGGATACCAAACAAGGGCAAAGAGGCGGAGAGTGAGCGGAGTAACAGACACCTGCTGGCACTTTGCTTAGACCTGACAGACAGACTTTACTTTGGGAGAAACGCTTGATACTGTATTACCTGCGACTTGTTTGTGTTCTGACCACATGTGCTTGGCTGTACACTATATCAGTAAAGTGATTAGACTTTCAAAAACACTGTAGTAATACATTGAGCCACTAAACATTGTTCTTATGACGTTTTTCTACAGGAGGAAAACGCGAATTACTAACAAACACTTCAGATATAGTCTGTGTTGGTAAATGCAAGACTATTAATGAACTCCAGGCATAACAATGTATGACAACGCTTCAGATGACTGTTCTAGAGCCTACAGCTAATCAATCTGTCACGTTCTGGAGTGCTTTACAGGTCTAAAGAAAAATATAAATGATAATGATCTTAAATAAACAAATACACTTATAGAGATGGTATACAAGTATATAACTTTACTCACATGGGAAACGGAGACCACGTGAATGATTTGTGAGCACAATTAAGTGCACACAGCATCCCATATCATCTGATAATTGTAAGAAATAAGTCCAAAAGGCAGCTGACTGTGTAAAGCCACATAAAACTAAAGAAAAATACGATGAATATGCCGAGATCAGTGGCTAATCTGCCGGATTCAGCTGAGGTGAAGTGACGGCGACCAGCGAGACCTAGCTGTCACTCAAGTGGCCACGCCCTTAATTATGCAAACTTAAAATAACCTAATATAAAGGAAATGGATGAGTTATAAAAAAAATTCACCCCCCTCACAGTTGTCATGGAGGGTAATATTAGCTATATGAACCAAAATCGTTCTTTGTACCAGGCTGCAAACACCCTTTTTTCTGCTGTAAAGTTGGCCATTCTAACAGAGGGCTCAATTGCAACTTGCTCTATTATGGAGCCAGGACTAGCGGAATTTTGATGAATTGCAGTTTTAGTTACTTCCGTATTGGCTTCCCGAGGGAGAGCGGGAGGTTGCCGCTTGGTTGGAACCAAAATATGCAGGACTTCAGTCCTCCAGGACTGAGTTTGGACACCCCTGATTTACAGGGTCAATGCACATTAAACAACATTACATTATAATGTGGCAAAATTAGCCAAGAATTGATATATTTATTTGTAGACCCTTGACAGAATGTTACAAAGTCACTCCTAAAATAGAAACAAAGCATAATAACAAAATACACACAAAAAACAACTATCTGCAGTTGAACAGTGTTGCCAGATTGGGCGTTTTCAAAACCAAAGGGGGTTTTGAATTTGATTGTGTGGGTAAAAAATGACATAGGTGGGTTGACAAAATTTGTGTGGTTTTGAAACATAAATTTTATATACAACTTTTTTAACAAAACACAACTGTTGCTGCTACTCTATTCAGTTAGTAGTGACCTGTGCATAGCGCAAACCGCATGTGCACACCCGCTAATGGAGGTGAAGGAAAGTTGTATCAAAATCTTCCCGGACAAATCTGACTCCCCTCCCCATCGCGCAGCGCCTGCAGTTTAACACACAGCGGTTTATCATGACACTTATCGATCATTATGTCTGCTATTGACAGCAAGAACAAACATAGAAGCCGTTGTCTGATTGACATGCAGCAACTCATTATGTTCAAAAGAATTAAAAATGCCAAATGGGGAGAATTTATACCCCGTTTCTAAAGTAAAAGATACTCTAATAGGTGGTGGAATCTACACAACATTAAGTGCAGTGTGTGGGTGAGAGGTGGACAGTGTTTTGATGTGGTCCGGTTATGTTGTGGTTCTGTGACTGCTTGTGCTGGTTGCTGTGTGGTTAAAAAATTATGACAGTTAAAGTAACTAAGTTAATTTTGATTCATACAAATAAATATATAATAAAAATATTAATCTAATATTTTGGACGTTTTTTGTGCGTTTTGGCGTATTTTGGACAGCTTTTATGCTGGAAAAAGTCAGTGATATCTGGTGAATATCTGAAGTCATAATTATTAGCCCTTCTGTGTATTTTTATTTCTTTTTCAAATATTTCCCAAATGATTTTTACCAGAGCAAGGAATCTTTCACGGTATTTTCTATATTATTTTTTTCTTCTGCAGAAAGTCTTATTTGTTTTATTTTGGCTAAAATTTCGAGTAATTTTTTTACTCTTACTTGAGTAACTTTTAAGATTGTTATTTTACTTTCATCCATTCATTCATTCTCCTTCAGCTTAGTCTCTATTTCAGAGCTTGCCACAGCGGAATGAACCGCCAACTATTCTATCATATGTTTTACGCAGCGGATGCCCTTACAGCAGCAACACAGTACTGGGAAATACCCATACACTCTCAAATTCACACACACACTCATACGCTACGGACAATTTAGTTAATCAAATTCACCTATAGCGCATGTTCAAATTCACCTATATAGTCCTCTGCACTGTGGGTGAAACCGGAGCACCTGGAGGAAACCCACACAAAAACGGGGAGAACATACTGTATAAACTCCAGAGAAATGCCAACTGGCCCAGCCGGGGCTCAAACCAGCGTCCTTCTTGCTATGAGGCAACAGTGCTAACCATTGAGCCACCATGCCGCCCTACTTTTACTTAAATAAAAATTTCCCCAATTACTTGTAGTTTTACTTGAGTATAGATTTTGGATACCCCGCCCCCCTTTGGGAATATAGCCTACATTGGAATGTCATGATTAACCAATCAGAATGAAGTATTCCAGAGAGCTGTGTAATAATCCCTGATAACAACCAGTAAAACTAATAACACAGGCTCATCCGAGTACTTTGGATCATTTTGACCCTTAGTGAGTATATATAGTGAGAGAAATAAGTATTGAACACATCACCATTTTTCTCAGAAAACATAGTTCTAAAAGTTCTGTTGATTTGAAATTTTTATTAGATGTGGATAACAACTAAAGAAATCCATATATGAAAAGAAAACAAATCTAATTAGTTTACAGATTAAGTTGTGTAATTAAATTAAATGACGCAGGGAAAAAGTATTTAACACATGAAGAAAGGAAGGTGTAGAAAGGCAGTGAAAGTCCAGACAGCAGCTGAAATCTCTCAATAGTTTTTCAGCAACCCTCTGCCCTTTGTGATTGTAAATTAATATCAGCTGCTTCAGTCCAACATCTACATTGCAGGATGATGAAGATGAAACCAGGGTGGATATTTCAGCAAGACAATGATCCAAAACACAGCCAAGGATACTCTCGAATGCTTTCAGAGAAAGAAAATCAAGCTGTAGAATGGCCCGGCCAATCACCTGACCTGAATCCAATAGAAAATACAAAATAAAGATCAGATTTTATAGACAATACCCACAGAACCATCAAGATGTTTACTCTCTTGAAGTCAAAGTTGAAAAAAATCACACCTGAGCAATGCATGTGACTTCATTCTCCATATGAGAGCCGTCTTTAAGCTGCCATCACCAAAAAAAGCCTTTTATACAAAGTGTTAAATACGTTTTAGTAGTTCGGTACTTTCTCCTTGTGTCTTTGCCCATTGTTATTGCACATAACACATTTTTCAGTTTTTTTGTTTTGTTTTGTTTTTGTTTGCATTGTTTGAGTTTTTACCAAAATCTGCTTCAAATTCCATATCAACAGCTCCTTTAGTAATATTATTCCTAAGACAAAACATGACGTGTTCAATACTTATTTCCCCCACTGTACTTGACATGACTTTTTTCCTCTCAACGACATTTAATAGCCTACTATTTTATAATGAATATTTATAATGGATGCCATTATGTTTTGTGTTTTTGTACAATTCTGCACTATAATTTTATAGATGCTTTTAGCTTCAAACACATTTTTTCATTCATGTATTGTGTATGGAGATCTTTCTGAAAACCAGCATAGATGAGAAACATCTTCATTATAAAACTTAAGTGTTTGTATGTTTTATATACAGTTGAAGTCAAATTTATTAGCCCTCCTGAATTATTTATTAGCCCCCTGTATATTATTTCAATACACATTTGTAAACATAATAGTTTTAATAACTCATTTCTAATAACTGATTTCTTTTATCTTTGCCATGATGACAGTACAGAAGATTTGATTAGATATTTTTCAAGATACTAATAATCAGCTTAAAGTGACATTTAAAGGCTTAACTTAGGTTAATTAAGCGAGTAAGGGTTACTTAGGCAAGTCATTGTATATCGATGGTTTGTTCTGTAGACCAATGAAACAATATTGCTTAAGGGGGCTAATGATATTGACCTTAAAATGGCTTAGAATTAAAAACTGCTTTTATTCTAGCTAAAATAAAACCTAAGAGACTTTCTCTATAAGACAAAATATTATTGGAAATACTGTGAAAAAATTCCTTGCTCTCTTAAACGTCATTTGGGAAATATTTGAACAAGAAATCACATCCATAACGTTGGAATCGCTTTGCAGCTTATGCACAAAACCACGACCACATTGAGCCATCAAAGCGCTGGAGAACTCATGCTCAGAATGCACTAAAAACCACTGAGTTTTTTGGTTTTTTTTATTCTTGTGAAGGTTAGTGGCAGTGCAACCTTTTATTTGGCCCTCCATTCTCCCTCCGTACTTCCTTTCTTAATGGAATAATCAATGAAGGCTGCGGAGTCGAGCAGAGAGCAGGCGTGAGGGTGTGAAAGATAAGCGACAAAACAGGTTCTCTTGTTACTTCAGAGTGCTGTATTTATACAAGCGTAACCGTACAGCCATAAATTATAACCTGTTCCATATACACTGGCGGTACAACAGTCCACAGAGTATTAAAATGCCAAACAATGGGCCAAAAACGAGTGACCTTTTAGTCACTTAAAAATCAAGCTCTGCAGCTTTTTACCTCCCACATAAATGTATCCTATTTGGATGTAATTTGCTTCTGCTGTGATGGTGATGGTGATGCACTTGCTTCACTGATTACCCGCAGGTTTAAATGACTGCTTTAATTAAACATTCTTGACAAACACGTTGTTGGTTGTTTGTCAGGGCTCGGCGATAAGGATTTAACCTTTCAAGTTTATTTTGGGCTTATTTTGTTTGTTTGTTTTAATTTTGCTAGGATGCATCCAATTGGCAAATATGGTATAGAGAGCTTAAATGTTGCAGATATATTTTTCGCAAAATAAATTCACTTTATTCTTTTTTGTATTACAAAGTTTTCCAAAATATACATAATTATGCAAACTATATGCAATTATGCAAATGAAGCATTCTACTATAACTATATACTAATTTGCATACATTTCTAGCACAGAATTTGAACATTGAGTTAGGTCAGGTTAAAAATTCCTGTTTCTTTCTTTCTTTCTTTATTTATTTATTTATTTTTTTATTTGTTTCAAACTATATCTGTTCTGTTGTTCAAAAAAATCCTGAAAATGAAGATGTTGTAAGGATTTCATACAATGTTTGGCTAAACGTTTTCTGATATATTATGTGAAACTAAAGACTGGAGTATTGAAGCTGAAAATTTAGATTCATTTTAAAACGCATCACACATGAAAATCTCAGTTTCTTTGGATTTACAATTTATCGTTATGTGCTTGAGTAAAAAATAACTGTCGCTGATGAAATACTTTTTAAACATGCTCATTTTTGGTGACGAAAATGCGAAATCTTTGCCTCTTCCCTCATAGTTCTATACAACCAGAAATGAACACACACACACTTGCGTCTCGGAAGCTCACAGGTGCCATCTTGTGCAACTAGCCCATTCCGTGGAGGGGGATGATTGGGAGGACATGATGGGTTAGAGGTGATAGAGGGACTTTGGCCAGGACACCGGGGTTACACCCCTACTCTTTACAAGAAGTGCCATGGGATTTTTAATGACCACAGAGAGTCAGGACCTCAATTTATCATCTCATCCGAAAGATGGCATTCACTGACAATATAGTGTCCTCTTTACTTTAATGGGACATCAGGACTCACACAGATAACAGGTTATAGCCTCCTGCTGGCCTCACTAACACCACTTCCAACAGCGACCTAGTTTTCCCATGTGGTCTCCCATCCAGGTACTGAGCAGGCTCAGCCCTGCTTAGGTTCAGTGAGTAACCGGTCTTACGGTTAATTAGGTCACACTTTATTTTGATGGTCTGTTTGTTGAATTTAAGTTACATAGCATCTACATGCCAACTAATTCTCCTTAGATTAGTAGTAGACTGCTAGATTGGGGTTGGGGTTAGGGTTAGTGTAAGTTGACATGTACTTACAAAGTTTCTTGTAGTCAGTTAAATGTCTGTTGAAGAAGCAGTATCAGCAGATATTAAGCAGACAGTCTACTAATACTCACATGGACCATCAAAATAAAGTGTTACCGTTAATTAACCTATCACTGATGTAATCTGAGGTAATACAGTGTAACCCAATGTAACTTGATGTACAAGTGTATCCCCTGAAAAGTATTTATGATGGCAGTACTTTTGAATTTTATTTTACTTTTATTTAATTTTTATCTTATTTTATTTTTAAAATTTAGCATTTTTATTCTATATTTTTTATTTATTCCCTCGTTTGTAAGGGGTTAAGTTGTTAGGGAAGGGGTTGTTTTGAAATATTCATTCATTCATTCATTTTCTTTTCAGCTTAGTCCCTTTATTAATCAGGGGTCGCCACAGCGGAATGAACCGGCAACTTATCCAGCACATGTTTTACGCAGCGGATACCCTTCCAGCTGCAACCCTTCTCTGGGAAACATCCATACACACTCATTCACACACATACACTACGGACAATTTAGCTTACCCAATTCACCTGTACTGCATGTCTTTGGACTGTGGGGGAAACCGGAGCACCCGGAGGAAACCTACGCGAACGCAGGGAGAACGTGCAAACTCCACACAGAAACACCAACTGACCCAGCCGAGGCTCGAACTTTCTTGCTGTGAGGCGACAGCACTACCTACTGAGCACTGCGTCGCCTGTTCTGAAATAAATAAAATGAACAATTAAGTTGTCCCCTGAAATCTCAAGAATTGTGTTGTTTCAACTCATTTTAAATAAATAGTTTGAACAAACAGCAAACATAATTTTTTGAGTGTATCAAAAGAAAAATAACACTGAGTGAGTCTTTTTATAGTAACTGCAACTCTTAATATAGCAACCTTTATATCCAGCACTCCGTCTCTCTTTATAGACTGTGTCTGAAAATAAAATGAAAGCTGACAAATGTAAGCCTCGAACTTAGTCGTCACATCATACATTTTTTTCCCACCAGTGTAACACAGCACAGCCTGTTCCCTGTGGGTAACCAACATGTAGTGATTGTGTGTCACAGCAAACCTCCAGAAAATGCTCTGATTTGGCGTTTTCTTTCCTGCAGAGTTTTTCTAGCGGAGCAGTTTGAGTTTCTTCAGCCTCATCTGGACACCATGATGCCTTCAGCCAAGAAGCCATTCCTGCAGCAGTTCTACTCACAGGTCAGTTTTCAGCCGCTCTGACCTTAGTTCAGTCTTTCTGTCTGCAGGGGGGCTTTTAAATGTCTAGTGTCTGTTACGGATTCAGATTGATCATTGGTGAACTCGGTTCTATGGGACCTGACATTTTATGACATCACCAATTTAATACCAATTAATGAACTAGAACAACATTCCATCCATCCACCCATCCGTCTGTCTGTCTGTCTGTCTGTCTGTCATTTATGGTATTTTCTATCTGTCTGTCTTATTATTTAAGTTGTTTTCTATGTATCTATGAGTCGGTCCGTTCGTCGGTCCATCTGTCGGTCCATCTGTCGGTCCGTCTGTCTATCTATCTATCTATCTATCTATCTATCTATCTATCTATCTATCTATCTATCTATCTATCTATCTATCTATCTATCTCTATCTGTCTGTCTGTCTGTCTGTCTGTCTGTCTGTCTGTCTGTCTGTCTGTCTGTCTGTCTGTCTGTCTGTCTGTCTGTCTGTCTGTCTGTCTGTCTGTTTGTCTGTCTGTCCCGCTATCTGTCTATCTAAATTTATATCTGTTTATCTATCTATTTATCTATCTGTTCGTCCATCCATCTATCTATCATTTAAGTTATTGTCTGTCTGTCTGTCTATCTACCTGTCTGTCTGTCCGTTCGTCCATCTGTCTATCTACCTGTCCATCTGTCTGTCTCTCTGTCTGTCTGTCCATCCATCCATCTGTCTATCTATCCAACTGTCTGTCTGGCTGTCTGTTTGTCTTTCTATCAGTTTGTCCATCTGTCTGTATGTCTATTCGTCTGCTTGTTCGTCTTTCTGTCTATTTGTCTAACTATCTGTCTGTCTGTCTGTCTGTCTATCTGTCCATCTCTGTCTGTCTGTCTGTCTGTTTGACTCTCTAACTATTCATCTATCCATTTCTCTATCTATCTATCTATCTATCTATCTATCTATCTATCTATCTATCTATCTATCTATCTATCTATCTATCTATCTATCTATCTATCTATCTATCTATCTATCTATCTATCTATCTATCTATCTATCTATCTATCCTTCTGTCCATCTGTCTGTCTTTTATCTATTTTCCATCTGTTTATCTGTATGTCTGTCTATCTGTCTTTCCGTCTGTCGATTTATCCATTTGTCTGTCTATCTCTCAATCCATCTGTCTATATGTCTGTGTATCCGTCTGTCTGTCTATCTATCTGTCCATCAGTTTGCCTGTCTGTCTGTCTCTCTTTGTCTGTCTGTCTATCACTTAAGTTATTGTCAGTCTGTCGGTCGGTCAGTCAGCCAGTCGCAGTAGACCGAAAATGCAAACCTGTGCGACAAGTTTCAGATGTCGATTTATTCCAAAGTTTCAAGCTTGCTGAACTCTGTGAAATCAGTTGACATATTGTTCTGTTGTTCCCTTTTGTAGATCACTTTTGATAAACACACCTGTCATATGATTATATCTAAATTGCTGACCTCTGCATAAAGCAGTACATTCCCAGGATTTACATTTCAATATGCCAGTTTATATTTCAAGCAAAAGCCACTTTAAGCATGACTTTCACAACTTGTTAGTCTTGGCTAATCGACAGATACTAAACTGCATTATCACTCCTGGTGGCTGGCGGTTATGTATAGGAGCTCTTAATTTTGACCTTTTCCGCTGCTGTTTTCTCTACAGACTGTATCAACGGCCAGCGAGCTCCGCAAGCCCATTTACTGGATCGTGGCGGCCAAAGCCATAGATTATGAACAGATGCTGCTGCTGATGGCTGGAGTGAAATGGACATTAAGAGATAATGTCACAGCACAACGTCTACGTGGATGTCCTTTTAAAGGTAATGTGTTTGTGTGTGCAGCGGTCTTTATGTGCGACGGTAATGTGTTGTTCATTTTCACACTAGAGGAGAAGAAGAGAGCAGGTGGGAGAATATCAGTAGAGATTAGCCAACCTTGCTTCATTTATCCACCTTTTTTCCTATAGCTCCGTATTTTTGACATGACTATGGGAGTAGCTTCTGTTAGCTGTGAATAATGAGTAAAGTGTTTATTAATAACTGAGGTGTCAGTGTTCTGCTCACAGCTCATCAAAGCAAGTCTTATTATGCAATATTACAGACATGTTGAATATGACTGTATTTTAAAGAATATACAGTTGTGGAATTAAGTATTGAACATGTCAAGTTTTTCCTGGGAATAACATTTCTAAAGGAGCCTGTTGACATGGAATTGAACTAGATTTTGGTAAAACCCAAACAATACAAACAGAAAAATAAATAAAATAGAAAATCTGAAAAATGAGTTGTGTGTAATAACAATGGGAAAGACACAAGGAGAAAGTACTGAACTACTGAAACGAATGAAATACTTCATATAAAATGACAGCTTAAAGTCGCCTCTTATATGAAGAATGAAGTCACATGCGTTGCTCAGATGTGATTTGTGCACAGACTTCAACAGAGTGTAAAAATCTTGAAGGTTCTGTGGGTCTCGTCTATGAAATCTGAACTTTATATTGGATTCTCAATTGGATTCGAGTCAGATGATTGGCTGAGCCATTCTATAGCTTGATTTTCTTTCTCTGCTGCTAATATTCATTTACAATTACAAAGAGCAGAGGTTTGTCTGGGCTTTCACTGCCTTTCTACACCTCCCTTTCTTCATGTGTTCAATACTTTTTTTCCCTGCATCATTTCATTTTATTACACATTTGTAAACTAATTAGATTTGTTTGCTCTGTATATTTGGGCTTTTTAGGTTGTTACCAAAGAATTCCTTTATTTATTTTTTTTCTTGCAAGAAAAATAGTGATGTGTTTAATACTTATTTTAAAAGATAAATTAATATGGATGGACAAATCGAACTTGAAAGAGCTTTGGCCACAGACAACTTAGTCAAACATACCTCTCACTCCGATTTCACTATGTTTATGCACTGTAAAAATCTTGCTACCTTAAACTTTTAGTTTGATCAAATTAACTTTTCTAGTCATCTCAATTTACATCAGTCAAACTGACTAATAATATAAAGCTTCGTTCATTCATTCGTTTTTCTTCGGCTTAGTCCCTTATTTATCAGGGATTGCCACAGTGGAATGAACCGCCAACTATTACAACATATGATTTATGCAGCGCATACCCTTCCAGCTGTAACACAGTACTGGGAAACTCATACAGTCTCGCATTCACACACTCACTCATACACTACGGCCAATTTTCTTTACCCAATCACCTATATAGAGCATGTCTTTGGACTGTGGGGGAAACCAGAGCACCTGGAGGAAATCCAAGGCAACACCGGGAGAACATGCAAACTCCATACAGATGGCAATCGGCCCAGCCGGGACTTGAACCAGCCACCTTTTTGCTGTGAGGTGACATTGCTAACTACTGAGCCACTGTGCCGCCCCGATATAAAGCTATATCTAAAAAAATTCAGTTGAAACCTGATTATCTTATTGAAGTAAATTAATTTATTTAATTTATTAATTTTCTTTTTGGCTCAGTCCTTTTATTAATCAGGGGTCGCCACAGCGAAATGTACCGCCAACTTTTCCAGCACATGTTTTATGCAGTAGATGCTCTTCCAGCCGCAACCCAACACCCATATACTACGGCCAATTTAGGCTATTCAATTCACCTGTGGCGCATATCTTTGGATTGTGGGGGGGGAAAACGGGAGCACCCCGGAGGAAACCCATGCCAAATGCCAACTGACCCCGCCGGGGCTCGGATCAGCGTTTTGTTTTTTTTTGCTCTGAGGCGATGGTGCTACCCACTGTGCCACTGTGACGCCCCCACTGAAATAGATTAATGTAACATAAAATCATTTGTTGTTAAAATGTTTTGGCATAACTGTTTGTCCTATCATATTTCTTACAGTGTTGATTATTTGTACTGCAATCTTAGTATTTGATATAATTTGTTTCAGTTTCAGTACCTGAACCAGAAGTGCAACCCACAATTCGGAACACAGTCAATAGATTTAAGGTCTCTTTCAAAGCAATAATGACAGGTTATAATGTTGTCGTTACTATTGTATCAATTGTCAAGGCCAAATAATTGCAGATGCCTAAGCTGATTGGTTAACAGATTAATTAAAAAAAGTTTATGTTAAATGATGTTTAACTAGGCACAAATTTTTTCACAGTATTTCCTATAATATTTTTTCTTCTGGAGAAAGTCTAATTTGTTTTATTTTGGCTAGAATGAAAGCTGTTTTAAATTTTTTAAAAGACATTTAAGGTCAATATTATTAGCCCTCTTAAGCAATATATTTTTTTTCAGTTGTCTACTGAACAAACCATCATTATACAAGAATTTGCAAAATTATCCTAACCTGCCTAATTAACCCAGTTTACCTAGTTTTTAAGTCTTTAAATGTCACTTTAAGATGAATACTAGTATCTAGAAAAATATCTAGTCAAATATTATGTACTGCTTGCGTGGCACAGAAAAACGAGATCAGTTATTAGAAATTAGTTATTAAAGCTATTATGTTTGGAAATGTGTTGAAAACATCTTCTGTCCATTAAACAGAACTTGTGGAAAAAATATTCAGGGGGCCCTAATAATTCTGACTTTAAATATATATGGACAAACCACTTTAAACAAGAAAGGATGAAATAAAATGCCATGAATCACATCATATGACCTCTTTAAGGAAATTGTTGCGCCAGAGGATTGCAGCGCACTGCTGACAGATCCTGGAGCTTTACACACCTGATGGGATGCAGGATGATGGGAATGTGTGGTGTCAGCATGTGTGTGTGTGTCTGAAGGTTATCCAGAGGTCTGAAGTTAAGGCTGACATGCTGCGTTTGACTGAGAGAGACAGTTAGCGCTGTATAAACCCTCACTCATGTGACGCTTGCGATTATTGCTTGATTTCACTGAAGAGGTGATGGAGTATCAGCTTCTGGGGTTTGAGGAATTGTTTGTTATTTAATGCATACTGTTGAAGACAACATAATTGCCCCTCCTGTAAAATTTATATAATTTAAAAAATATTTTCGAAGTGCCGCTTAACTGAACAAGGAACATTTTCACAGTACAGCATTTCCTATATTCTTTTCTTTAGGAGAAAGTCTTATTCAATTATATTGTTTTCTCCAGAGAAAGTTGTAATTCTTTTAGTTTGACTAGACTAAATGAAAAATAATAAGTCAAAATTGTATCCCCCTTAAATAAATAAATAAATAAATAAATAAATAAATAAATAAATAAATAAATAAATAAATAAATAAATAATTAATTGATTAATAAACAAACAAAAAAACAAACAAACACATATATACATACATACATACATACATACATACATACATACATACAGTTGAAGTCAGAATTATTAGCCCCCTGTTATTTTTTCCCCAATTTCTGTTTAACGGAGGGAAGATTTTTTTCAACACATTTCTAAACATAATAGTTTTAATAACTCATTTCTAATAACTGATTTATTTTATCTTTGCCATGATGACAGTAAATAATATTTGACTAGATATTTTTCAAGACACTTCTATACAACTTAAAGTGACATTTAAAGATTTAACTAGGTTAATTAGGTTAACTGGGCAGGTTAGGGTAATTAGGCAATTATTGTATAACAATGGTTTGTTCTGTAGACTATCGAGAAAAAAAATAAAGGGGCTAATAATTTTCACCTTAAAATGGTGTTAAAAAATTTAAAACTTATTTATTCTAGCCGAAATAAAACAAATTAGACTTTCTCAAGAAGAAAAATATTGTCAGACATACTGTGAAATTTCCTTGCTCTGTTATGCATCATTTGGAAAATATTTTAAAAAGAAAAAAAATCAAAGGGGGGCTAATAATTCTGACTTCAACTGTACATACATACATACATGTATACATACATAGTTGAAGTCAGAATTATTAGCCCCCATTTAATTATTTTTCTTTTTTAAATATTTCCAGAATGATGTTTAACAGATCAAGGAAATTTTCACAGTATGTCTGATAATATTTTTTCTTCACCGGAAACAGTATTACATACGTTACCAAATCGTCACCACTGAACAAGCGGATATATTAGGAATCCCTAGTGATGTCACCGTGATGTCCGGACAAGCTGTTTGAAAAACTCCACCTACAACTCAAATAAGCGCAACAAGCACACAACCGTGACAAATAAATAACTGAATAAATAAAATAAACACAGACCCGCTTAACAAGACTTCTTTCAGGAAGATTACTCTTACAAATGATTTGCTTTCACCTCATTGGGTGACCATCTGTATACTATTAAAACAGAATAGAAATACATACAAATAAAAACTAAATAAGTGACATTAAATTCAATTACATATTAAATAATAAAAATAATCGTACTGACAAATGGGTAAACCCTAGTGCTTTGAACGATAGTGCCAAAGACTATACTGTAGGTTTAAAATGTCAATGAATTGGTCCTGCCCTGTGAGCCATAACCAGAGCCTCCGTCATAATCTAATCATATTATATATGTATGCATATAATTTAGCCAATTTCCTATTATTATCAGCATTTAATTCAAAATGAACTGCAGTGTTGGCACAGCAGATAAATGATCAAGTCAAGTGCGTCGTCATTCACAGAGGACCTCATGTTGTTGAACCGATGCCCACTCACACAGCTGCATGTCTAAAGTGAGATAATTCAGGTTAAGTGCTGCTCCTCTGGGTGCTGTGGTGGAGCCGAACTGTTGAATGAAAGCCCAGTACATCCGCCGCTGTCCCCGTCACCGCTTCACATGCAGTACTTTACCAATACACAGAAATTCTAGGTCTATGATACAATATACTGGACCAGCTGTGATTAAATTGATGTATTCTCATATACGTACACCTCAAATTTATATATTGGTACCTAGAAATTCTTAAGAGATTCACTTTTTTATTATTTTTTATTTGAATGTTTTTTTAAGTACAACAGAACAAACAACGTTGTCTTGAAATATATACACTTAACAAGCAAATATAATACTAACTGTTATCAGTGGTGTATAGTAACGAATTACAACTTCTCAAATTACTGTAAGTAATTGTATTACTGAGTAGTTTTTCTCAGGAATTGTAATTTGAGTAGTTTTAAAATGTGTACTTTTACTTTCCCTTGAGTACATGTTTACTCCACTACTTTCCTTCAACCTGCAGTCACTACTTTATATTTCTTTTCTATGGGGTTTAGAAAAATCAGTCCTTAAAGTCCAATCAAATCACATATAGAAAGTTAATCGCATCATAATGAATTACCTCAAGACATGGGCGATTTATAATTGCAGCAAACTGTTTGGAAGTATTCAAAGTGTCCAAGAAGATGTTGTTTTTACATTTAAAAACAATGGGAAAGTAGTGCATTGGAATGGAACCATGCATTTTGTGCGAATGGCCAAGGGCTAGAAGTTTATTCATGTCAAAATCCTATCATATCGTGACTAGTCAACATCAGTCAAAGAGCATCATGGTAGGGCATTAAAGTCAACCAATTAACTAGTCTGTGCAACCCGTAGTAGAGTCTAATATTAGCACCCTTTGTAAACAAGAGCAAAGAGGGCTGTGAACAAATAAAAATCTTCTATTTTTAACATTTTGATCTTTTTGTGCAAATTATTAACAACAATAACAAACAATCTTGCTCTTATTGAGAACAAACATCTTTCTTTTACTGTCGAAGTACTATATTGTTAAATTACATAGCCTGAGGATTTTAACTTGCATCTTAAAGAGCAAATGAAGCACTTAGTCAAGTTTATATTACTTTGTGCACTGGATTCCACTTTAATGAAAATATATTAAACAAACTCGATTAATGTAACCATTTAGTAGAAAACAGCATGTTTTACTATAGCTTTTAGACCTAGGGCGCTGCCATCTTGGAATAATCTCTGTGTCTGACGTCAAGGGGGTTGGTTGTGTTCCCTCAGCTGGACAGATACAGCGAAGTAAAGGACTGAACACGATGAATGCAAAGCCTAATTTAACCCAATGCGTGAAGTTGTGGACGTGAAGCTGGTGCAAATACAAGCATCAGATGTGTGTCTAATATAAAAATATAGATTTATTCTATTTTTCTTTTTTCCCTTTTAATTACCGATCATTTGACTAGCTTCATTTGAAGAGTCCACTCTTTGTATTACACTGTCTGTCTGGGTTTCAACCATGGTAGTAACGGACTGAACAACCCATTGCATGAAGTTGTGGATGTGCATCACAGAGCTGGTGCAAATACAACAAATACAAGCATTTAAGTGTCTTAAGTTGTGTGTTTTTCTTTTGTTAATACCATTTGTTTGATGCACTTTGGTCCACTCTCTCACGCTGCTGGGAACGCAACCAACCCCATGACGCCAGACACAGCGATTATTCCAAGATGGCGAAGCCCTAGGTCTAATAGCTACAGTAAAACATGCCATTTTCTGCTAAATGGTTACATTAATCAAGTTTGTTTAATATATTTTCATTAAAGTGGAATCCAATGTACAAAATAATGTAAACTTGACTGAGTGTTTCATTTCTCCTTTAAGGTAAGGAAGTCTCCAAAACACAGTTCAACGTTGCCAACATCACCATAAAATGTTTCAAGAAAAAAGCCTGTACACTTAAAAATGCAGGCTTCCACTCAATTCTTTCATGTTGTCCCAACACAAATCAATTAAGTTAACTCTATTGTTTTTACAAATTTAAGTTGATTGATATACACTAATTTCAAGAGAAGCACATGATATGATTGAGCACGGCTGGATTCTCATCTGTAATCAGTAATAATCTAATCAGATTGATCCAAGTTTACAATAAGTAGACCGATTAAACCCCACTGCCTCATCTTCATTTTGGAAGAATCACCCTTCCACCCCATCTCCTCCTTTTCCTTCCTTTACCAGGGGGAGCTCTCGAGACCTACCTGATCTCGGACCTCCTTTATATGCTTATTGACCAGGCGGAAGCCCCGCACTCAGTTATCTCCTAGCTCAGTGTTCTCTCCTGGGACAGAATGCCAAACCTGCTATTAACGCAAAGCATATCTAAGTGTGAACTCTTGAAACATAAAACAAATAAGTTATCCCAAAAAACACTATACTTTTAAATAAGTAGTTTGAACAAGCAGCAAAAGTATTTTTGAGTGTACTCGCATACAAAAATAAACCCAAACATCTTACGTTTTTGATATTTTGAACAAAAGATCCAGAGGTAAAAGAATAAACTGCTTTTTTCACAGCCGTATTTACCAAAGGGTGGCATTATTAGTTGATGGCACTGTAAGCCCACAACAAACTGCCGTGATTGATTTGTTTACCCCAAAGGTTGCTAGTTAGCTTTCTTCATGGAGATTTTTATTCTTCCTCCATTTTTCCTCCTGCCTAATGACTGCGCCTCACGAATCCCCCCGATTGAAAGATCACGGGTATCAATTATTTGTCAGGATCTGAATTATTTAAGCGGTCAGGCTTTGCGAGTCGCATACAAAATCCGAGGGCCAAGTTTAAGAGCGCTAAAAAGTGATCCCATATCTTAGGTAAGCATCAGCAGACCGACGGTGTCTCATTCCTTTGCGTGTCCAGATCTCTTCTGTAACCTCCGCTCTAGGCCTATATGAATTTTGCATGGGGTTTGGGAGATTTTGAATGGCTGACGCATATATTTAGGACCCCCCTACCAAAAAAAAAAGACTCTGAGAGCAGATGGGCCTTCACAATTGAATTATCTCTTTGGCTTATATGCTGAGGAAGCTCGCTGAATTCTGAAATATGCATAATCATGTGGATTTGCATAAGTTCCTGATTCGAGCTGCAGAGTTTTAGCGGGGACTGTAATGGAGCTTGGCTGCTAATGAAGAAATGAGGCTCACCTTTGTGCGCCCGCAGAGCTGAGTGAAGTCGCTGTGCCCGCTTCTCCCGCTGTCGGCGTTGTAACCCTGTGCCAAGTCTGTTTGTTGAAGCCAATTTGTCTGGATGCGCCAAGCCGACTGAATTAATCATGTCACTGTGGAAATGCTGCGGTGACTCACATTGACTCTCGCTTTATTTCAAATTACCATGAAAATGACGTCCAGGTGCATAAAGGACACTTGCTTATACGTTTTAATAAATGTCACAATTAGTTGCCTATGTTATAAAGTACTTAGAAACGCGCTGTTGATGTTTCTAACTGCTATGGACTCTGTGAACCGGTTGTTGTTTTTAATGTCTGGTAACGCAGCAGCTCCATTTTTGTGGTTTTGTTTTCGCTTGCTTACAAGAATTGTTGGAAATCCTGTCATATTTTATGCATATATGCTTTTGTAAACCTTTTTTCTCAACTGTTTTTAGAAAGTTAAACTGGATATTAAATAGAGAAAAACTTTATAAACATTAAATATCTCCCTTTTTGTTGCTTAGACAAAAAAAAGCTCGTCAGAGTTGGATCAAACCAATGATGAGCAGAAACTGAAGTTGACTCAACTTAAAATTTTAAAGCAACAAACTTCAGGACATTTTTCAACCCATAAAAATGAACCACCAACTTATTCAGCACATGTTTTACGCAGCGAATGCCCTTTCAGCCGCAACCCACCACTGGAAAACACCCATTCACACACATACACTACAGACAATTTAGCTTACCCAATTCACCTATACCGCATGTCTTTGGACTGTGGGGGAAACCGGAGCACCCGGAGGAAACCCACACGAACACAGGGAGAACATGCAGACCACACAGAAATGCCAACTGACCCCAGGCTTGAACCAACGACCTTCTTGCTGTGAAGCGACAGCCCTACCCACCCAACTTTTTTTTTTTTTTTTTTTTACAGTGTGTGAGCTCTGTGATTTACAGCAGTGGTCCCCAACCCCCAGGCCACAGACTAGAACTGAGCATATTTTATATCAGCATATTTTGTACACATTTCGGTAGACTAATGATCTCAGACGAACACTGCAGTGGTTTTTAATTTTCTCCATAAATAAAACTTGTGTCAGACTTGCAGCAATATTTTGTCAGCTTGTCATCCCCTAAGAAAACGGTTCATGATTGCCTAGCTATCTACATACACCCAGCCTCCGGTCCGCAGGAAAATTGTCATGCGTTGACCGGTCCGTGGTGATAAAAAGATTAGAAACCACTTACTTATATTACACTGTTGTAATACACACTGTGTATATTACAAAGTTGCCGTAGCTCGTGATTCATATTTCTTTTTAGCTTTTTTACTCGTTTGTATTACTTTATGAGACGTCAATCTCTGCTCTAACAATTTTGGATGATGAAAATTTCACTCTCACTGAGGAAATTTTACAGACCTTTTAGTAGTTTAAAACTAAATATTGTAAAATATGTAATATTCATAATTCAGTTCAATAACCATGACCAACACAGACAGTGGATCATTCCCATTAATAAAATGTCAGTAAAAGCCACTTTGTTCAATTGTCAACATTAAAAAGTTTTTGAAGCACAGATCCAAGCTCCTATAATGCAACTCAAAAGCTTAAATGGAAAGCATCTCAATCTTTGTTTGTCTCCCTAAGAAGAAATTTTCTTTGGGCAATAATGCATGAATTCTAAGCTACAAGTAACCAAAAAAAAATCAAGAAAAAAAAACCTTCTCGATCATATTTATGACATTCACGTTTACTTATTTATTCAGTAGATGCTTTTATCCCCAAGTGACATACAAAAGAGGTATCCAAAAAAAAAGCCATTCATCATATGAAATCCCAAGAAGTGCTAAAAATGAAGTCCTAACAGGCCATGCATTCAAATACTTTTTCTCGCTTGTTTTCTTGTGGTCATGACTTAATTTTCTTGTTTTGTATCAAAAGTTGTTTTCTCAGGTTTAAAACTTTTTTTCTGCTTATTCTAGGATGTTAGACATGCATATCACATTATATGCAGGTTTACGCTTTTAAAGTAATCGTAAATAACTTGCGGAAAGGTTGCATAAAAGAAAAAACCTAACTGAAACATGAAACAAATACATTCTTCTAATGTCTTCTAATGTGACTCATACATGCAATAACGTATTTTGCACCATCTCGAACCTACCCTCTAAAATGGGAACAGTTGAGGAAATAATAATATATTAATACATGAATATAATCACGAATGTTCATTAATAATTATCGTGATTCACTGTTCTGAATGCTCTTAATGAAAAAACCTTTGATATGTCAGGATTACAAGAAAACAACTTTTTGTTATGTCAGGATTACAGAAAATTAAGTGATGATCACGAGGCAACAAGAGAGAAAAATATTTGACTGCATGGCTTTTTAGGACTTCCATAAGAATCACAAATACAAAGATTCATTGTTAGGCAGGACGGTGGCTCAGTGGTTAGCACTGTCGCCTCACAGCAAGAAAGTCGCTGATTTGAGTCCCGGCTGGGTCAGTTGGCATTTCTGTGTGGAGTTTGCATGTTCTCCCCGTGGGTTTCCTCCGGGTACTCCGGTTTCCCCCACAGTCCAAAGACATGCGCTATAGGTGAATTAGATGGACTATATTGGCCGTAGCGTATGAATGCGATAGTGTATGAGTGTTTCCTAATACTGGGTTGCAGCTGGAAGGGCATCCGCTGCGTAAAACATATGCTGGAATAGTTGGCGGTTCATTCCACTGTGGCAACCCCTGATAAATCAAGTACTAAGCCGAAGAAAATGAATGAATACCTTTAATTGTTAGAAAAATATCAGCAGGAAAAAGGAATAGCGAAAGATTAAGGAAACATGGAAAGCAGTTTTATTTTTAACGCAGGATGCAGTTAGAGAGGTGAGTTTCCAGCTGTCTCTTGGATATTATCAGGGATTTAACATATCGGATGGAGTTTGGAGTGGGAGGTGGAGGTGGGAGGATGGAGATCCTGTGGCTGTACTGTTAGCATCATAACATCAATGTCTTGAAGTTGACGTGATATACCAGTGCAGAGGGGTTTACAGAGATGCGATTTGTGCTCTTTTGAGTATGTTGAACACCAATTGCACTGCAGCAATTTTGAGCTTTTGTAGAGATTTAATTGCACATGATGAAAGTCCAGCCAGAACCTGCAATAATCTTGAGATATTACAAAGACCTTGACAAGAAGTTGTTGAATTCATCATCTTGTCTTTAACCCGTGGGGACATGACAGATAATAGTTTTTCTTTGATATCTTTGCACTTCTATGTAACACAAAATACAATTAATAAACAGTTAACAATTTTTGTAAAATGCACAGTATTTAACTGTAATATGAACTGTATTTTACTGTAGGACTGGTATGCAGTATGTTACTGTATTTTAAAGTGTTGTGAAAATTACTGTAAATTTACAGTAAAGATAAAATACATAGAGAAAAATGCATATGCAACAAGATAAAGGGTGCTGTAAATGAAAATACAGTCTTTTTGCTGTTAGTAATTTACAGTAAGTTACTGGTGAACTGCTCCCAGTAAGTTACTGTAGATTATACAGGAAGTTATTATCAGTGTATACTTTTAAATAGATAATCACAACACAGTACGTCAGATTAAGTGGGTGCGACGGCTTATACTTACACCCTAAATAAAGTTAGAAAAGCAGCCAAAAGGTTAATTCCACACTATTAAGAGCTCATTTCAGAAGCTGTTCCAAAGCTTGCACAAAGTAAATGAGATTTTTCAGTGCTTTGCTTTCTCTGTGGATAGATTTAGGAGAATGATACTGTGACCATTACGAAGCAATACTAATGGCAGCTCAGAAGTCACATTTCAGGCTACATCCACACATATCTAGAGCTCTCCCTATCCAGTTGGGCGGATTCACAGTGGCAGGACTCCTTCTTTACTTGTTTCAAACCTGTTTGATATTCTGTCCTCTCCCCCCTACTTTAGATGTCAATAGTTACAGGTTTCCAACTTTTTTTTAAATATCTATTTTTTGTCATGAAAGTCTCATAAAGACTCATAAAGGTTTGGGAACACTTGAGTGTGATTAAATAGTGAGTTAGTTTTCATTGGGTGAACTATCCCTTTAAATTACATTCAACTGATTTAAAGGGATAGTTAAACAGGTTTGTAACAAGTAAAGAGTGAGTAAAATGACAAAAAGTTCTATTTTAGGTGAACTATCCCTTTAAAACAGTTTAAATATCAGCGAAAATTAAGTTAGAAACATGATTAACCCAGTTTTCCCTTTGTTTAGCTGCAGAGTGAAATTTTTATCATCCAAAATTGTTGGAGCAGAGATTAAAGTCTCATAACGCAATGCTAACGTGTAAGTAAATCAAAAGAAACTTGAATCACGAGCTTCGGCAACTGTAAAAAAACAATTGCTGGGTTCCACACAATCAATTTGTGTTAGGACAGCATGAAGGAATTGAGGTAACTTAATAGTTTTTAAAAAATAACGGTGGATTGAACATGAAACTACGGAGACCCGGAAGGGACGTAGTGGTGGGGAAAACAATTGGTGGAAGAGAAAAAAAACTGGGTGGGAGAAAAAAGAAACTCAGTGATCAGTTATCAGTTATCTCGCAAAACTGTTTGTCCACAAACACTTCCTGTTCACTTAATTCATGTAAACCCTCCCGTTTTTGTCGATATTCTCCCAATCTATCCCACTTTCTTTACATTAAAGCTGTGCGTCGATCGTCGCCTTTCATATGCAACCTCTTAACCAGTGAATGCATGTATAAGCGCTGACAGACAGATGCGCTCCGTACAATAAACTGATCCCAGGCAGGCACAATGGTGTATTTATTAGTTTTATTTATTTCAACAAATACAGTTGGCAGTAATAACTACCATAAATGCTCACTTTTTCCTGCATTCATGGGCATGTTTGTGTTGAAAGGTTAAAAATGATAAGGCAGTGGGCCTGCACAGTCATCAACCAGATAGTGTGACTGAGGGGAATCTGGTGGAAAGAAATCCTCCACTTCCACACAGATCTCAGATCTGCTGTAAATGCTGCTCTCCGAATTGCTGTCCATCTCCCCTGCATCTGTGTTTTGGTTGCCAGCCGCATGTAATGAAACTCCCCTTTTCATGCTAACCCTTTCCTCTTTCGCCACTGGACACTCCCACCTAAACAAAGCTGGACTCACCCACTTTCCTGACTTTCTTCAAACAACCCGGGGGTGCTTCATGGCCCTTTAAAACTGCTTGAATAATTTTGAAAATTAAGTGAGAAACATGATTGGCATTAAAACTTTTACTTTGAAAATAAAATGTACAGTGTGGGTTAAAATAGTCTGTGGTACAGTATTTCATCAAGCAAGCCAAAGGTGCAGTGAACTTTATTATTTTTTTCTTTGCACTGTAAGATTTATTCTAGAAGCCGCTCATCCTTTCGGTTCACATTACTTTAACACTTATCAACATGATCGAGAGCGAATCGTCTGATCTATGTTTTCTGCGATTAGTTTCTCAGTATGAATTCTTACACTGTCTCTCGCCGAGGCTATAAATTATAACTGGATACTAAGAAACGGTGATCTTCAGAGCAGAACTTGTGTTCTCTTGAAACCATATTTCAGAGTTGTAAAATAAACGGGATGTTTTAAAAAATTAATTCAGAAGATTAAAAGCAGACAAACAGCCCGGGTAACTTGCACAGCAGTTTTAGTGCTTTTGGGTTTGTGTCAACATTCAAGGTGCAAGATCACGGTACATGTAGTCCTTGGCTCTCAAACAGGCCGTATGTCATTGTGTTAAGAAAGTTAAGGGCGGGTTTTCCTGTCACAAGTGAAAGAGAAATGGGCTCAAGCACAGCTGAATCAACACCTTCATGAGCAGCCGGCTTATACGGTGCAGGTTTTTGTACGTGGCATGATTTTATCGAGACATCTGCATCACAGAAAATTGGAGATCATTTCTTTGTACAACCTGAATCCTGTTGGTTTGTCAGTCTGCTCTGCCAATTTGACTCTAGTGAGTATTTATAGACCTCTGCTTCCGCTGTTCTGACTCGAGGATTAATTTACACCTTTGGTGGGATTTCTGTGACATGTTAAAATAAAAACGTTTTTATCCTGTTTGTGACCTCCCATCCAGATGGCTTCAGTGCTGTTCATGCTGGAATGGTTAAGATGAATGGTTAACAGTAAGCTTCTCACACAGAGGTGGAGATGTCTACAGTATAGCTGTTTCCATTCAAAGATGTGAATAGGATTTATGCGCAAAACTGGAATATGGCATAAAACATTAGTGGATAAAGTGCTGTTTCCATCCTGTGAGTCAATGAGAATAAAAAATTGACACTGATAGACTAGCGCCAACTATCAACAAGAAAAATGAACCACTTTGATGATGGACTTTAGCTGAGGGATTTTAGAATGATCAAAACAATATTTCAGATGTTTAAAAATGTGGCCGGTCCGCTGGTTTGTCCATTTATGCCATCCCATCAAGCCCATTTTTGTTATCACATGGCTTTTTTGATGAGCATGCTGGACCATTATTTGTACTATTTTATGCAGTCGTTTCAAAAAAAGAAAAACACGTCCGCTGAGATTTTTTGCAGTGCGAAAGATCTTGTAATTTTTTTAAAATAATTTTTTTAGGAGTTTTTCACCTTTATTATGATATAGGACAGTATAGATTTCAGACTGGAAATCACTGGGAGCAGAGAGTGATGAAGGAGTGGCAAAGGACCTCAAGTCGGGAATCAAACTCAGGTCGCCGTGAGCACCTCAGTGCTTTACTGTATGGCAGTACCACTAGGCTATTGGCGCTGACAATCTTGTAATTTTTAATTATACTTTGCACTGTAGCAACAGAAACATTAAAACATTTAGATATGGTCTTAAAACCCTTTCCTAGCAGGTCCTCACTGAGCTTCATTGTCTTAGCCATGACTGTCCACAAACCAACAGACAAAGAGCTTCTATTTTTGTACAACCTGAATCCTGTAGGTTTGTCAGTCTGCAGTCAATTTGACTCTAGTGAGTATTTATAGACCTCTGTTTCCGCTGTTCTGTCTCGAGGATTAATTTACGCCTTTGGTGGGATTTCTGTGACATGTTAAAATAAAATAGTTTTTTTAGCCTGTTTGTGACCTTCCATCTGGATGGCTTCTGTGCTGTTCATGCTGGAATGGTTAAGAGTAAGCATCTCACACAGAGGTGGACATGTCTATAGCTGTTTCCATCCAAAGATGTGAATAGGATTTATGCGCAAAACTGGAATATGGCATAAAACATTAGCGGATAAAGTGCTGTTTCCATGCTGTGAGTCAAAAAGAACAAAACTGACACTGATAGACTAGCGCCAACTATCAACAAGAAAAATGAACCACTTTGATGATGGACTTTAGCTGAGGGATTTTAGAATGACCAAAACAATATTTCAGATGTTTAAAAATGTGGCCGGTTCGCTGGTTTGTCCATTTATGCCATCCCATCAAGCCCATTTTTGTTATCACATGGCTTTTTTTTTTTGATGAACATGCTGGACCATTGTTTTTACAATTATATCTAAGAGTGTAGCAGGAAAAAATATGTGCAATCATCTAAAAAAAAACACGTCCACTGAGATTTTTCACAGTGCGAAATCACAGTTTTCACATTTATTATTATTTTTTGGAGTTTGTCACCTTTATTATGATATAGGACAGTGGAGATTTCAGACAGGAAACCCCTGGGAGCAGAGAGTGATGAAGGAGTGGCAAAGGACCTCAAGCCAGGAATCAAACTCAGGTCGCCGTGAGCACCTTAGTGCTATATGTCAGTACCACTAAGCTATTGGCGTTGACAATCATATATTTTGATAATCATATATTCAAATACTTACATTTACATTTACATTTAGTCATTTAGCAGACGCTTTTATCCAAAGCGACTTACAAATGAGGACAAGGAAGCAATTTACACAACTATAAGAGCAGCAGTGAACAAGCGCTATAGACAAGTTTCAGGTGTGTAAAAGTCTAAGAAGCAAAACATTAGGAGAAAGAGGTGAGTGTGTGTGATGTTGGTGGTGTATCTTGCGTGTTTGTTGTAGGTGCAGCAAATTGAGCACTGATTTTTGCAGTTTTGGTGCAAAAGAATGTAGCAAAGTCATCAGTAGTGAGTGTGGAGGATGCGGGTGGAGGAGGAGGATAGAGGAGGGAGGAAAATGTTTTAAAAAGCAAGCGAGGATTGGTGGCACTGTTGACTTTCTGACGGAAGTATGTCTGCTTTGCAGAAGTAACCTCAGTCGAGAAAGAAGACAGAAGAGTTTGGTATGCTATGAGCTGTTCAGGATTTTTAGTTTTTCGCCAACTTCTCTCAGCAGCCCGAAGTTTTGAGCGATGCTCACGGAGAACATCAGAGAGCCAGGGTGCAGGAGGATTGGCCCGGGTTGGTCTGGATGTAAGAGGGCATAGTCTGTCTAGGCATGATGTTAGCGTGGAGCAGAGTGTATCAGTGGCACTGTTCGTATCAAGTGCAGAGAGTTTGCAAGATGGAGGAAGAGAGTTAGAAACAATGGTGGATAGTCTATTGGGTGAGAGAGAGCGTAGGTTTCTGCGAAAGGCAACTAGAGTTGGAGTGTGTGGCGGCTCAGGAGTAATGTGGATGTTGAGAGAAAGAAGGAAATGGTCCGATGTTTGTAGTGGAGTTACTAGTGTTTGGTCAGCGAGGCAATGTCGAGTGTAAATAAGGTCTAGTTGATTACCTGATTTGTGAGTAGCAGAAGTAGGTGCTCTTTTGAGGTCGAAAGATGCTAGCAGAGTCTGGAAGTCAGCAGCTTGAGGTCTTTCAATGTGGATGTTGAAGTCACCTAGCACCAACAAGGGAGTGTCATAATCAGAAAAAGATGAGAGAAGAACATCCAGTTCATCTAAGAAGTGACCTAATGTACCCGGTGGGCGGTAGATGACAACCACATTTATGCGAAAGGGGTGGATAATGGTGACTGCATGGAATTCAAAAGAGCTGATTTTTGGCAGGGACGGTCTCTGAGTGAATTTCCATTCTTTGGAAATCAGTAGTTCAGTCCCACCCCCTCTCCCTGTCTGACGAGGAGTGTGGGAAAGAGAGAAATTAGTAGAAAGAGCTGCATGTGTAGCAGTGTCCTCCGGTCTCAACCAGGTTTGAGTTAGAGCCATGAGACTAAAGTCAGAATGAGTGGCTATGGAGGTAATAAAATCTGCTTTGTTAACAGCAGATTGGCAATTCCAGAGGCCCACAGAGAGAGAGAGTTGTGAAATAGAGGATACATGAATTGATCGAAGGTTGTGAGGGTTGCGCCTGCAGCGTACCTCCCGTGCTCTGCGAGTGTTAGTAACAACAGGAATTAGTAAACACATAATAAAGTGCAAGGAAAACAATAATGAGTGCAGAGATAATGTAAAATAATAAAGTAAGAAGTACTCAAGTGCTTTGTCGGTGTCTTTGCTCGGTGGAGTCGTGCAGGTAGAGTCGATGGTCTTTACACTCGTTGGTCTTCACACGAGGCGGGCTTCACACGAGGCTGCCGCGGTGATGCAAGTCGCTTATATACACCCCCGAGCGCTTTGCTAATTAAGTTCAGCTGGACACGCCTCCAAGTTAAAAAACACGCGAAAATTGCAGCGGCGGGGGCGCGAAAAACCTCCCGCTCGGCACACAAGCTCTTACAGTAAACAAAGGAAACAGTGGCTAAAGCTTGCTAGTACTAAACACAGATAGCTGAAAACAATTTAAATGTCCAACAACCAATACACAACCAGCTGAAACAAGTCTAAGTGTTCTCGAACCAAACACAGCAACTGAAAACAGGTCTAAATGTACTTACTCGGTGTTGCTCTCGGTGCTAACGTGCTTCTCCTGCTAGCTAAACCTAATGTGTTCAAATATATAGTGTTTACCTGGCGTTTGGACACGCCTCCAAGTTAAAAAACACGCGAAAATTGCAGCGGCGGGGGCGCGAAAAACCTCCCGCTCGGCACACAAGCTCTTACTGTAAACAAAGGAAACAGTGGCTAAAGCTTGCTAGTACTAAACACAGATAGCTGAAAACAATTTAAATGTCCAACAACCAATACACAACCAGCTGAAACAAGTCTAAGTGTTCTCGAACCAAACACAGCAACTGAAAACAGGTCTAAATGTACTTACTCGGTGTTGCTCTCGGTGCTAACGTGCTTCTTTGCACTGCGGCCACTGGAACCTCAAAACATTTAGATATGGTCTTATAGCCCTTTCCTAGCAGGCCCTCACTGAGCTTCATTGTCTTAGCCATGACTGTCCACAAACCAACAGACAAAGAGCTTCTTTTTTGTACAACCTGAATCCTGCAGGTTTGTCAGTCTGCAGTCAATTTGACTCTAGTACGTATTTATAGACCTCTGCTACCGCTGTTCTGACTCTAGGATTTATTTATGCCTTAGGTGGGATTTCTGTGACATGTTAAAATGAAATAGTTTTTTAGCTTGTCCTCCCATGCAGATGGCTTTAGTGCTGTTCATGCTGGGATGGTTAAGATGAATAGTTAACAGTAAGCACCTGACACAGAGGTGGACATGTCTATAGCTGTTTCCATCCAAATATGTGAATTAGATTTATGCTCAAAACTGGAATATAAAACTGGAACATAACCAAATCCTAAATAAATAAAGATAAGTTACACACATATTACCACCTGTCAATCCATTTTTTTCAGCGGGACTTTGTGATCTGTGTTGTTATTATGGCGTCGACAAACTTGGTCGGTAAAAAAGGTGCCCAACCAACACTATCTCAGAATTTCACTAAAATTACTAAGTACAAGCGTGAAAGCGAAAGATTGAAGCCGTGTACTGACGCTGTGACACGTTACCTGATAGATTCAAAAGACCGAAGACTCATTAGATAGAGACAAGATGAATCAAATACCAGGTTTAACTACTATAGTGAGATGTGATCCAGCGGTACATCCTTGATAAACTGTCCGACATGCACTGCTCTCTGGAGCTCAGACGAGCGCATGACAGTGTGTGTGTGGCTGTATCTGTGTGTGTGTGGTCACGTTATGTGTGTTTTCAGTGGATGGAGGGCTGTTCAGAAATGCTAGGTAAAACACAATGTGGATGTGGATCATTTTCGTTCTAAATTGCCATTTTAAAACAGATGTATTAGTGTAAACGAGGCCTAAGTGTGTATTTTTCGCGAGCGGGTTTGTGATGGGGCGGGGCGGAGGATTGGCGATGCCGGCTCAGCATCTTGTTGTCTATCAGCCATCGGCGATCGACGATGGCTTCGTTTATCGGCCCAACCCTATCGGCCATACTGTGAATATTTCTTTGCTCCATTAAATATCACTCGACGAATGTTCGAAAAAGAATAAATATTTCACAGGAAGGCTAATAATTTTGACTTCAACTGAATGTATCTTTAAGGTACAGTATGGACCCTTTAGGAACAATAAACATACCTTTGTTATACCCGATGACAGACTTTTTACAATTATGAAAATGTAGCAGGAGACGAATATATGCAATCATCCCCAAAAAAACATGTCCGCTGAGATTTTGTCCACAGTGCAGAACAACTTAAAAAAAAAAAACATATTTTTAATAATACTTTGCACTGTAGTCAATAAAACTTCAAAACATTTATATGTGGTCTTTCTTGACTTGTGAGCAGCAACAATGCATTTAAGGAAGAGATTTTTTTCAACACATTCAACACACAATACTTTTAATAACTCATTTCTAATAGCTGATTTCTTTTATCTTTGCCATGATGACAGTACAGAATATTTTACGGGATATTTTCAAGATGCTAGTATTCAGCTTAAAGTGACATTTAAAGGTTTAACAGGGCTAATTAGGCAAGATAGGGTAATTAGGCAAGTCATTGTATAACGATGGTTTGTTCTGTAGACAATCGGAACAATATTTCTTAAGAGGGCTAATAATATTGACCTTAAAATGCTTTTAAAAAATTAAAAACTGCTTTTATTCTAGCCAAAATAAAACAAATAAGACTTTCTCCAGAAGAAAAAAATATTATGGGAAATACTGTGAAAAATTCCTTGCTCTGTTAAACAGCATTTGTGAAATATTTGAAAAAGAAACCGAAAGTTCACATGAGGGCTAATCATTTTGACCTCAACTGTAGGTCAAAGACAAATAGGTTTTTTTTAGGAAGAATTAATGGTGTAAATACCGCTAAACTGACTACTTTATACCTTGATAAATCTTGTTGCGTGATTCATGTAAATACCAACAAATTTTGGGAATTTTCTCTGAATAGGACAACTATGCAAAAAGGTCATGCTAAAAATAAATGTGTACTGCATGTGTACTGATTTAGACATCAAAAACACGCTCAGTGGTGCATGCTTATTGGTGTATATACAGTATAAGTCATCAAGACTAAAATGAGTGTCATGACACTGACTCTGATATCATCAACTGTTTTGTGCAGGAGTTTGAGAAGTTTAACCAGAGACTGGGAGATGTGTCGAAGATCGTGCGGATTCCTCTGCCTGTGTCCAATGTGTTATGGGAGCACTGCATCCGTCTGGCCAACAGGACATTAGTGGAGGGGTAAGTGAGACCACCTGCTCTTTGATTGATGTCTGTACAGTACAGCGTTCTCATTGGAATAACGGTCATTACTAGGTACTCTGCACTTTCCCTAACAATGAAAATAGCTTACAGGATTACAAACAAAGACTCTGAGCAGCAAGGGCCTCCTATTACTCTTTTAGTGTCACTTCAGATTTAGTAATATTGAGGGATATGGGTTTTACATGTTACATTGTTATTTGTACAAAATGAGGATGTTCGTTTTTTTGTTTGTGTTTATATCTTTTATTTTTTTTTTATAAATGCATTTATTCAGGCTATTTACAGTTAGCCATTTATTTATTCACTTACTGATCTTGTTTTGTTGTTTTTTGTTTTGTTTTGTTGTTTTGTTTGTTTGTTTTTTGGCTTGTTTGTTTGCGTTTGTTCATTTGTTTTATTTGTTTATTTATTTTTTGGTTTGTTTTGTTTAATTTTTTTGTTGGTTTGTTTGTTTGTTTTTTGTTTGTTTGTTTTTTTGGGGGGGTTGTTTTGTTTTTATTTGTTTTTTGGCTTGTTTGTTTAGTTTTTGGTTTGTTTGTTTTTAGTTTTTTTGGGGGGGGTTGTTTGTTTGTTTTGTTTTTGGGTTTTTTGTTTGTTTGTGTTTGTTTGTTTATTTGTTTGTTTGTTTTTTGGTGTGTTTGTCTTGTTGTATTTTGGCTTGTTTGTTTAGTTTTTTGTTTGTTTTTGTTTAGTTTTTTGTTTGTTTGGTTTTTTCTTTATTTCAGTTTGTTTGTTTGTTTGTTTTGGTTTGTTTTGTGTTTTGTTTTTTTTGTTCTGTTTGTTTGGTTTTTGTTTTGTTTGTTGTGTTTTTATTTGTTTTTAGGTTTGTTTGTTTTTGTTTTGTTTAGGATTTAGGTTTGTTTGTTTTTTGTTTTGTTTAGGATTTAGGTTTGTTTGTTTTTGTTTTGTTTAGGATTTAGGTTTGTTTGTTTTTGTTTTGTTTAGGATTTAGATTTGTTTGTTTTTGTTTTGTTTAGGATTTAGGTTTGTTTGTTTTTTGTTTTGTTTAGGATTTAGGTTTGTTTGTTTTTGTTTTGTTTAGGATTTAGGTTTGTTTGTTTTTGTTTTGTTTAGGATTTAGATTTGTTTGTTTTTGTTTTGTTTAGGATTTAGGTTTGTTTGTTTTTTGTTTTGTTTAGGATTTAGGTTTGTTTGTTTTTGTTTTGTTTAGGATTTAGATTTGTTTGTTTTTGTTTTGTTTAGGATTTAGGTTTGTTTGTTTTTTGTTTTGTTTAGGATTTAGGTTTTTTTTTTCGTTTTGTTTAGGATTTAGGTTTGTTGTTTTTGTTTTGTTTTTGCTTTTTTTCATTTTTGTTTGTTTGTTTTTTTTGTTTTTGGGGTTTGTTTTGTTTTTGTTTGTTTCTTTTTTTTGTTTGATTAGTTTTTGGTTTGTTTTTCTTTCTTTTTTTTTTTTGTTTCACGTAAAAAAATCCCTAGTAAATTCAATGTATTTATGTAGTCTAATATTGTTCAGCCTTTTATTTCTTGACTAACATTGCTGATTTATGTTAATTTATTCACTATCTACTCATAAATCCCTACTAAAATCAAAAGTATTTATCCACTATATTTACATTTAGCCATTTATTTCTCCACTTATCTCATTTACAAAACTATATATATTTGTCAATAACATTTCTATATACATTTTGGCACCATTGTCAAAGTTTTCCTGTTTGTTACTGAAAGGCAACCCCAGATGCATTGTTTTGCTTGGTATTATTGGTATTGTGCTTTATGTTAACACCAAGCACAACACTTAACTATTAGGCCAGAGAGCTCAAGTTTAGTCTCATCAGACCACAAAATATTCCTCCAAAAAATGTCATGTTTTGTCAAATGGCTTTGAGCAAATTCCAGGCGTGACTTCATGTTGGCTCGTCTCAAAATCACTTTCCTCTTGCTGGTCTTCCATTAGATGTCAAGTGCTCAAACACGTGCTGAAGTCTAGACATTTTCCCCCCTTTCAGCCAAACTGCTCTGGAATGTCATGTAGTATCTGGCATCTTGTACATTTTCCTTATAAATGCGCTTTTTGTTTTGTAAGATTTGCTGACCTTAGAAGTGTTTGGGTTCTGCCGCACTTAAATGGACGTAGAAGGTTAAAAGCTTTGCCAGTCCTTTTTCTGTAACATCTACTTTCCTGCTAACAGCTACTTCTTAAAGTTCCTCAGGCAGATCTCAATTGATTAAATCCACACACAAAGTCAATGATATTTATAGTAGCAGGGAAACAAGTGGATTGGGATTGAAGCTCTCTAGATAATCTAAATTCTCACCCAGTAGTAGGGAAAAAGCTATACTATAAATGTGTTGAAGACGAAAACCGTTATAGGCATCCCAGTAAAAGTGTAAATCAGCTTTATTTTTTTTACCTGTACATTAGAATGTGTGCTGTTGAATTAAATTTTTTTATTAATTATCAAAGACACCTAGTATCATTCATTGAAACAGCAGTTTATATACCAAAAATACACTCACTGGCCACATTATTAAGTACACCTTACTAGTACCAGATTGGATCCACTTTTGCCTTCAGAACTGCTTTAATCCTTCGTGGCATAAATTCAACAAGGTACTGGAAATATTCCTTAGAGATTTTGTTCCATATTGACATGATAGCATCATGCAGTTGCTGCAGATTTGTCGGCTGCACATCCATGATGCGAAACTCCCGTTCCACCACATCCCAAAGATGCTTAATTGGATTGAGTACTGGTGACTGTGGAGGCCATTTGAGTACAGTGAAGTCATTATCATGTTCAAGAAACCAGTCTGAGATTATTTTTGCTTTATTACATGGCGTGTTATCCTGCTGGAAGTAGCCATCAGAAAATGGGCACACTGTGGTCATAAAGGAATGGACATGGTCAGGAACAATACTCAGGTAGGCTGTGGTGTTGACACAATGCTCAGTTGCTACTAATAGGCCCAAAGTGTGCCAAGAATATATCCCCCACACCATTATGCCACCACCACCAGCCTGAACCGTCGATACAAGGCAGGATGGATCCATGCTTTCATGTTGTTGATGCCAAATTCTGACCCTACCATCCGAATGTCGCAGCAGAATTCAAGACTCATCAGACCAGGCAACATTTGTCCAATCTTCTATTGTCTAATTTTGGTGAGCCTGTGTGAATTGTAGCCTCAGTTACCTGTTCTTAGCTGACAGGAGTGGCACCCGGTGTGGTCTTCTGCTGCTGTAGCCCATCCGCCTCAAGGTTGGATGTGTTGTGTGTTCAAAGATGAGTGGTTATTTTGATTACTGTTGCCTTTTTATCAGCTCGAACCAGTCTGGCCATTCTCCTCTGACCTCTGGCATCAACAAGTCCACAGAACTGCTGCTCACTGGATTTTTTCTCTTTTTCTGACCGTTTTCTGTAAACCTTAGAGATGGTTGTGCGTGAAAATCATAGTAGATCAGCAGTTTCTGAAATACTTAGACCAGCCCGTCTGGCACCAACAATAATGCCATGTTCAAAGTCTCCTAAATAACCTTTCTTCCCCATTCTGATGCTCGGTTTGAACTACAGCAGATTGTCCTTGCCCATGACTTTCCCATGTCTACATGCCTAAATGCATTGAGTTGCTACCATGTGTTTGGCTGATTAGAAATTTGCGTTAACAAGCAGTTGGACAGGTGTACCTAATAAAGTGGCCAGCGAGTATAAGTATATAATTTCAGGCATATTTAGAACAAAAATTATTAAATAAATATTAGAAATATTAAAAGAATCACAAGGCAGTCAAAAAACGCCAATTAATTTCAAGCCTTACCTATTTGTCAGTCGACGTTTATATTATTTAAAATTTAATGGAATGTATTATTATAAATATATACATTATTGTAAATTAACCAGCCACTTTGAACAATGAACCAACATTATTTCACTGGTATTATGAAATTATATATATATATATATATATATATATATATATATATATATATATATATATATATATATATGTGTGTGTGTGTGTGTGTGTGTGTGTGTGTTTTTTTTGCAAATTTATCTAAAACTTAAAAAAAAACGACACTTGATCCATATAATTGATAATATTCTAAAATTATTGATGCAAAATTCAGTTTTATGTTGGTTTTCAACACCACATTGTAATCATTCAGCCTGTAATTGTACAAATCCACCCATATATGAGTCTGAAAATATGCTGTTCCAGATTTCACCCTACTATGATGTCACAAGCCCTGTCTACAACTGTTTACATCCACAGACTAAACCAACTGTTTCAGTAAACAGTTTTTTAATACAGTCTTTTGTTTGCACTTGACCTTTAACAATCAATAAAACATTAAAGATGATTTAAGTTTCATATTGACATTATATGTGGCATCTGAAGCGCATGATGTTGAACAAACTTTCATGATGACGATGAACTGCCATGCCATTTGAGCACAATAGACAAGATTAAATGGATGCTTTGGTTAGAGAGTATGGTAGCAGAATTATTACGCTGCATAAAACATATGCCAGAGTAATTGGTGGTTCATTCCACTGTGGCAACCCCTGATAAATCAAGAACTAAGCCGAAGGAAAGTGAGGGAGTTCTAAGAGTATCTGAGGCATGGAGTGTAAAGGTGCCACCCTTTTCTGGAAAAAGAGCGTGTTCCAGATTTCACCCTACTATGATGTCACAAGCCCTGCCAACAAGTGTTTACGTTCACAGACTAAACCAACTGTTTCAGTAAATGTACTTTTTAAATATAATATTTTTGTTTGTACTTGGCCTTTAGCATGCAATACAACATTAAAGATGAATTAAGTTTCATATTGACACTATATGTGACAACTGACAGCAATCTAAAGCGCATGATGTTGAACAAACTTTTATGATGATGATGAACTGCCATGCCATTTGAGCACAATAGACAAAATCAAATAGATGCTTTGTTTAGAGAGTATTGTGGCTGGATGGGCATCCGCCAAATAAAAGATATGCCAGATGAATTGGGGGTTCATTCCACTGTGGCAACCCCTGATAAATCAAGAACTAAGCCAAAGTAAGGGAGTGAGTTTTGAGAGTATCTGAGGCATGGACTGTAAAGGTGCCACCCTCTTCTGGAAAAAGAGCCTGTTCCAGATTTCACCCTACTATGATGTCACAAGCCCTGCCAGCAGCTGTTTACAATCCCAGACTAAACCAACTGTTTCAGAAAACAGTTTTTTAAATATAATCTTTAGTTTCTACTTGCCCTTTAACATGCAATAGAACATTAAAGATGAATTAAGTTTCATATTGACACTATATGTGCCAACTGAGAGTATCTGTGACATGGAGTGTAAAGAGGGTCACACACCAGAATTCTAAACATAGGTTTCTATCAGGGTACACATTCCGGCGTCGCAAGTCGGTAGCTGTCGGCGGCACCCAGCCACAACTCAGGACACTGCTAATCTTTCTGTCGTGCCACAGAGCGCCATCTGAATAGTGTGCGATACTTTCAACTATCATGTGTGCGCAGTGCTGAGCGACGCATCCAGTGTGTGACAGCCTTAAAGTTGCCACCCTCTTCTGGAAAAATTAGCATTTAAATAGAGAGACATTTGTTTGCACTCAAAAGTGGCCATCTTCAGCATGGCCTAATATATGATCTGTGAGATATTACACGTTTTCAGTGTCATATGTTCCTTCAGAAATCATTATTTTAGCAAGTCAAGTAAAACTTTATTTATAGAGCACTTTAAAAACACAGAAGTGAGCCAAAGTGCTGTAAAATACAACAAAATAAGCATAATAGTATATAAAATAAAAGATAAAACATAGCATAAAAAGGCACATAAATTAAAATAATCAGTTAGTAAGATCAGGTGTCAAATTCCAATGAAAAAAAAAAGAGTTTTAAGAGCTGATTTAAATAAAAACACAGAAGAGGCCTGTCTCATGGGCAGCAGCAAATCATTTCAAAGTCTAGGACCTACACAGCGAAAGCCCGATCCCCTCTAAACTTACGCTTTGTTTTTGGCACAATCAGGAGAAGCTGATCAGCTGACCTGAGAGATCGAGTGGACTTATAGGGGTGTATCAGCTCAAAGATATAAGGTGGGGATGACCATTTAGAGATTTCAAAACAAATAAAAGGATCTTAAACAGTATTCTAAAATTCACTGGCAACCAATGAAGCGAAGCTAACATGGGGGGAATGTGGTCATATTTATGAGTACCAGTTAACAGGTGTTCTGCAGCATTTTGCACTATTTGCAAACGGGCAATAGCTGACCTGCTACTCCCCACATACAGTGCATTACAGTAATCCAACCGAGTGGTCATAAAAGCATGTTATGCTTATATAGTGTTAAAGAAACATATTTTATTTAATGCTAATTAATGCTAATAAACAGTTTCTCCTTGATCAATTTGTGAAAACTACAATACATTTGCATTATTCCTTTATGAATAGTAAGTTAAAAAAGGCAGCTTTTATTCGAAAATCCAAATCTTTTGTAACAATAACTGGGTATATAGGGGAATCAGATCATTCAATTCCTTTTTAAGACCTTTCAAGACTCTTTTCATACATTTTTAAAACTTTATCGCCACTTTAGGTTTAACCTGGTAACATTTTAAAGTTAAAACAGTATTTTTAGTAAATTTAGATTGTAAAAATGCACAACTAAATACTCTTAGCTTGTGATAACTTCTTGTTTTGTAGACTTGTAGACTTGTTTGATTTCATCTGGGACTTTTTCCAACAATATATTACATTTTAAAGCACATATCCCAAAACTCAAACGGCAGCTGTACCGACCTGATGCTTTTAAGCCTCAGCCATATGTCTAAAACCACCAAACCTGAATGAAGGCTTTAGTTTCTCCTGTTCTTCATTCCTCACTTCAACTCTTGTGTGTTTTTCTAGGAAAAGGAGCTTATTTTGGCCTTTTCAATTACGGCTGGCAGTGTATGTTCTGAGGGATGCAAACCCTTTATCAGCAGACATTCGGGGGTGTATAAAATCTTGCTCTACTTTCTGATAGTATTTGATTTAAAGCAAAAAACACTGAGATTTTGAGCCGCATCATCGATCTTGCGTTTGGATCCACTCTCGTCTTTCCTCCTTCCCGAGGCGTATTCATACTGTAGATTCATCAAATGTCCGTAATGACTTTGTGCCATGAGAGGAATGGCTTTGTTGCTCTCAAATAACTCCTCGTATAAATCCATCAGCGCTCTTTATTCTGCCTTCTCGTTTCATCTACTTGCACCATCCTTCTTGCACCCATCTGCTTGTCATTAGTCGAGAGCTGGATTATTGTGAGCATCAGGGATGTTTGCGTGGCACGGTGTGACAAGCAACCTACTGTAGAAGTAATGTCCTCTCCAGTGAGCTGTTGTCAACTCATTCTCGGTATATCATCTTGAATGTGCAGCCCGGAGACTTGAAGCTCTTGTGCTCGTAATGGAGATCAGCTGGAAGCACATTTGACATGACTTGTCAAAGCGCTCTCGACTTCACAGAGCTTCTTTTTCTGGATGTACATTGTATTACACAGAATTTAACTGTAATGTGAACTGTGTTCTACTGTAAGACAGGTTATTTTAAAGCTGCATTGTGAAAGTTACTGTTTATTTTACAGTAAAGTTATACAATACTGTAAATACATATAGAGCAAGATAAATGGTGCTGTAAATGTTAATGCAGTATTTTTGCTGTAATTGATTTACAGTAAGTTACTATAGATTCTACAGGAGATTGAGCCAGTGTATAGCCATAGAAATGTGAGAATTAAATGCATCAGGAAAATTCAGATTCTTCTATTATTCATTTCTAGAGCTGCGGAGTGCATAAAGGAGAAATTGCATGCCAGAGGAACAAACAATTGTTCAACGAATGGGAAGCACGGTGCAAGTGCAAGATTTATTGTGCTACAAATAGCACAGGACTTCTGTGGAATGACAATGTGTTCTCTGAATATCTGAGAAGCTGAGAGAATTGTCTGGAAACATATGTTCAGTCTCATCAGGGCTGTGTGATAACCAGATTGGTGGCTCGGTAAAAATCCCCATTTGGTGGCCATTTCTTTGCGATGCCGCTTAACTCCTTAAACATAATAAGGGGCCATTCTAACCCATTCTTTTGAGCAATGGTCTCAAACTCCAACTAGGTATGGATAGGTATAAGATTCTAACAGTATGATAACCTTGAAAATAAATATCAGGGTTTCACGGTATTGTGATTATGCTCTAAAATATATTCTTTTAAATGTCTGGGTAAAAAAACTAAAACTTATCCCCCATTTGAACGCAATATATTTTATTTTGAAAAATATAAAAAATATTTTGGAGCAGTAAAGATGTCCGGCTAAATAATTCAAATGAATCATTGACTTCTGCTGTCTTCATTAGGTTCCAAAACACAGATTTCTTTACTATTTAAAACAGCATCTTTGGATATCTTTTCTGCTGATGATTCTATTGTCCTAAAAATAAAATATATATATATATATAAAACATAAATAAAAAATCTTACACATTCCCTAGAAATGGTATAGTAGAAAATGTTGCCGTTTTTAAAACCTAGACTTTTCCAATCCACGGTACACCTTGAAAATAGTTCACGTCATCCCATGCTTACCTCCAACTCACACCTGCTTAATATTCAATTCAATTTAATTCAACATTATTTGTATAGCACTTTTACAATGTAGATTGTGTCAAAGCAGCTTCACATAAAAGGTCATAGTAAATTGGAACAGTGTAGTTCAGTTTGTAGTGTTTAAGTTCAATTCAGTTTAGCTCAGTTCAGTGTGGTTTAAAAATCACTACTGAGAGTCCAAACACTGAAGAGAAAATCCAACGATGCGCAGCTCTATGGATCCCAAACCATGCAAGCCAGTGGCGACAGCGGAGAGGGAAAAAAACTTCACTAATTTGTGAAGAGAAGAAAAAAATAATACAAAAAGTTAAAAATAGTCTCTAGTAGTCTTGAAAACCTTGATTAGTTGGATCAGCGGTGTTTGATTAGGGTTGAAGCAAAACTGTGCAGAGCTGCGGCCGTCCAAGAATCGAGTTTGAGACCGGAAATGTAACTATTTTACATATAGTTAGAAAAGTAGCTAATTCGTACAAATTCATATGGCTTAATTCGGATGAAAATGTATGATTTTTTTATGATTTAAACTTTTTTTTTTTATTTTCTTATTAGCAAATAATGCAGATAAATATCAAATACAGAGAATTAACATAAAATCAGAACAATAAAACACAAATAAATACAATAAATAAATAACTTGAGTAAATAAAACAAACCAAAACACATAAAAAAGAAGGTGGGGGGTGGCATTATTTTAGCCTAAATTATCTTGTCTCGTTGCGCGTTTGCTAGTATTGTGGGTCCCAGAAATTCGGAAATTTTCCCCATTTCTCAAAAATAATTGTCAAACCATCTATGTAAACTGTAGGAAAGCTTTTCAAAAGCTGCCACTCGTCCTAACTGAGATCCACTTAAAGTTCAGAGGTCTACTGGAAGATTTCCAGTTTTTGACATTCACCTGTCTGCCTAGCAGGATACAGCTCTGTACCCACTGTGATTTAACTTGAAACGTACGATTTTTGAAAGGAGGCTTGCCCCCAATCCCCACCACTAAAAACTGATTAAGGGGCCAATGAAACCGAATGCGCTTTTTGCATAAAGAGGCATTACTAATGCTTTTACATGCTGCTTATGCATCCTGCGTGTCTCACGTTTTTGCCGTTGCGCTCTGTGTGTCTGCAGTTGGAAAAAGTCAACTCTGAGCGGAAAACGTGTTTCATCAGTCGCGTCTTTTTCCGTTCTCCAATCAAATTAAATCAGAGTCGGGGTTTGCGTTGACGTGACAGCAGTGTTTGTGTTGTCAAGACGACTACGGAGACTTTTAAAGACGGAGGAGAGACTTGTGGTCACTGTTTCAACTTATCAGTATGACTTCACAAATATTGAATATTATTAAATATTAAAATTATAACAATGCCAATAGCAACACTCACGCACAATACACAGCTGATTTAGTTGTATATAAGTTTGACACCCAGTGGTTGAGCTAGGTATCGCACACTTGGTTCGAAACACACACAAGTGCAGGTTGCCAGATTGACGACACCAACAGCAGTCTGCCTGATTGTCGAGCCTAAAGCCTGATTTAAGTCATGTTCTAAATAAAACCAACGCCATGCGATAATAGGAATATTTTCCATATTAAAAGAAGTTTTGTTTTAACCAACTCCTGAAATTTATACTTAAGAAACGGCTTCTTTCTTTGCACCTGAACAACAGGATAAACTGATAATGATCACCTCAGGTACCCCTGATGTGCTTTATTCAATGTTAAATGCTAACAATGAGAGTTTTAAAAGCCATTTTACATGACATTTGTTGCTATACTACTGAAAGCAGCAGCAGATAATTCCCCTCAGATCTTGAATATAAAATAAACTGTTTGAAATTAAACTTCAGAACTGTGACTCGGTGTAAACCAACACATATCAGTGATTCAGCATCTACATTTAATAATGTTAAAGAGGTTTCATGTGTATTAATTTGATTATAAACCTTACCAATGCAGTAAGTGCACTATTCTGTGCTTCTGAATGGCTGTATTTAAATTTCTGCAGCCCAATTGCTTATTACTGAGCCATACCTGCCAACATCTGTCTCTGTAAATCCGGGAGACTGGGGGTGGGGGTGGAGTGGGATGGCGGAGTGGTGGGGGTGTCTAGGTGTCTGTACCAGTACCAGTCTGTACCAAAATCCAAGAAAATAAAAATAAAAAATGTGAGTGATTGCAGCTATGCACGTAGCCTGTTGTTAGGACGCCCGGTTACAATGTAACCTGCTCACCTAATGTTTACATTTGTAACATGTGAAACTGAAACAGCGTCTCATTTCAGAGGCTCCTAATGTCCACCGGAGGTCACATTTCGGTCATAGATGGGTGCTTTGAGAGCCTTCCTGAATGAATGAATGAAATGTGCTGTTTTCCACAAAGGCAACCTGCAGTGCTGAAATATAAATGGCAAAACTGACAGTGGACGGGTTAAACGACCGAAACAAAGACAGACTTTCGGGCACGTAACTCACATTTTCAAAGCTGAATATCTGACTTTAGCACTGTTTTTCAGATACACAACTATGTTCACTTAAATGTTTCTGAAATATCTACAAACACATTATAGTGTATTTATGCCTTAGAGGAGTCAAAAGCTTACATACAGCATCTCTAACTGTAAGGTTTCTGTGGTAAAACCTCTCTTGTTTGTCAGATTGTAGAGGAGTGTTAGCGAAAGAACTTTTGTCTGTTTAAAAGCGTTTTGTTGGTCAAAACAAAATAAATAGTTTATAAGGGCTTGACCCAGTATAGATTGGTAAGCACCTCCGGGCAGGATTCAGCGCTGCACCTGCATCAGTAGGTCAAGGGCCACTTGTTTGAGATTGGCAGAGTACAGTCTTCATATAAAGGGCAGACGGTCTGAAAGAGGTGTTAAAGAGGCTGTCTCTGTCAATCTAGAGCATTCGCCATCCCTATGCTTTCTCTGCCTGGACGGTTTTGTTCAGTGATTGCCATTTGCAGCTCTCCGTAATCATCCCATCTGTAGGTGGACAGCATTTTAGAAGCTGAGAAAATCATCTTACACTTGAACAAGCGCTAGGATGACTCCTGAAACATCAATAATGAAATGTGAAATCCTGAGGGGGAAAAGGTCTAGTTGTGGGCAAGTGAACTCTACCTGACCGTCTTTACCTCTAGCTTTAGATCGACTGTCGGTATGTGTGCTCACACTCACTGGTAAAATGTTGTATTTGATAAAATTAATATATTTGCAGTGTGTTTTATAATATGGCTGTGCTATATTGGACAAATTTGACATTACGATAATTGTTTTTTTGTGATAAACAGTTGAAGTCAAAAGTATTAGCCCTCCTGTGAATGTTTTTTCTTTTTTAAATATTTCCCAAATTATGTTTAACAGAGTATTTCCTAAAATATATCTTCTTCTTTTTTTATTTTGACTACAATAAAAGCAGTTTTAAATTTTTTAAAGCGGGTGGTCCACAGTGGATTGGTTGTGTTTATAAGATGCAAAGCAATGTGTGCTCATGTTTCACTTGAAGGAATTTACGTTATTTTTTCATAAATCTCACTTTGATTATATACAGCTACTCAGCTAACATGAAAACAACCGACATATTTCCTAGGTCCTCTGAAAGGCCCGCCTTCAAGGGACTCTGATTGGTCATGTGTCATAATGTGCTGCGACTCGTGGATCTGCTCCACGTCACGCCCGTACAAGCATGCGCTTTTTGTGTAAACAGTCAGTCAACCTCATGCCCACTCTCTAAAATAAAATCTGACGTTTGTGATCTCACAGGCCCAGAATTTTTTTTTTTGTAGTCTCCAAAATTTGTTCATTGTAGGCTTTTCTAAGCTAACTCTGTAAAAACCAAGGTCTCCCTTTGCATTGGACTTTGAGCATTTTACATTCAGAGATGCTCTTTATGTTCACACAGCTAAATTACACATCAACTTAAGTTTAAAATATGATATCGTACTGGACCACTCCTTTAAGCCCATTTTAAGGTCAATATTATTAGCCCCCTAAAGCAATATTTTTTCAGTCATCTACAAAACAAACCACTTATAAACAATGACTTGCCTAATTACCATAACTTACCGAATTAACCGAATTAAGCCTTTAAACGTCACTTTAAGCTGATTACTAGTATCTTAAAAAATATCTAGTAAAATATTATTCACTGTCAACATGGCAAAGATAAAAGAAATCAGCTATTAGAAATGAGTTATTAAAGCTATTATGCTAATAATTCTGACTTCAACAGTGTATTGCGTTATGAATATAAATTCACCATTTGAATCATGCATAAAATATAATAAACAAATTACAAGCTGAGATAAATACAAAAGAGCAAAGATAAAAGTTAAATAAATAGAGTTTGATGGTTTTCTAGGAAAGTCTAACAGGATTCAGGCACAGAAATTAAATCATCTTATTAAAATTCAAATTGCACAGTGTTCATTGTATAAATAATTGAATTATTATGTCTTCAAGTTAGAAATGGTACATATAATAGTGTTCGAATGGTTTAAATTTCTTTAAATGCTCACACAGTGACAGAGCCTAAAAAACAAATGACAAACTTTCACACCTCATGCTTTTGTGATTCCGTAATTTAAAAAAAATGTGTAAATTTTGTAAGTAAAATGTTATATGCCTACAGGCTTTTGTTGAGCATGCTGTGGTACTTTACATGCTTTATTTATGGGGCCAGTAAAAGATTATTGGACTTGCCCAACAGGGCAGTTAACCTGATGAGTAGTCCCATTTTTATTAGTGATTCATTGAAGTTATTCGTTCATTCATTTTGCTTTGGCTTAGTCTCTATTTCAGAAGTTGCCACAGCGGAATGAACCACTAACTATTCCGGCAAATGTTTTACACAGCGGATGCCCTTTCAGCTGCAACCCAGTACTGGGAAACACCCATACACACTCACATTCTCACACACACATACCAGAGGAAACCCATGCCAACACGGGGAGAATATGCAAACTCCACACTAAGCCACCGTGGCATCGTTTACTCTCCCTAATGTGGTCTTAATCATAAAAGTTTCTTTCTTCTCCTGAACATAAACTATGCTGGTTGAATTTTTCAAAATATCTTCTTTTGCATTCAACGAAAGATAGAAACTTAAATAGGTTTTAAACAAATGAAAGAGAGATTAAATAATGACAGAATTTTTCAGTTTTGGGGGTAATGATGTTTATTCCTTTAAGCATCATTTCATTTTTACCAACATTTCATATTTTTATAATCAAAGAAAAGTCAGGCATTAATCTCAAAGCAATATGTGTCATACATTTTCAAAGTAAATGCCTTTATTCTACCTGTGAGCTTTATTAAAAAAGTTTAATATTTTCTCTTCTGTCGATTTTGTTAATATTGATTTTTTTGATTAGCCAAATCCTTATTGTGAATTATTATTCAAATGCCCAGTCATTTATTGATAATATGTGAGAATTTGACATAAAAGATAATGCTTGTATTTAATAATAGAGTCAGACAAAAATATCTCTTTTAGCAAACAATGACCTGTAAAGGCTGGTTTATACTTCTGCGTTGAGTGATCTGCCTTGCGCGTAGCTGTGCATTTACACTTCTGCATGCTGTTTGTGTTGCTTTGCAAAAACACTTCCGAAATGCTAGCTGGCAGTCGGTTTTTATGTTCCTCTGTGTCAGATTTCCTCGCTGGTGTTTTGTTTTTTTCTGAACGCTACCTTAATGTACAAGTAGCTAAAACTCGATCATTCAAAGGCGGTAACTGGTGGATGTGCAACAACTTTAATCGTGAGGTAAACACAAAGCAAAAGTTTCCAATTGGAGCTCCTTAACAAGACTCGACACTTGTAAACACTCGCTCCATTGAGCTCACGGCTCTCAGCACCACCCGCACTAGTCACTGCTACCAATCCGACCAATTACAGAGCTTGCGCTACGCATTGTGTGACGTGTAGTTACATTTTTCGAGAGGTGCGCGTCAGCCACTGTGAGAGCTATGCGACCGCACGAAGGCTGCGCCGGACCATACGC